>NC_067250.2:61255085-61568761 GCF_019359855.2 Lolium perenne | reverse complement strand
AATATGTAGTAGAGAGGATTATATATTTCTAGAGTTTATCTCCTTGTCTTGCTTCCAAGAATGAAGTAAAATAAATACCATGAGATTCATGGTAGGATCATGGATTAGTTTAAGACATGGAGAAGATAAGTGGAGAATAGTTTCTTCAATTATTGTTACTTGATTTCCAATTACATGGATGTACACATGTTATGGCTAGGAATATCATGTTGTGATATTTAATAAGATCAGGTAGTTGATCATTGAGTAAAGTGTTGTTGTGTTGATTATTAGTTCCATTTGATCTAACCCCTTAGATCAAATTATCTCTACCCAAAACAAAGTTTTAACAAAGTCACATTGAGGTTTATAGCGCTTGACTTGATGAGCTACTTCAATTCCACCAAGGTCAAGTGAAACTTCAGTTACTGTGACTGTTTTACTTTAAAGCGCGAAAATTCCCCAGATTTTCTATGCATGAATGCAATGCACACATCTGTTTCCTTTATTTTTGTAACCCCATTACCTGGGATATTACATTCAAACATGTCCGCGTGGACAAGGGCACGGCCTAGTGGTGTGACTTAAACGGGCGAGCCGCGCGAACCTGTTCGCGGGGATCCATTTACAGCTAAAATTTGGACGGCGGTCATGCGGATGCGTGCACTTTTCCTTCTTGTTCTCCACGGGTCCTTCTATCAGTGGCACATTCACACTCCACATCCGCCGCTCTCATAAGAAACCATCGACATAGTGGCCAAAGCCCTTGCGAGCGATAGAAGAGGGATGTGCTGCTCACAAATCTCTTATCTCTATTTTATTTACTACATGTTTGCACTTCATTTCTATATGTATGCATAGCTGCAGGAGAATCCTTAATTCCGGCCTATTTCCATCCATTGAACACAACCCAATTAAGATTAAACTAGATAGGTCCAGTAAACATAAAATAAAATCAACTAGCAAGTCTTGTAGATGTTTCCTTTACAACACTTTAGCAGTGCTTCCCAAGGTTCGATTAAACCTAGGTCTTCTATGAAAAAAGCTTATCATGCTACAATCCATAATCCGGATCGAAGGTATCAACCTACCTATCTACCCAAGAAAGTTCGAATTTCCCCAACTATTACTTAGTGGATTTGAAAACTCTAAAACCTAATCTCACCTCCTTCTGTACCATAAAGAAAAGAACCTTATATTTTTACCCACCCTTATCTAAAAAGAAAAATAAGTGTCTCTATTTAGAGATTTATCTACTTAGATGAATAAATCATACTCCATTTATATTATTAACGAATATGTATCCCAATCCATCTCGAGTAATTTGTATCAATACCTATTCAGTAGATCCTTTTTTCTGTGCCAGGAACCAGATTGGGGGTCCTTGTTGAGAGTGTGCATCTAGAGGCTAGCTTGGTGTTGAACTAGCTCTTGATGTGGTTGGGAGCCTCCAAGTTGCATGCAGAGTCTTGCTCCAACCTTGTGTGAAGGTCAGATGCCTTGACCGGCCTTACTTAGTGGAGAAGTGGGTATGTCTTCATGGTGTGCTCACCGAGGAATAAGGTGACGCATTTTTGGCGGTTGGAGGCCTTCATGGCACCGCACCTCCTCAATGTAGGTGTACTTTCCTTGGGAAGGAACCACGGGAAACATCTCGTGTATCACGTCTCCACCCCGGTTGTCTCGCTTCCTTTACCTTGTTCTCATTACTTGTTTGAGTTTCCTCACCGCCATAGAAATGGAAAAAAAGACGAAAAATAAAGTAGCGTCTATTCACCTCCCCCACCCCCAGTCTAAGGATGTGCGGTGACCCTGCATACCACTGCATGTTGTAGTATACAAGTCGTTAATATGATCTGTGTGAAGGGACTTCTTCACAAATATCACATCCCTCATAGTGGTACAACAGAAACATTGCAGGTCATAACACTCTAGATTATATTACAAACATGATTTTAACAAGTTGGTATTCTCACAGGTCCGATGAGAACACCCTACGATATTACTTAAGTACTCTTACAACTCAAACTTAAAGACCATGACGAGCTCAGCAACTTATTTAGGTAAGCTAGTACGCTGCTCGGCTCTAAGATGTCTAGGGTAAGACTCTATTCCTCTGCCTCGGTGTTGTCAGCTCCGTAGACTATCCCATAGTCCACGCCTTCAACTCCTCCTGAAAGATCAGGCTCTTCGTAGACCAGCTCATAGTCGCCTTCCGATGCTCCGGTGTTTGCCTCCTCTTCAGGTTCACAGTCTAGCAAGGGTGTCGAAAGAAAGTGAGTACAGAGGTAAGTTCAAAAGAGAAAAGGTGTTCGATGCACTAGCTACGATCATTGAGCAGAAAATCTCACGTCAATGCATGTTTCGCAAACATTTCTTCAAAAGGTTTATTTTATTTTGAAAACTATGCTCGCCAGTCTTCACAGGTTGACCAGAACTTCACGGAGTTCCTTTCCTGCCACGTTCGTAGTTCCCTTCCCGGAACAGGAAGTGACAAGCCACAATTCAATACACTCTGCAGAGGTGCGTTACTTTTCCCATAAGAGAACTTATCCTTGTTGCCATCCGGGTGTACCTTCCCGTCCACACTTCCATGGTGTGAGGCCCGGTATAAGAACCAAGACAATCACTACCTTCTCTGCGACCCTGCATACCCACCGTTTTGTCCATCTGCACATCCCTGGTAGACATCTCCCGATCATATGGCTTTACACTCGATGTGCTACGAACAATCCATCATAGACGGTAGAGCGCTCTCATCCACATGGATGGGGATTTAAAAGTATTTCCCAACCTACTGCGGTGTTGTCACAACACCCAACCAGGCTCTATCAAGTCTGTTGATATGCAGAAGGAAAAAGATACAACTGACTTCCCCAGAGCCATTATAGATCTCATGGTTAAGGCGATATGTACGTCGCTAGAATCACTAGACGGCATTGGTGATTAGTCCTAGATGAGTAGAACCCTTGCAATGGAACCTTCACCAATAACACATACCATGGTTCCATTGCCCACCACACAGTCATATTCATAATTGGAAAAGTAACATTTTATTTTCTGTGCAGGAATGATAAGTATATTGCTTTGCGAGTAAATTGATAGAAAATAATCAATATGACATGAGCAAGAGTGAACTTGCCTGGTGACTGCGAGATAATGCAGTTCGAAGATTTGGATGGAACCTGGACCTCGGGTTCTGAAAAGAAGCATCATTGTCCGATAAGGACAATGTTATAAAATCCAAATGATGCATGCATGAGTGCATTTTTTTATGTTGAATCCCTTTCCCTGGAGTATCATTAAGGTTTGTGGATTTAAATCTTCATTTAAATATTTATGCCTTTGGCAATAATTTATAACCTTTAAATTATTTAATAAGATTTTCCTGAAAAAGAAAAGGATTTAAGAGTAATAGAATTTTCCTTTGGAAAATATTTATTTCAAATAAAGAATTTGAAATAATAGAGTTTTTCCCCTTTTTGTAATATTTATTATAAAAGAAACGCTTTGGAATATTAGAATATTTCATTTTTGGAAAATATTTATCCTTTAAAAGAAGGGATTTCTATTTTCGTGCCCTCGGTTCCTTAGTTGTGCTCAGTTTTCCCCAGCTCCTTAGTTTTTCCTCAGTTTTCCCCAAGACCTTATCTGAAACCATCACAAGTGCTGTAACGGCCAGTTGCCCGACGGTTGACCGTTATCTTCTAACTAGTGTGGCCACTTAGAGCCTGCAAAGACACGTCAGACCATCCATCTTTGTTTGACCGTAAGCATCGCTGTATCCCTGACCAAAACGCGCACGAGTGGGGCTTCGGTATATCGAATGACAAGTGGGCCATGGCGCTGATACAAGGGGCAATACACGGGTAGGAATAGATTTTTAAACGGAGCTCTACAGCGATGGCACGGAGGAGGTGGCCTGCGGGGTGCCGAGATGAGATCGACGTCCACAAAGAACTGCATGGTGGCGAAGGGAAAGACCTCGCGGTGGTCTGTGGGGTCCAGCATAGCGGGGCGGCGTGGCCGTGCCCACAGCGGCGTGCATGCATGTTCGGCATTAGCATCAGCATGTACGTTCGGCATTGGCCTCGGCGGTATCTCTGGTGTGTCAGTGATCGAATGAGGGGACGGGATTGAGGGTGCATCCCGACGGTGACCTAGCAGTGGCGGCGAGCATAGCCGTTCTGACCATGCCGATATCGGCATCAGCATCGTTTGGAGGCTGTGGTGCTCGAATCAAAGTGGGATTTGTTTCTTGTACGCCAAAAGTGATTTGAAACAAGTTTCGTGTTGAAGGTTAGGTAACGAAAGTTTGTAACTAAGCCCAAAATTATACTAGCGCCATGGTGAGATTCTTTTTGATAGAGCTATACGGTTGGGCAAACTTTTTTGACACTTTTTTAGATAGGGTTCCTTGTTGTTACACGTATGGCATCATGTATGGCAAATTTGGGGTCATTTGGAGATGTTCGAAAAAATCACTTTGCTTAAACACATGCCGTTTTGTCTCACTGAAACTAGCTTTTCTAACAAGGTGATTTTTTCTACCTTCTCTAAATGACCTCAAATTTCATACAGCTGATCTTCTATACATAGATAGATAGATTGTTTCGTTTTTACATTTTTCGACCTTTTTATTTCCCTTTATAATACCCAATTGATTTTCAGGTCAAAACCTCGAAAAACAGCATCATGTATGGCATCATTTTGGCCCTAAATTTCAAATTTTGTGAAACTTTCCCTTTTATATATTCCTTGTTGTTATAGATATGGAATAATGTATGCCAAATTTGGTCAAAACCTCAAAAGGGATTTTTTTCTACCTTCTCTAAATGACCTCAAAAGTCATACAGACGATCTTTTATACAAAGATAGGTAGATTGTTTCGTTTTTACATTTTTTTGAACTTTTATTTCCCTTTATAATACCCATTTGTTTTCAGGTCAAAACCTCGAAAGTTAACATAAGTAGATGGTGAACCCTTCCAAACTTCAAATACAGAGATCCCTAGATAGATTGGTTCGTTTATCACTTTTACCGTGAATAGTAATGGCTACAAGAAATCGGTGATGGTTTATCATTTTTTGCGTGAAAAGTAATGGATACAACAAATCGGTGATGGTTTATCATTTTTTCGTGAAAATTAATGGCTACAACAAATCGGTGATGGTTTATCATTTTTTGCGTGAAAAGTAATGCCTAAAAGAGTTTATAATCTTTAGCGCATGAAAATGAATACAGAAAACCGCCCTTTAGCATACTTAGAGAGTGGAAGGTAACCGCCAACAGAGAGAGAGAGGGGTTATCCTGCCCGTTAGATCATACGATCAACGGTCGGCGGGCACGATCCGCGTGACATGGGCTAGACCAATCAGGGCAACGTTGCACGTGTGCGAGAATTTGTGGAGGGAGAGGGCAAAACTGAGTAGTATCAAGAAACCAAGGGCACCTGTGTAATAAACAGACTAAGGGATTCAAATATGAGATTTAAAAAATGGAAAATGCGTGTTTTGTACAATGAAACCCATCTTGGCCTATCTCAAACTATTTGCAATACAAATATACATGAGTGTGAGAATTGTGGCCTCATTTAGACAAAGTATGTTTTGGGGAAAGCTGTTTTGGGAAGGGCTTATTGTGGAAAACCATGCACCTTCATAGCTACTAGGTGATTTGAGAAAGCCTTTGAGAAGTGGCAATTTGTGGTAAAACTTGATTTATCTATGACTTATCTATGTTTTGAGAACTGGCAATTTGTGGTAAAGACTCCATGAGTATGTGCCACTATTTTTCGGAATTTTTTGCACATTAAATGACTCATTTAACTAGTTAATCCCATTTGTTGACTGTCTGTTGTACAACCACTTGACGGTAAAACTGAGCATATTGCACTAGCCAGTATTAGCACTCAAGGGGAAAACTGATCACACAAAAAATGCTAGTATAATACTCGAGGTTATACCTGAGTATATTTAAATTTCCAGGGTTAGACTCGAGGACGCATGTTGCGGTGTAGAAATGGAAGACGTGCAATTGTTGACGCGTAGACGCGGGTCGCGGTGCAGAAGTCGAAGACGTGCAATCGTGGACGTGTGTCGCATTGCAGAAGTCTAAGACGTGCAGACGTGCAGCGGTGGACGCGTAGGACACGGGTCGCATTAGCCACCCCTCGCCTTTATAGACGCCTCCTCCCACTATCTCTGTCACTCTCACTCGTCCACGCAACGCCGCCTCTCTCACGTCCCATCATCTTATCCAAAGTAAAAAACGCTCTCCCTCCCCCTCTCCTCTGCCGGCGAGATAGACAACGAGAATTCCAATCCCATCGTCCACGGCGCCATCGGATCCAAGCGCGACGCCTCCCTCTTCGACGTCGTCCCCTCAACGGACGTCGCCGCCGTCCCCTCAACGGACGTCGCCACCGTCCCCTCAACGTACGTCGCCGCCTCCTCCGCCGATGCATCGGAGGCTGCTGCCGCCGGTCGCGGTCAGATCCCGCCGGGATATGACCCCTACGAGTATGTGCCGTACGTCCCGCCCCCGAACCCCTACGACACCTCCATGGAGGATGCATGGAGCGAGGTAACTACGGTTTGCTTCCTTTTTTGTTCCCCATTCCTTTTTGAACCCTATTTTTGATGGTGTAGATGGATCTGTAGATGGATGAGTATTGGGCTAATATTTGCGCCGATTTTATTCCATTTTGCTTTGATCCCTTCTTGATTTCGTTTAAGATTTGGGGTTCGGCCGTTCGGATAATTTATGCAAGTAATAATGGGATCTCAATCAGTTAATTTATGCAAGTAATCATAGGATCTCAATCAGTTATTTTATGCACGAATCAAAAGATATCAACCGTTTAATCTTGTAAATAATATGGAATGTGTTCAAGTTCAGATCTGGAATCTGTTTCTTTGCCTATGATGAATCAGTGGGCACAAATTTTTACAGCGAGGGTTCAGCGAACCATTGCTGTGTACAAATCTGTTGTGCATGAGCTTTGGTTCGCTGACTACATCCCTGTAGACATATAATTGTGTCCACTCTAACTGAGGCTGCCTCTGTTTTCATAACTTTGTTATCATGCACGTTAGTCATCGTTGCAACTCATTCACTAATAGTTCTCGTTTGATATGGATCAGCTGTCTGGCAGCGACGTCGGCAGCGACGACGAGCACCATGACATCAAGACTCGTCAGGTGCTGCGGAGGCTGCAGGTCAGCCAGTACGTCTCCTACTTTGCTAAGGGTGCCTACAGGTGCCCCTTCTGTAGTAGGAGGGTCGGCGGCACTGACTTCAACTGCCTCCTCACGCATGCCGAGAACATCGGCAACACCTTCCCCAAGGTCGGCCCGTCGGTGAACCCCCACTCCTTCCGCGCCAAGCACATGGCGCTCGGCATGCACCTCCGCAGCTTCCAGCGGGTGGAGATCTCCGCCGGGCGCATGCCTCCGCTCAAGCCCAAGGCTCCCAAGGGGAGCAACAAGTGGAGGCAGAGGCAGATGGGGTAGGCGGAGTCCTAGACGTGTGACATAGGCATCCCAAATGGGCCTGCCGAAGATGGTACCCGGGGTTTACTGGAGGCCCAATACCCGAAGAATAAGAAGATTCGGGAGCCCAAGATTTACTAAGGAAAGATAGAGTTGTAATAGGAAGTGTTGTTTGTAATCTGGCGGGATGAGTTAGAAACCGTCCCGGACTCTGTAAACTTGTATAGCACGAATCCCTCGCTCCACCTCCTATATAAAGGGGGAGTCGAGGGACGAAGAATCAATCGAATCATTGTCTGCAAACCCTAGTTTTCATAATCGTCGAGTACTTTTCGGCTGAAACCTTCGAGATCTACTTACCCTCTACTTCCAATTAAACCCTAGCCTACAATCCATAGGCATTGACAAGTTGATACCTTGTCAATTGGCGCCGTCTGTGGGAACTAGAGGCGTAAGGAGCTGATCTCGATGGCACGCTCAAGATCTTCGACATCGTCAACCGCAAGCAACACAATGGATCGAGGTAAACAGATCGATGCTGGTCTTGTCGATTTTGTTCCTCACCCACCCTCCCGTTTGGATGCATATGCGTATCTGGCGGAGCCCATGGAGATGACGTTCGGAAGGTTCCACTTTCGCGTCGAGAAGGAAGGATCGTATCGTGTCGAGATTCCGATTTCGTCGGGATCGTCGGCGGTCGATTCCGATTTTTCAAACTATGCATCGTCAACCGAGTCAGGAGAAGAAGAAACCTCGGCGACATGCTACGTCAGCACCAGAGCAAGAGAGAAACTCGCCAAGATCTTCAACGACATGTCGTTTGAGTCATCTGCGGACTCATATATAAGCGATGGCTCAAGCGATGTCGATGATTGCGACTTCATCGACAAATCTCTCACAGTGGGCAAGGTCTTCATCAATCTCAACGATGATGTCACCAAACCCAACGTAGATCTGAGTACAAAATATCATCAGATTTACGCCATTGAAGATCAAGAGGAGACATCTGAGGCTTTCGACGATGGGAAACCCATACGTTGATCCCTCCAATCTGCGACAAGGCCTGGGCAACAAATACGTCGGGCCGAGCCGCGAGATAGAGTTCAACTGTCACAAGCAGCGTGGGACAGAGCCACGAGAGCTATGAACGGCACAGAACCAATGGCTACCACGGCCACACCAGAAGAACTGCAAGCATATCAATATAGGCTCGCACGAGCTGCCAGGGAATTGGAAAAACAGAGCCTGAGTTGGACAGGAGAAAGGAGGCAGCTTCTACCTCCAGCAGGAGAAGGGCAGATCTAAGTCGACAATCTAGAACCACGGGTGATAGCCATCGGGAGGCGCGAAACAGAGCAAGATCAAGGCTGCAACACATACCCGAAGCAGAAAGAGAGCACTTGGTCCAAAACCTCGACATGTCCTTTATGTCGATAGATACAAGAGGAAACATCATCCCTAAGACACCAGAGGCTGGGTATATGGCGACACATGCTTTTATCCTTGCATCTAAACCACCTCCGTGTGATCCAAGGGAAACACTTGTACAATATGGCGGTAGCAGGAGTTGGAGCTATGGGGACAGCGTTTGTATCAACGCCTCCCGAAGGAGCGGCAAGACAAAATAGTCCACGACCTGCAGCAGCAACGGCAAGACTCGAAGGGCCAAGTGGAGCAAGAGACACAGCCGCACAAGCAAGAGTCGACAGAGCGCGGCAGAGCGAAGGGATCATCGGCAATCTCCGGAGTTGAACGACGAAGATATGTGTGGCTTGCCATGCTTTACGAGGAGAGTCCGAAAAACTCGAGTCCCCTCGGGATTCAAGTTACCCGATAACTTCAAGAAGTTCGACGGCCTCCAAGATCCGTGAGGATTGGCTAGTCGACTATCCGGAAACGGTGAAGCTCACGGGAGGAACTAGGGCAACAGCCATGCAAAGCATCCAGTGCACTTGAGTGGAGCCGCACGATCTTGGATAAAGAAACTCGCCCCAGATCCATCGACACCGGGAAAGTTTCGAGGATGTGTTCGTCAAGAACTTCAGATCCACGTGCAAAACCCGCGTCGTTGGAGGAGTTGAGAGCGTGTCGACAAAAGCCGATGAGCCAATGAGGAAGTACATCCAGAGGTGGAATATCATCAAAAACTCGGCGAGAAAATATATCCGACGAGAGAGCAATAGATGCGTTTGTTGCAGAGTCGCGTGGAGATTTTGTCGAGGACTTGGGAAGGACCAATCCAAAGACGTATCCGCGTTAATGGAGATAGCAAATAAATGGGCAGACGGAGAAGACGCTGTCCACAACAAACGACACAGGTCGCCGAGAGGAGGACCGCGGTCGAAACTATCAACCAAGGCGAAGATTTCCTCGGACGTACCGTAACTACGACGCTCCAGGACAAATTTCGGCAGGTTTTCGGACAAATACAGGAGGAAGCAACAGAGATGATTACCGGAGAAGCGATGAACAGCGAGGTGATAACAGGATGATTCACGCAACAGGCAAAATAGCGGGCCTAGGTTCCCAAGACCTTTCGTGTCCCCTGAAGAGATGATGAACGGACCGTGCCAGATGCATTTTTTCCTCGACAGCAACGGCAAAAGACAGTCAGGGCACTTGCAGAAGGACTGTCGAAATTTTCAGGCAATGTTGCGGTATGCAGAGAACGCCAATGCGCGAGCAGCACAGAGAAATCCTCGGGAACCCAGGAGTGAGATCCACTTGCCGCCTCCTCTGCGATTACAGATGACAATCGGCATCAGCTCAGAATAGCGGCAGCACCTGCACCACCACCCTATGTTGATCCTAACTCCAACGGAGCGGTGTCGATGATTCGAAGGGAAGGCCGTCCAATAGAGCTCGAAAGTAATCTCACGACAGGTGTTTATGGCAGAGAAAATGCCTCCACCAACGATTGAGTACCTTAATTGGTCAGGACAAGACATCGGCTTCACAATAGCAGATCATCCGCAGCAAGTTCCTCGACCAGGGCAATCAGCACTTATTTTGCCAGTAGTTATCGCGGGATTTGATGTTTCTCGAGTGTTCATAGACGGCGGCAGCAGCTTAAACCTTATGTATGCCGATACATTGAGGAAGATGAACATATCCTTAGCAAACTTGAAACCAACAGACACAAGGTTCCACGGCATCACACCAGAGAAACCAAGTTATCCATTGGGAAAGATCAATCTCGACGTTCAGTTTGGGACCCGAGAAAATTACAGAATCGAGAGGCTTGAGTTCGAAGTCGTGGACTTCCCGTCGCAATATCACGCTCTGTTGGGACGACCAGCATATGCTAGATTTATGGCGGTGCCGCACTATACATACTTGTTGTGGAGGTTGCCTGGACCAAAGGGACCAATCACAGTCAAAGGAAGTTTTGCCTTAGCCGATAAGTGCGACAAGGATTTCCACCGGTTGTCAGAAACTTTCGGGATGCAAGCTGAGTACTTGGCGTCAAAAAGCATGACTGATTACGACGTACTGCCAGACGTTGGGAGGCCAAACAAAGAATCAACTTTCGATCGAGAAAAATTCAAAAGAGGTGCAGATTCACCCGACAGACCCAAAAAAGACGACATCTATCGCAAACGACATGGACATCGCATAGGAAAGCGCGCTCGTCGAGTTCCTCCGTGAGAACTGGAAAATCTTCGCATGGTGTCCAGCTGACATGCCAGGAGTACCCAGGGAACTTGCCGAGCACCACCTAAACTTGGATCCACTAGCGAGACCAATCAAACAACCTTTGCGGCGTTTTTCGGAACCAAACCGCAAAGCCATCCTATCAGAAATCAATCGACTACAAGAAGCTGGATTTATAAAAGAGATATTTACAGAAGCCACATGGGTAGCAAATCCCGTGCTGGTGCCGAAGAAAAACACTAAGGTCCTTCGCATGTGCGTCGACTTTACGTGTCTCAATAAACATTGTCCAAAGGATCACTTTCCCCTCCCGAGGATCGATCAAATTATCGACTCCACGGCTGGATGTGAACGTCTTTCCTTCCTGGATGCATACTCTGGTTATAACCAGATCAGATTGAAAGAAGAAGATGAAGTAAAAACTGCGTTTATTACACCTTACGGCGTGTTTTGCTTTCTGAGAACAATGCCCTTTGGTCTAAAAAATGCGGGAGCAACATATCAGAGGATGATGCAGAAGTGTTTGGCGACACAGATTGGGAAGAACGTGCAAGTATACATCGATGATGTCGTCATAGCATCAAAAAAGGGGGCAACGCTGATTGAGGATCTCAAGGAAACCTTCGACAACCTCGATAAGTTCTGCCTCAAACTGAACCCAACGAAGTGTTCTTTCGGCGTCCCAGCAGGAGAACTTCTGGGTTTCTTAGTCTCAGCAAGAGGGATTGAAGCAAATCCCGATAAAATACAAGCTATCGTAACAATGAGGAAGCCAACAAAGTTGAAAGAAATACAACAGCTAACTGGGCGAGTCGCAGCTTTGAGCAGATTCGTCGCAAGGTTGGGAGAAAAAGCGTTGCCGTTCTACGCTTTGATAAAACAAGGAGATAAATTTCAGTGGAACGAAGAAGCCGACAGAGCTTTCGAGGATTTGAAGTGTACAATCTCGACACCACCAATCTTGGTGGCGCCAAAAGAAAGGGAACCTCTCCTGTTGTATATCGCAGCCACGCCCCAAGTAGTGAGCACGGCGCTAGTTGTCGAAAGGGAAGAAGAAGGAAAGCTCCACGGCGTGCAGAGGCCAGTATACTTCGTTAGCGAAGTTTTATCGCCCTCAAAACAAAGGTATCCGCAGTACCAAAAGATAGCATACGGAGTGTTCACGACAGCACGAAAATTGCGTCACTATTTTTCGGCACATCCGATCATAGTGGTCAATGAAGCTCCTTTGTTAAATATATTGAACAACCCAGAAGCTACGGGTCGTGTCTCCCTTTGGGGAATAGAACTTTCCCCTCGGGACATCACGTATGAAAAAAGAAAAGCAATCAAGTCGCAAGTTCTGCCGGACTTCATCGCAGAGTGGATGGAGTTGCAAAATACAGGACCTCCAGATTTGTCGAGAACTTGGACCATGAATTTTGACGGGTCCAAAAGACTAGAAGGAGCTGGCGCAGGAGTAGTACTCATATCACCTGAAGGCGACAAATTGAAGTACATCCTTCGGATGACGTTCCCTAACGCATCTAACAATGAAGCAGAATATGAGGCTCTAATACACGGGATGAAGATGGCGAAAGCTCATGGAGCAACTCGACTGAAAATCTTTGGCGATTCACAGTTGGTGGCACAGCAAGTTATGAACCAATGTGACGCAATCAATGATAGCATGATGGCATACAAGGAGGTGTACAACGAGCTCGAGAAGTTATTCGATGGATGTGAAGTAAACCATGTTAGTAGATTGAGCAACGACGAAGCCGACGTTCTTGCAAACATCGGGTCGCAATGCCTTGCAGTCCCGCCAGGTGTATTCTGGGAAGAGATAACAGAGAGATCCACTAAGTCGACAAAATCAAAAAGAAGGAGAAGAAACCCTGGGGCTACCAAGGACAAGCAAGAGGACGAAGAAGAAGATCAGGACCTGGTCATGGTGATACAAATACCATGGATGCAACCGTACATATCATACATCCTAAGGAAAGAAATACCCGACGATCCAGTTGAGGCAAGGCGAGTAATTCGACGCTCCAAAGCTTTCACGGTGGTCAAGGGAGAATTGTATAAGCGAAGTATTTCAGGCGTCTTGCAAAGGTGCGTCACACCCGAAGAAGGAAGAATAATCCTGAAGGATGTACACGAAGGAATATGTGGCCACCACGCAAGTAGTCGAGCTATCGCAGCCAAGGTCTTTCGGGCAGGATTCTACTGGTTGACAGCAATCGAGGACGCCAAGGACATAGTAAGAACTTGCGACGCGTGTCAAAGGTTTGCCGCAAAACCTCATTCTCCAGCAGCAGAGCTAGCACCAATACCATTGTCATGGCCCTTTGCTCAATGGGGACTTGATATGGTAGGCAAGTTACACAAATCCTGGCCAGGAGGAAAAGAGTACATGCTGGTAGCTGTCGATAAGTTTACAAAGTGGATAGAAGCGAAGCCGATAAATTCACCAGACGGAGCATCCGCAGTAAAATTTGTCAAAGGCCTCGTCTTCAGATTTGGAGTGCCACACAGCATCGTCACAGACAACGGCAGTAACTTCACATCCCATGAATTCAAAGATTATTGCGAAGAGGTGGGTATCAAGCTAAACTTTGCGTCAGTTGCACATCCTCAAACCAATGGGCAAGTCGAGAAAGCCAATGGCATCATCTGCAATGGCATCAAGAAGCGCTTATTAGGACCACTGGAAAAAGCTCGACATACCTGGCCAGAAGAACTACCAAGCGTGTTGTGGAGCATCCGAACAACACCAAACACAGCAACGCAGGAAACTCCGTTTTTCCTGGTTCATGGAGCAGAAGCGGTACTACCAATAGAGATAGAGCATAACTCTCCACGTGTCGCTGAATATAATGAAGAAACGTCGAGAAAAGCGTTAGAAGATGACGTTGACGCACTTGATGAAGCTCGAGATGAAGTATTATCTCGGGTAACCAAATATCAACAGGACTTGAAGAATTACCACAGTCGACGTTTACGGCCAAGATCTTTCCAGGTGGGAGACCTAGTTCTTCGGCTCACGCAAAAAAGTCATGAAAAACTCGAGTCACCATGGCTTGGTCCTTACATTGTCACGGAGGTAATCGGAGGAGGAGCATACAGGATAAAGGACAAGAAGACAGGTGGAGGAGCCAAACCCCTGGAACGTGGCGCAACTTAGGCGGTTCTACGCCTAGAGTCGAAATATAGTCTTTGTAAAACTTCAATGTACTGAAACGCCCGCGAGTTTTCAGACGCACTCTTTTCCTTTTTCGGGGCACCGAGTGGGGCCGGAGAAGGTTTTTAATGAGGCGGGCTCGCGGTGCTGCAATATAATAAAGATAGTGACAGTATAACTTTTCTTCTTTATCGACATGATCAAAGTCTTTGCTCCGACGAATTTCAAATATAGCTCATCGACAAAAGAAAAGCCTTGCTTTGGTATTCAAATACCTCGTGAGACAATAGAAATACAAAATAGTACTCAATAAAAAGCTCGGGGGCTCATCTCCGCCATAAATATATAAATGCCTTGGTTCAAAACCTCGCAAATATACACCGAAACACTCGGGGGCTAGACAAACAGAGAAATATAATGATTGCTTTACAATATAGTCATGGATTACAAACAAAAAATATCTACAAGAAGAAAATAACTAATCTTGATTCAATATGTCATCAAGAGTAACTCTGTTTTCTTCAGGAGCAGCACCAAGAAAATCGGCATAATGGCCATCGGCAAAAAAGTCGGCATCCATCCGAAGCAGGTCCTCAATCATTTCTTCGGCTATAGGCGTAACCTTCGTGTTAATCCTATCAACACCAACTCTCCGACGTTTTACCTTTTGGTGAACTTTCTCGACAACCTGGTAAGGTCAAGTTTCGAGTGGCAGATCGGAGCATGATAAGAGCAAATCAGCGCCAGCTACCAGTTGAGCTTTGACAAAATCATGGATACTGCGAGCATCCCTGAACCTTTCCATCAAGTCAGGAAGAGTTTTTGGCTGGACGTTCCGAGGAAACATGGAGTTGTAAACCATGGACAAGGTCTTGGTACAGAAGTCAAGGAAATCACGAGTTTGAGAGGCGCGATCTTGAAATCTGACAATTTGGCGGGTCCTTTCTGGGGTAGCCCAAAACAAAGAACCATGGTCCAGGGAAAGATTAACAAGGAGGGTTGTCCTAGCATTTACCCTCTCTTCCTCGGCAGCAGCATCAGTAAAGGCACCTATCAAAACAAAGAAGTGGAAACCTTTAAAAAGACAGTAGCATGAAGATGGAAGATATCAGAGGATGAAACAGGCATACCCGACATATCTGCACTGGCTTCATTCATTAATTCGAGCATGAAATTTTCTCGAGTAGTCGCCTTTTCAGCTTCGGAAGCAGCAATTTCTTTAGCAGCCACGGCCTCGTGAGCTTGTCAAGAGCAATTTTTCGGCTTCAGATGACTTACGAGATTGCTCCATCATCACAAGTGTTTGCTTCTTCGCATACTGAAGTTGTTGCCGAAGTTCATCCAGTTCTTGCGACAAGGTATCGTCGACAGGAGCGGTATCAGCAAAAGCTCTCCTCGCGTGGGAAGAAGAAGGCGAAACATTGGAAGGAGCGGCAGATGGAGTATAATTGTCAAATATCAACTGAAATTTAAACAAGACAACATCAAACAACCAGCAAAGATAGAAGTTTTCATTAATTTCTTGGAATAATTACAAGGACATTACAGTGGAGCTAAGGAAGTACGTGTCGCCAAATGACTACTTTGGCGACAGGAGCAAAAGAAATAGAAAGAAAAACAGAGGCATGCAACTAGACCTCCGGCCTTGACGAGCTAGGAGTCGACGATGGCTTAATCCCGAGATACGCCAAGATCTTCTTGGTGTTGGGCTTGGCCGCCTTAATCGAGTGACTTCCACCTTGATCGCTCTATTTGCTCGGTGTCGCCAACTTTTATCCAGTCAATAGTCCTGTCGATCGCAACCAACGCGACAGTGTTCTCAACGGCGACCTTCATATTTTCTTGGCGCACCTTCAGTCCAAGGTCTTCCGAAGTATTGAACATCTTGGCGAGGTTAAGGAAAGTTGCGGGTTCTTCTTTCTTCGGGAAGAAGTAAGGGAACAACGCCGACAATCCTGCACTAGCATTCGCCACGCCTTCACGAATTTCGCGCCCGTGAAACTCCGTAAGAGAAAGTGCGTCAAGGAGAGGATCGTTGACGGGATTATCCGAGATCAAAATCCTGGTTTGTTTGGGCTGCCACACAAGACAAGACATTAGTCAACAACCAAGAAACAGGAAGTGCAATAAAATAAAAGAGATTGATTATATTACTCATAGTACGTCGAGTTTGCGACTTCGTACGCTTGAGGATTCCTTCTTCACGAGAAGCTTGTGCAGCTTTGTGCTCATCGAAGGCAGCTGTCGCATCCTCAAGTTTCTTCTGCGGTTCCTCGACACCAGCAGCTTTCGCCTTAGCTTCATCGGCTTCGACCTTGGCTTTGCTAGCGGCGAGTTCGGCCTTCTTGCGAGCCGCCTCACTTTGCTCAAGTTTTTGAGCAAGTGCGTCGGCGCGTTCGTTGGCCTCTCTGCAAGTTTCTCTGTCAAGATATGGAAAATAGAGAGAAGAAAGATCAAAAATCGCGGCGAGCAACAGGAGTGACAAATTAAGGAAAAACAGCAAGTATGAAAGTCGTTACCTTCGGCTCTGTTAGCACATTCACGGTACCCAATAAATTGGGAACCGATGCGGAGAAGATCCTTGATCATAGGCTGTTCAACGTGAACACAAAGAAGAGAAACATCGGCATGAAAAAGAGAAAAGGTGTGACAAAACAAAATAAGAAAAATATAGATGTCGACAAACTTACATCATCTAAGAGCAGAGTCGATTTAACTGCCCAACCGAGGGCAGGATCAACAATCTTTTCCACCCTTGCCCTTTTTAGTGAAGGGGCACGGGGGCTTGATGGCGGAGTAGTGGTGACGACGTTTTGTTGAGGAGGCGACGTTTCTTCTCCTTCAACTAGCGTGTCTGAGGCAAGTACAGTACGTGACGTGCTTGTCCGAGGAGCCACGTCAGTAACTGGTACTTCTTCCTCCTCATCACTGTTGATCAAAAAATCGGCAGTATAAAAAGCAAGACAAGATAAATATTTCGAGTACAAGAATAGAGAGAGATAAAGACGACTTACGAGCTGACGAGGGATTCAACATAAGGATCGTAAGCTGCCTTCGGATGGGAAGGAACAACTTCTTTAGCCTTAGAGGTGCCAGAATCCTCGGCATCAGTTCTTTTCCTTTTGTTCCTTGGAGAAACAGCAGGAGGAAGGGACTGCGTTGACTCACTGGCTTCAGACTCAACTTCTTTTTCATGAGAAGCCGCAGATTTGTGAGAACCCGCGACTTCACTTTCAGAACAAGAGCCTTGAGTATCTTCGGCAACGATGGCCATTTCTTCGACTTCTCCACCCTCAGGAAGAGGAGGAAGGGAAGTCATAGTAGGATGGTTCTGTAAAAATAGTGACAAAAAGGAAATTAAAGAGAAGACAATACAATGAGATGCAGAACAAGATAAAAACTCGGGAAGACAAAATACCTCGGGGAGTGGATTGGTGGAGCTGTACGGTTCCACGCGACTTGGGGAAGGAATTGGGTCTTTGCCCAGACGAGAAAGTCTTCGAAGCAACTTCTCGAAGTCCTTGGTGGACAGATCATCGGAGATTCTGTTGGCGTCATTTTTACCAGAGTACGTCCAAAGGGGATTTTTGCGAGCACGAAGAGGCTGCACTCTAATCTTAAGGAAGTAGGCAGTGATTTGAACACCAGACAGCTCCTTGCCTCGAGTGTTTTGAAGTTGATGAATACGAGACATGAGTGCCTCTGTCGCCTTTTTCTCTTCCTCAGAAGCCTCGGCATCCCAGGAGCGGCGGCGCTGGATTTTGGCACTTCCGTCGAAGGGGATTATGTTGTGCTCAACGGAGTTGGCACTTTCTTCGTGAATGTAGAGCCACTTTTTGCGCCATCCTTGGACAGAATCGGGAAACTTGACGTCGAAGTAGTCGACATCAGTACGGACACAGATAACAACGCCACCTATGTTATAAGTGGCGTTGTGGGAGCCATTGCGGCGGAGGCAGAAAATGCGTTTCCACAGAGCCCAATTGGGAGGGATTCCGAGGAAACATTCGCAAAGCGTAATGAAAATAGAAATATGAAGGATTGAGTTGGGGGTCAACTGGTGCAGTTGAATCCCATAAACAAAAAGAAGGCCGCGGAGGAAATCGTGGATTGGGGTCGAAAGGCCGCGGATTAGATGATCAACAAAACTAACCCGGTACTCCATTGGAGGATTGGGGTAGCTTTCTTCGCTAGGGAAGCGGATGGCGCCTTCTTTCTTCATGAGGCCAAGCCTCTTCAGCGTGTTGGTGTCTTGGTTGGAGATTTTGGATCTCTCCCACTCAAGATCCTCGGCGGCCATCTTGGATTTCGGGGTGCTGTGGCGAGTCAGACGCGTGCGCGGTGGCATCAACGGCAATGGGTAGAGCAATGTGTGTGCGTGCGGAAGATTGGAGAGAGTTGGGCGCAGGGGGAGTTTTGCGAAGAGGAACAGGTGAGCGGCGCAAGCGAGGGGATGAACGGAGGTTGAAGAAAGGTTTATATAAGACTCGGGTGAGGCAGTGTGCCGTTGGATGAAGAAATCGTGTGGTGAGAATGGATCTTCTAGATACAAGGGCAAAACAGTATTTTTACTGAGATAGGCGTTACCGTACGTGCGCCAGGAAAAGCGGAGGACGTGTGTCCCCCACTTGCACGACGTGTCAACATGATAGAAACAATGGACCCACAGAGCAGAAAAATTACGACTATTCGAGAAGGATGAAGTAAATTTGATTAAGGGAAGCATGTCGACAAGAAAAATAAAAGAAGATTGGCGACAGAAAGAATTATTCAATACTTCGGGAGCCTTTGACCAAATACAAGTTTTTGCCCAAATGCTCGGGGGCTACTTTGGAAAAAAGTAAAATTTCGAGTATGACAATATAGAAATTGTGGGAGCCTACAACCAAGCACAAGTCCTTGGCTGAAGTCTCGGGGGCTACTCCCATCGGGAGCGCTGTTCGCGCACCCGAGAGATTAAAAAAAAAGAGAAGAAGAAGAAAGAGATCATATTGGGAAATAATGACAATATAGCGACAAGGTGGACTAAAATGTTGAGCCTACAACCAAGCACAAGTTCTTAGTTGTAGCCTCGGGGGCTACTCCCATCGGGAACGCTGTTCGCGTGCCCGATGAAGTTAACAAAGGAAAAATAGAAAAGCAAGAGAGTATATTTCGAGTTATAGTTAACTCTACATATACTCCCATCGGGAGAGTAACATAAGTCATATGTGACTCGATAAAATGTGCCATTCCAACAGCCGGAAAAGCACTCGACAATATATTCTCAGAACGCCGAAGTTGCGATCAATTTCTGAATGCCGCAAATCTGCGAAGGTAAGACCCCAGATCCGTTCTGCTGGGCGTGGCATCGCCAAAGACTGCGCTCTGCTACCTTTATCCGTATCAGTAGATACGAAGAAAAATCCTAACGGACGCGTTAGGTACCCGATAAATTTGACTGGGACTCGACAGAATGGTAAGACCTTAAGCGGCACCTGTCGAAGTTTACACCAGTATCCCGAGATCATGTCCAGGGACGTGATTTTGAAGTAGGTTTTTGCGGATTGCCACTAGAGCAGTTAACTAGTACCTGATCCGTCAGATGAACTAGCCCCAACTACCATTATCCCTGTACAATATAGAATTTTATGTGAAGAAGTATAAAAAAGTTAAAGCTTCCGAATAAAAATAAACAGTGGAGATTTTCCCTGACTCTACGATTCAAGCAAAATCTCGGGGGCTACTGACATAGGCATCCCAAATGGGCCTGCCGAAGATGGTACCCGGGGTTTACTGGAGGCCCAATACCCGAAGAATAAGAAGATTCGGGAGCCCAAGATTTACTAAGGAAAGATAGAGTTGTAATAGGAAGTGTTGTTTGTAATCTGGCGGGATGAGTTAGAAACCGTCCCGGACTCTGTAAACTTGTATAGCACGAATCCCTCGCTCCACCTCCTATATAAAGGGGGAGTCGAGGGACGAAGAATCAATCGAATCATTGTCTGCAAACCCTAGTTTTCATAATCGTCGAGTACTTTTCGGCTGAAACCTTCGAGATCTACTTACCCTCTACTTCCAATTAAACCCTAGCCTACAATCCATAGGCATTGACAAGTTGATACCTTGTCAACGTGTGCTGCTGCTGCCTCCTATTTTGTTGTTAGCTAGGGATCCCTTGTTGTTATGTTGTTAGTATGATGGTGCTGTGAAGAACCTCGAACCTGTTACTATGTTTGGCTACTGTATGCAGCTTATTATCTAGGGAGGGATCCCTATTATCTATCCCTATTCTACTATATGACCGTGTGAATTTATTGTACATTCCCTGTTGATTTGCTTCTAGATTTAACTACATACATATGGACCAGATGGAGTACTAGATTGGGCTCCCTACTAGATTTGCTGCCATATTGGGCAAACAAGGAGGGCCAAAAGGCACAAATAATAATTGAAGAAAGACAGAAATGCAAGCTTCTCTAGATTTGATACTAATTAGGTGAAAAAAGGCAGAGAGAAGGAGGCGGAAAATGTACTCTTAGAAGGGAAAATGCCAATTTGGGCCGGGAGAGATAAAACCCAGCTCCTGCTCACGTGCAACCAAACGCTATCTCGTCCTGTCCCACGCGGTCCCTTTCTACCAGCCCCACGCGACGCGGGCCCACACGACACGGCCCCACACGTCAGCACGGAACGGTCAACTAAACGGCAATCCTGCCGTCTGAGCTGCTTCTGCGCGTTTCAAACAAGGACTTGGGGAAAACTGAGGAAAAACTGAGGAAAAACTAAGGAGCTCGGGAAAACTGAGCACAACTAAGGACCCGAGGGCATAGAAATATAAATCCCTTAAAAGAAAAGGTTTGGAATAATAGAATTTTATTTTGAAAATATTTGATAAACAAATATTTAAATTTCATTTGGAATTTTCCTTGATTTTTATATCCAAGAAAATTTCAAATTTCAAATTCCAAGTTTTAGAACTTAAGTAAAAAATTCCAAATTTGAACTTGTGTTGTTTATTTTCTTTCTTATTTTATTCTGGTTAAGTATTATTTTTAATATATTATTCCATTTTTTCTTGAATTTTTGGAGGTATTTATAATTTATTTGGGAATTTTCAAAGTACAAAGGTTATTTGAATTATGAAATGACCAAACTACCCCTGGTCCCACATGTCAGGTCAACCACTTGGTTGAACTGGACCGCTCAGGTCGGTTGGCCCACCGGCCTCACTTTCCCCTCCTCTCTCTCTCTCGAACATGAACCCTAACCCTAACCTAAGGCGATCCCGTGGCGGTGGCGTCGCGCCACAGTCGTCGCTACGCTCCGGCTCACTCCGGCCACCTCTAGCCACACCAGCGGTCGCGTTCAAACCCCCATGCGACGCTCTATCAATCCAAAAAGGATTTGTCCATTGCTTCCTCCTGCTCCAGATCTCCTCTGTGTTGGATCTAGAGACTAATCGCCTCCGGCGATTTGGTGTCTCCGGTGAGATGCAGTTGCTATCGTCAACGCTCGCGCGTGCCTGGGACTGACCTGGCGCGGGTGATGTTGTGCCATCGCCTGTTCCGTTGTCCCCAGGGTGTTGTGCTGGTGGTTGGGTTCGTCGGAGTAACGTCGGCGTCTACCCTGGACTCGCAGCTGCTACGGCCGCGCGGGCACTGCCTCGCCATGCCGTAGCCTCTGCTTCCAGGCGTAGGTAAGGTTCTCCTCTTTCTCCTTCCTCTCTGCCACCTCTCTGTGCGCCTCCATGTCTCTGTTGTTCATCAATTTCTTCCTTGCTTCCTGATGATCCTGAGATCATATAGGAATGCCTCTCCTGATGCCCTTAGCATCCCTTCCTTCTCTCTAGTTTGCTCTGGCCATCCATGCCATTACTGGCCACTGGCCAAATGTGTGCTGCTACTGTGCTTCCCATTGCTACTGCTGCTATGCACTTGCTATACTATCCTAGTGCAATGCCTAGGCTTACTGGTGCCATGCTCTTGCTTGTCTAGGCCTACTGCTGCTTAATTGTTTACTGGTGGCTTTTGCAGTTGGCAGTGGCTAAAAGCCTGACACTTGTGATGCCTGTGATGCTCTCCTGTGACCTATACTGGATCCAATTGATCCATTTGGATCAATACATGCTAGTGGCTAGGTTACAGGTTCAATTCTTGGATAATTTGGATGCTTGCCTAAGCTACTGTAGTAGTTTAAGCTTGCTCTAGCTGCTAACCATGTGTTGGTGAACTGTTGTTGCCCTCCATAGCACATTGAACATGATTCAATGGCTAGGATGCCTATGGTCATCCTACTGGTTTCCTCTCAGTGATACTATTGCTTATCAAGTAATGGATTATCTTATATTCATGCCTTGTTTAATTATTTGTATATGAACTGCTTATGTAGTGTTGATTATATGCATGGATTTGTATGGAATGATATCTCCAATATCAATTGGAAGATCTACAAAGTCTGAATCCATCATGGATAATGATGACTTATAAATTTTGATTGTTGGATGGCTTGTGGTTGATGTGACCACTGTAGCCTAGCTACTGCTTGGGTTGCTCTCACTATTGGATCATTTCTTGTTGGCTAAAATCATTGTTACTTGTACAATAGGGTATCATAATTCATATAAATGCCACTGTGACTTGTCTGCGAAGAAAATATGCATAAACTAATGGTTTAATTGGCTAGGAATAGCTAGGTGGTCTCTGTAGCCTCTAGTATCTATGTACTACTCTACTGGTTTGGTATCTGTGCATTTATATTGATCTATTTGCACAAGAATAGCTTCTGGATAGTATTTGGATCTAGCTGCTCACTTTCTGCCACCAATTTTTGGTCAATACCAAGTGATGTGACCCCAGCATGAGCATCTGCTCATACTTTTTTTCGAAATGGGGGAAAAAATCGCCCCAGCTTCTGCATCCAAGGGATGCACACGGCTTTTTTTATTAGATTATTCGCAACATATTACAAGAGAAATACAAAAGATCAAACTCGAAGCCACCTCGCTAAACCTACAGAGGCATGAAGGGGGTGACAATACACCAACTCACATCATCGAAACAACCAAATGCCTTCCTAAGCCACCCAATAGCAGGTGAGAAGCACATCTAGTCAAGCAGACTCTCAGCGCACGCCAACACACACGCCACGGAAATCGCTACCGCCGTCTTCCTCGCACCCTTCTTCAAGAAGGATCAACGCATTGACCTTGCCAAACCTGTCGTCGATGTCACGATGACGCCAGACAGCTCCACCATCCTGCACGTGTCCTGCAGTCCGCGCCCGTCTTCGATACCCTGCAGCTCCAGGCCGCCGAGAATCATCAATGTCAACGTGGTAGATGAACACCACTCCACCAAAGATCCACCTCCATCCAGCCGCTGCTCCAAAAATGATGCCCCAAGAGGTAGAACGACGCAGGAAGCACCGTCATCATCCGATCCGGGAGACCCAGATCTAGGTGTTTCCCGCGGAGCAGCACAAGTGAGTAGCCGCAGACTGCGATGACGATGCCTTCAAGAAGGAAGCGACGCTTAACACTGCCATCGTGCGCCAATCGTGGCACAGTTTTCACCGACAGCTGCTAGTCCCCAACTCGGCAAGAGCCAGCGTAGAGGCCAGCAAAGATGATGCCTTTGGAAGGGAACGACGCCAATAGCCGCCGCCATCATCCGCCAAGAATGATGTCAAGGCGCGGTTTTCACCGGTGGCCCCTTCATCGCTAGCTCGTCGTCGACTAGATCTTCATCGCCGGAGTAGACGGATCTCGTGATCCGCCACCCCAGCAACCAGCCGACCACCTCCGGCGAAGGATGAGGCCGCCCACCATGCCAAGGAAAGTCGTCCATGGTGTCCTCCTGCCTCGGAACGAACCCAGAAACATGCACGGAGCCGGCATCATTGTGACCGCAGCAGTATGATCACAGCCCACCCGAGCCCGCCAGGACCCAGATCGGACCCAAACCACCATCGCCGCCTGCCAAACGATGGAGATCCTCTCCCGCCTCTGGTCACCGCCGCTCCATGGCACCGCCGTCGACAGCCCGATGCGGATCGCCGCCGCCAGAGACGTGAACCCACGCCCCCACGGATGTCATGGCCGAGGAAGTCCACCGCCGCCCCACGCCTCCAGGGCTTTGCCCGGCGGCACCTCAGGCGGCGACGGGAGGAGGAGGGGAGCCGCTGGGGAGGAGGAGGGAAGTCTCTGGGGGGGCACCCGGCGCGGCGCGGCGCCGCCGCGCGGATGCGGGAGGAGATGGGCACGTGAGGAGATGGGTACAGGAGGAGATGGGTACGGCTCAGAAACATCTGCTCATACTTATGTTGTGTGACATGCTAAGAGATGGATTGGATCCACTGGATCCACTCCAGGTATAAGTTATACCTTGCTCCAGCTCCTAGATGGTCATGTTTGGTTGATGTTGAGCTTTGCTTGATGGTTTTGGTTACTTGTCCTTCTCCTACTTGCTCCTAGATGATCTTGCTTATGTTCACATGTCTCTGGTTGGTCTTGCTTTGGTTGGTTTGGAGAACTGGATGGTTTCTAGGGTTTGGTTTGTGTTCTTGAGCAAGAATAGCTATGAACTGCTACTGTTCACTCCTAGCTGTTGGTTGATGTTGATCTGGTCGTCTAGAATGACCACTCCAGCTGGTTCTACCTATTTGTAGTCTCTGGTGGCTCTTCCTTGCCTTGACACACAGGCATGTGCACTATGGTGACTATGCCATGGTTGCCTGGGTGTTGCTAATGCACAGCAGCTTGTGAGCTGTGTGTCTGCTTCAGATGGGAACTTGAGCCCATCATTGCTCTAACTTGGTCTGCTGATGTTTATCTCACTCTTTGGCATGGTTTTGGACACTGACTAGTGGCATTGACACTTGTATTTCACATTCTGGCTAGTTTCCATGTCTATGCAGGTTTAAAGCTCCATTTGATCCAGGGACAAGAAGATCAAGACTAGTAGTTTAGGATTTCTATTTATAGATCAATACTTCTAATCTTCTTTTATTTTCTTTATTATATAGCTCATTCTTGTATAACTGAATATTGTAAAGACAATGTAATTATGTGTGTATGATCAATAAAGCTCAAGGTTTCGTTTATGAGCTCTTCTATTTATTTGAAATTCATTTTGAATTATTTATGTAAGTGTGATGTGCTTTTGAATTATGAATTCATAATTCATTTATATATTGTTACTTATTACTTCTATTGTTTGAATTCAAATTTGAAATGTTAAATCAAATATTCTCCTAAAACCCTAAGTTTCAAAAGAGGTCATGTCAAAATTTATAGCACTCACATTGCTCTAACCCTAATAGCAATGAGAAATCTCGATCCCTCTTAGGTTTTATGCAATAAGGCGCGAAAATTTCCCCTGTTTTGCGATGAAATGCACATCTCATTTCTACATCTACCCTTCGTTGGTCCTATGTTCTGGAATATTACAGGATGGCAATGGGTAGGGTATGGGTAGAGTAGAGCAATACCATACCCATGCCCATATAGTCAACGGGTACAAACTTCCACCCATACCCGTACCCGCGGGTATAAAACTTTACCCATACCCATCCCCAGTGGGTACCCGTACCCATTGGGTACCCGGTGGGTAGGTCAAATTGTATATAAGTCACTCGCAATTTTACATTTCTCGACAACAAATTTGATTGAAAAAATGAATTATCTCAACTCAATAACAGGTAGTTGAGTACTAAAAAATAAAAAAAATATAAAAAGCACATTCTCACATTTTAACTCATAAGTCAACAAAATTTGATGTATCACATAAGAAATTGATAGGCAGGGTATGAGTATACCCGTGGGTACGAGGCTATACCCGTGCCGTACCATGACTTAGCGGGCAGGGTATGGGTACCACCCATGGGCATGAAAGTGTACCCATACCCTGCCCATGTGCGTACGGTACCCGCGGGTACCCGTACCCGTGGGTAAAATTGTCATCCTTACCCCAGTGACTCACCTACCCATTCAAAAGCCTCAAATTGCAAAATAATTTAAATACATTTTGTAGAACCTATTCACCCCCTATGGGTTACCATCTCTATCCTTTTAAAAAAAGCAAATAACCCTATTCTTCGATAAACCTCCTAATGGCCCTGGCCATCTCGCGATGTGGACTCAAACCAAAATTTATCTTTTGAGTAGACCGTGGTCTATCGTCCTCCTCGTTATAGTCCTCCTAGAATTCAAGTCTTTTCGCTGGAATCCAGGTTCGATAATCTATCAAATGTCGGTTAAGTAAATTCATGTAGGATTATCAATTTATTTGCGTTGGACCAGAATATCTTTAAAATATAATGAAATAGTTTGAATACTAACATTTTACACTACACTATCTACACTAGAAATTCCCAATACACTAGCAGTTTATACTACACAAGCAGTTTACAATACACCAACAAGTTATACTACACTAACATAAAATAAATTAGACCAACAATTTTATCTAACGATTTTATCCAACATCATAAAAAAGGGAGACAGGGGCGCAACACTCATCAGCGAAAGGAGGCAATGTGGGGCGGACGGAGGATCGAGAATATGGAGAGTGTGAGAGATGCGGCGAGGCAGGCGGTGTGATGCGGCGATGGGGGGGGATGGCGATGCGGCGATACACGTGATGTTGCGTTTGAGGAGTGGAGTGGGGTGGAGGAGACGATGTGTGTCTGTGTGTGTTATCTGCATTGTTTGTGGCCCCCTTTTGTCTTTGTTGACAGTCGTTTTTTGCCTTAAAAAGTAAAAATTTGAAAATGGCCTCAAAATGAAAAATGATGGATACCAAAGTTGTGCGTCTCGCCGAGACAAGCGATTTTGCTTTTTGAGTCATCGCGATCCAAGCTAGTATGCAACTTGTGGAGCTAAAATACAGCCGAAACCTGAATTACCGAGTTTGGGGGCTCGACCATAGAGGTCTCTAAGGTTAGGCGCGAACCGAGGCTGAGGCTGAGGCAGAAAGTCGGAATTGATCTTTTTTGTTGCGACCTCAATTGAACGATCAAGCTGAGCTCAGATGAAAAAGTTGTCAACATGAAAGTTCTTCGTTTTTTCGAGACGAACAACTTTTCTGCTTACGAGATTTTAATCCGAGATTGTTTGCTGCCTCAAAAATGGTACAGGAGAGGTGCAGGAAGGTTTCTGACCGAAAAATTACGGAAATTTCAGGTTTACTTGTTCGAGTTGGACCTAATTCGGGTTTGTGACGTGAATCCAACCGTCTATCTTGCACGGAAAGTCCAGCCGCCCTTTATATACATGAAGGGTGACGGCCGATTGAACAACAACACACAATCGCAAAACCAATCTACAAACCTTTACTTTTTCTCTCTTGTTCTTGTTTTCTGCTCTTCGTTTGTCGGTGTTCTTCGTGTTGGAGAGCTTCGATCTGCGAGGTCCTAGGGGCGGGCGAACCGACCTAGGGCAGCCCATCACCGTTGTACGCCCAGACGGGGTCTCTCTCGGGCGTGTGGGGTTTCGGGTTTTCAAAAGAGCCCGCCGGACTGTCCTGCGTATCGCGCTTCCGGCGAGCCTCCTCCGGTGACGTGTCTTGCGTATCGCGCTCGACGCC
This sequence comes from Lolium perenne, assembly GCF_019359855.2. NCBI lineage: Eukaryota > Viridiplantae > Streptophyta > Magnoliopsida > Poales > Poaceae > Lolium > Lolium perenne. The sequence goes on along the minus strand of NC_067250.2, from coordinate 61,540,907 downwards.
GGAGGTATACGGTAACATGTTCGTGTGCGAACACACTTTTTGGCGACTCCGCTGGGAAGATCATCATGTCATACGGCAAGCTACCCCAGCCTGCTGAGATTAGCGCCGAAAACATCATCAATCCTAGCTTCGATGATCTTTCGGCGGAACAACTCGAAGCCTATGAAGCGCTCAAGAGGAAGCGTCAAGAGCAACTTGAGGCGCTGGAAAAGCAACGCAAGGAGGAGTTCGAGGCTTTGAAGAAGAGGCAAGAGGAGGAAGACAGAGAGACGTTCCTTGAAAGCTTCAAGAAGGACCGCCAAGGTGGTGCCACTTCGCTTGGGGAGGTCAAGATTCCACCACTGCTCGGCGATCCAGCCGAGCCCTCTGTAAGTACTAGCTTATTTTCTGCTGATCAATTGGCTGCAATTAATTATTATGCTACTGAGTCTAGCCGTCAAGCCTATGATGCCATGGTGGAATACTTGAAAGCTAGTAAAAACACGCCTCCTGATGCTTCTGTTAATGTTGGTACAAGCGCTGCTGTAGGAAACCCTAATCCAACATTACCTACTTCATCGGCAGTTCTTCGTGAGACTCCGATGAATCCTTACTTTAGCCAAGATAGTCAGATCATGACTACACGAACATGCCCTAGTCCTATTAGGAGTGTGCCTTATTCGGTGATACCACCGAATCAAGTCCCACGCCCAGTAGCCACGAACATGGCGCCGAATTTCAATTCAGTACCAGCAGCACGAGTAAATCCCATGGCTAGTAATGCTATTGCTCCTGTGCAATCACCACAAGTAAATTCGTCCGCCATAGACGAAAACATGGCCACACTTAGGTCAGAATTGCAAAAGATGTTCTATGATAACTTCGGAATTGAGCCGAAACCTGTAAGTCGAATGTATCAAAAACCTTATCCGGAATATTTCGATGCTTTAACGTACCCCTAAGGCGACAAGGTGCCTGATTTTGCTAAATTTAATGGGGTGGACAATAAGACAACTTGGGAACATGTTAGTCAATATTTAGCACAATTGGGAGAAGCTGGCAATACTGATTCTTTAAAAGTGCGTTTATTTCCCTTGTCTTTAACCGGTACCTTTTTTTCATGGTTTTCTGCTTCACCTTATGGTTCTATCAATACTTGGTATCATCTAGAAAAGAAATTTCATGAACATTTTTATAGTGGTGATAATGAGCTTAAATTATCGCATCTTACATCGGTTAGACAAAAACATGATGAATCGGTCACCGATTACATCAAGAGATTTAGAGATACTAAAAACCGATGTTATAGTTTGGTGGTTACCGAAAGAGACATGGAAGACTTGGTTCTTAATGGTTTAAGAACTCATATTAAAGAAAGAATTGAAGGTTATGAGTATCTAAGTATTAGCCAATTTTACAAAGAGCTTTGGCTCAAGAAAGCCGAAGCAAAGAAACAAAAGATTTGCATAGGTCTAAGTCTGATCGTCCTCGCATAAACAGAGTAGAATACAATAGTGACAATCCGGACGATGAAGCTGATATTTATGCTGCTGAATTTGTTTGGCCCTCAAAGGCCAAACCTTATACTTGTGATGCTCTTAAGCCGATTCGCAAAAATCGTGAAGATGAGATGATATTCAGTTTTGATGTAGCCAAATGTGATAGGATATTTGATGCTACGTTAAAAGACAAATACATTCGACTGTCTCACACTTTACCGCCGTTTGAGGAGTTAAAACGGCGTGCTTATTGCAAATATCATAATTCTTTTTCTCATGCTACTAATGATTGCAATGTGTTTCGACGACAGATACAATCGGCTATCAATGATGGACGATTAAGCTTTGCTAACCTGCAAATTGACAAGCAGCCATTCCCAATGAATACTTTGGAGCTGCAAGGGGAAAAGGTCTTAATTCGGACAGAGGCGGCCGGATCCGCTAACAAAAATAATGTTGTTGTTGGTGAGCCCAGGAACAGAAGGGGTGACAACAAGGACTTGGGAAGAGAGATTGTTCTTGGCAAGCAGCCCAATGGCAAGGAGACGCTGAAGATCACCATAAAAAATCCTGCACTCGGGGGGCAATCACAAGTGCAAAGGGATGTTCGTGCCAAGTTTATCATGCCCAAGAGTCCAGAAGTTGGCAAGTGGAAAACTAATGAGGTTAAGGTGCAACACAAGCGAATAAAGCCAATCCTCGATATGTTGTTGTCTAAATATGCAAACCAAGAGGCTGGTTCCAACACAAACCAGTCTTCACATGTGAAGCATCCAAGATCACCTCCAAGGGAGAGGTCTTCACGACATGTAAGGCCGTATGAGAAGTGGGCTTCGAGGCCATGGATGGCGCCACCCCCGTATGCACCATATTACTTCGATGGAGGATGGATGCACACCCCAATGGCACCATACGTTTTTTCATCAAGGATGGGCTGCACCCAGGAAATCTGTGCATGATAGGATTACCAGGCCTGTTCGAGACCGTTTGAGTTACAATACTAATCGGTCATCGCAGAAATCTACAAGAGATGATAAAATGAAGTGGCATCCTAAATCTCCATGTGCTGAAATTCCAGAGAGTAGCAAGCAGAAAGAGATTAGTACTAATGTCAGCTCAGTCATAATAGGTACACAAGAGCTGAAACTCAAGGAGCCGGTTGTTGTTGATGAACCGGCTAACTCTAAAAAACTTATACTGACTATTCCACCAAGATCTTTGGCTAACGATCATGAAGCTAGCACAAGCAAGTCCAAGCCGAGAGATCCTAAATATACTCAACCGAAGTGGTGTCCTCTAGGAATAACAAAAACCAAGAAGAGGAGACTGCAGCGCATGAGGAACCAAGAGAAGGTGGAGCATACAGCTGAAAAGTGGAGGGATGAGGTTTTCAATAAGACTCACCCTGTACCATATAAGAAGTGGATGCTCAAGAAAGTGGAAGGTGTTGCAGTTCCCACGATGGTCGCAACAACTACCACTTCATCTGAAGAGAAGGACGTGAACATTGATGAATTGACCACACCACTTCCTACCACTCCTGATTCGGTACCTACATCAGAAGATGATGAAGAATTGGTGGATTTTGAGGACTCACCAGTTAGGGAAGGTATGGATATGAATATGGTTTATTACTTACCCTCTGAGTTTCGTGCAGTAGATGAAGAAGGGGAGGTAGCGCAATTAGACTTTGGTCCCAAGAACGCCATCTTTGAGAAACCAAAAGAACCGGTGAAGCATTTGAAACCGCTATATGTCAAGGGACACATTAACGGATCACCGGTTGCTAGAATGCTTGTTGATGGTGGTGCAGTGGTGAATCTTATGCCATACTCAGTCTTCAAAAAATTGGGCCTTAATGAGAATGATTTAATGAAGACCAACATGGTGCTCAGTGGGTTTGAAGGCAAAGAGAGAACAGAGGCCAAAGGTGTCATGAGTGTGGAGCTCACCGTGGGGAGTAAATGGGCACCGCCTTCTTTATTGCTGAAGTGCAAGGTAATTACAATGTTATATTAGGCCGCGATTGGCTCCATGCAAACCAATGTGTGCCATCTACTTTGCATCAGTTTTTGATACAGTGGGTTGATGATGAGGTTGAGGTTGTCCATGCGGATAATTCAACTTGTATCGCTTTGGCCGATTCACCGGTGGATTGGCAACATCCCAATGCTACTTGTTTGACAGGGCGCGACCTCTCAGATTTTGATTTTCTTAGTGCCACGAAGAATGGCTTTGTGCCCGTCTCTTTAAAGCTGATTTATAATAATCGGCTCCCAAATATGTGATTTAAATGGATCCCAACGAAGAGTGGTTGCAGAATCGGCTTGTTCAATATCGGTCTAGTGAGAACGATACGTATGAGTCCATAGAAGAACTAGATGATATGGACAAGTTGGGACAAGTTTTCACATCGGGCTGATCCATTGGAAGAAGTGGACATAGGAGATGGTTCAATTCCTAGGCCGACGTTTGTTAACAAAAATTTGGAAGCCGGTCAGAAAAGTGTATTGATCAGACTGTTAAAAGAATATGTCGATTGCTTTGCATGGGAATATCATGAGATGCCTGGTTTGAGCAGGGAACTAGTTGAGCATCGGCTGCCTATCAAAGCTGGTTTTAGACCTTATAAACAACTGGCTCGTAAATTCAATCCCAAGTTGTATGACCGGATCAAGGAAGAGATCGGTCGTTCGCTTAAAGCTAATTTTATTAAGCCTTGCAGGTACGCGGATTGGATTTCTAATATTGTGCCTGTAGGTAAGAAGGGGTCCAACAAGTTGAGGTTGTGCATTGATTTCAGAGATTTGAATAGAGCTACACCCAAAGATGAATATCCCATGCCAATAGCCGATATGCTTATTAATGATGTCTCTGGTTATAAAGTTATCAGTTTTCTTGATGGCAATGCGGGGTACAACCAAATTTTCATGGCCGAAGAGGATGCATTCAAAACAGTCTTCTGGTGTACCGGGTTTGTTGGTTTATTTGAGTGGACAGTAATGACTTTCGGTTTGAAGAATGCTGGTGCGACATATCAGAGGGCTATGAATTTAATCTTTCATGATTTGCTTGGGGTCATACTTGAAGTCTATATTGATGATATTGTCGTTAAGTTAGATGCTATTGAATCTCATTTAGCCGATCTGCGCTTAGCTTTTGAGAGAATGAGAAAATATGGGCTCAAGACGAATCCTTTGAATTGTGCTTTTGGTGTATCGGCTGGAAAATTCTTGGGTTTTATTATACATCAACATGGCATAGAGATTGATCCCAGGAAGATACAAGCTATCCAGAAAGTGCAAGCCCCGACATGCAAAAAGGATATGCAGAAATTCCTTGGCAATGTTAATTATTTGAGGCGTTTCATAGTGAACTTGTCAGGGAAGGTTGATGCATTCAGTCCTATTCTTCGGTTAAAGAACGATGATGATTTTGCCTGGGGGGCAAAACAGCAAGAAGCATTTGAGAAGATTAAGCTTTGTTTGTCTACTCCTCCCGTATTAAGGGCGCCTAAAATGGAGAGCTTTTTAGGCTCTATATTGCAGCGGAGGAAGCTGTCATTGGTGCTGTTTTGACTCAAGAGACCGAAGAAAAAGAGCATGTTATCACTTATTTAAGCCGGCGTTTACTGGATGCTGAGACGAGGTATACTTTCAATGAGAAATTATGCTTATGCTTATATTATGCTTGCATTAAGCTGAGGCATTATTTATTGTCGAGCATATGCACTTTTGCTTGTCAAACCGATGTCATTAAATATATGTTGCATAGACCAATTCTTAGCGGTAGGATTGGTAAATGGTCTTATGCTTTAATTGAGTATGATTTAGCTTATGAATCCTTAAATCTATGAAAGGCCAATTTGTTGCTAACTTTATTGTTGAACATCGGATTGATAATGAGCATGATATTGATACTAACTTTGTAACTTTAGTACCATGGAGGTTATACTTTGATGGTTCAGTTTGTAGCAATGGTCAGGGTGTTGATGTTGTTTATATATCTCCTCATGGTGTTGTTTTTGAAGCATCATGCCGCTTAGAATATTTTTGCACAAACAATCAAGCCGAATATGAAGCTTTATTATTCGGGCTGGAACTTTTAGCTGCTGTAGGTGCTACACATATTGAGGCTTTTGGTGATTCGTTGCTAGTGGTACAACAAATATCCAAGGTTTTTCGATGTTTCGACGAATCACTTAATATGTATCTTGATAAATGTCTAGATATGATTGCTACCTTGGATTACTTTAGTATTGCTCATATATCTAGGCAAGAGAATTGGAATGCAAATGAGTTAGCACAACAAGCATCTGGCTACCATGTTGATCGTGGTGTTTTTCATATATCTCATAAGCCGATGTTTGCTCTCGCTGACATAGGTAAGACCGAATTAAAGCCCATTGATTCGGTCGCTAATGAAGGATCTAGTGCAGGTGAACAAGATTGGAGAAGACCTATTGTTGAATATTTGCAGGATCCTAACAAGAGGATGGACAGGGCTGTTCGGCGAATGGCTTTTAAGTATGCGTTGATGGATGATGATCTCTATCGCCGAAGAGTTGATGGTATTCTTTTGAAGTGCTTGGGTGAAGATCAAGCAAGGGTTGCTATGGGAGAGGTACATGAAGGAATATGTGGTACTCATCAATCAGCACACAAGATGAAGTGGTTATTGCGACGTGCAGGTTTTTATTGACCGACGATGATCAATGATTGCTTCAGGTATTATAAGGGATGTAAGGCTTGTCAAAGGTTTGGTGACATTCAGTTGGCTCCTGCTGCTATGTTGAATCCTATTATCAAGCCGTGGCCATTTAGAGGTTTGCGATTGGATTTCATTGGTATGATTCATCCTTCTTCTTCAAAAGGGCATCGGTTCGTGCTGGTAGCTACTGATTATTTTACCAAGTGGTCTAAAGCGATACCTCTCAGAAATATGACCCATAAGGAGGTGATCAAATTCATAACTGAGCATATCATACATAGATTCGGCATTCCTCAAACATTGACTACATATCAAGGTTCATCATTTCTGTCAAAAGAAGTTAAAGAGTTTGCCGAATCTTATAAGATAAAGATGTTCAATTCATCTCCATATTATGCACAAGCTAAGCTGAATCAAGTAATAAGATTTTGATCAAGCTCATCAAGAAGAAGATTGAAGATTATCCGAGGAGATGGCAGCATGGTGCTACAAAGGTAACTCCATATGAACTTGTGTATGGACAGGAAGCCGTTTTACCGGTAGAGGTGAATCTGGCTGCTTTGAGGTTCGCCAAGCAGAATGATTTATCGGCAATGGATTTTCACGACTTGATGATGGACAACATTGATGAGGTTGCTGATAAACGTTTAACTGCTCTGAGAGACATAGAGAAGGATAAATTGCGGGTAGCAAGAGCTTATAACAAAAAGGTGAAGTTGAAAAGCTTCCTAGTTGGCGACTTAGTCTGGAAAGTAATCCTACCAGTCGGTTCGAAGGACAAGAAATTTGGCAAATGGTCTCCTAGCTGGGAAGGTCCTTTTAAGGTCATGAGGGTAGTTCCTGGAAACTCATACTTGGTGGAATCTATGGAGGGGAATTTACTACCTCGAGCTCTCAATGGAAGATATCTGAAAAATTTCTACCCGAGTGTGTGGTAAGAAGCATGAACACGCATATGGCCGATATATAATTACCGCCCTTAGCATACATGGCCGATACAGAATTATCGCCCTAAGAATCAATGGCCGATGGAGTGTTGATATCGTCCTTAGACAAAATATAGTGCAAGTTATTTTTCGGCATACAAGTTTTGCCGAAAAACAGGGGGCATGTGTTGAGAGTCGTTTTTTGCCTTAAAAAGTGAAATTTTGAGATGGCCTCAAAATGAAAAATGATGGATACCAAAGTTGTGCGTCTCGCCGAGACAAGCAATTTTGCTTTTTGAGTCATCGCGATCCGAGCTAGTATGCAACTTGTGGAGCTAAAATACAGCTAAAACCTGAATTACCGAGTCTCGGCCGCTCGACCATAGAGGTCTCTAAGGTTAGGCGCGACCCGAGGCTGAGGCTGAGGCAGAAAGTTGGAATTGATCGTTTTTGTTGCAACCTCAATTTAATGATCAATCTGAGCTCAGATGAAAAAGTTGTCAACACGAAAGTTCTTCGGTTTTTCGACACGAACAACTTTGCTGTTTACTATATTTTGATCCGAGATCGTTTGCTGCCTCAAAAATGATACAGAAGGTGCAGGAAGGTTTCTGACCGAACAGTTACGGAAATTTCAGGTTTACTTGTTCGAGTTGGACCCTAATTAGGGTTTGTGACGTGAATCCAACCGTTTATCTTGCACGGAAAGTCCAACCGCCCTTTATATACATGAAGGGTGACGGCCGATTGAACAACAACACACAATCGCAAAACCATTCTACAAACCTTTACTTTTTCTCTCTCGTTCTTGTTTTCTGCTCTTCGTTCGTCGGTGTTCTTCGTGTTGGAGAGCTTCAATATACGAGGTCCTAGGAGCGGGCGAACCGACCTAGGGCAGCCCATCACCGTTGTACGCCCAGACGGGGTCCCTCCCGGGTGTGTGGGGTTTCGGATTTTCAAAAGAGCCCGCCGGACTGTCCTGCGTATCGCGCTTCCGGCGAGCCTCCTCCGGTGACGTGTCTTGCATATCGCGCTCGATGTCGGAGGTACACGGTGATGTGTTCGTATGCGAACAGTCTTACCAAGGACTGAGTTCCTACTTGTGGCGAAAAAAAAAGTATACCATCCCACCCGGCCTAGGAGTTGCTCTTAGGCCCAGCATATTGGCGGTGTAGATTTTGGCACGTAGTCTAACCAAATACTGGCGGCATGATGTTTTTAAGGAGCATCGGTACTATTTTATGCATATAAACTATTTCCTGCTAGAGGAGCATATGTATTACGGAGCTGAATTAAATTTTCGCTAGATAGAACACTAACAACAAATCCACTCCCAGTCTAGTTTTTTTTTCTCGGCCGATATTTCCAAAATCTCGATGATAACCGTTTCTCCCGGGACCCACTGGTAAAAGAAATGCCGGTATTTATCAATTCTTTTGTACACGAAATTTAAAGAATTTTGATAAGTTCTCGATAAATTTAATTTCCTTTGAAAAATCTTGGACGGTATTTGAACCTGTATTTCCAGTAATTGGTAATACCGGTGCCCACTAGTATATTTCGACAACGAGAAAGAACACCTTGGTACTTCCTTCGAGCTTCCATTGGTCACTACAGGGCAAAAAACTAACACTAGTAAACTTCTCAAAGGTAATTCTTTTTATTAATTCCTGACAGGACAAATGTACCATGCAATACACAACAACCAGCATGAATAATTTGTCTCCACTAGGTAGGAAGGCATGTAACCAAGAGAAACATTGCCACAAAGGAAATACTTCCTCCCTCTGAAACGAGTGACTCAGATTTATGTAAATTCACATGTAATTTAAACAAATTTAGGTCAACTATTTTCGAACGGAGGTAGTAGGACAAGATCAAGTTGCTGCCCGCGCAAAGTCCCCTAAACATCTTTAGTGAAGAAAAGTTGTACTCCTACATAAAGCTGCAATAATGTAAACGAAAGCTAGACATGGCCACCAAACACTACGGGAGAAACTCCATGTGCCGACGGCCAGCCCATGTGCCGACGGCCAAACGAGCCTCGGCCCGCGCCTGAGATGTACTACGGCAAGGCCAAAGAGAACAAGGAAAGATACTGCGAGGAGTACGCCAAGCTCCATCCAGAGGTGGAGGACCCTATGACCGAGCCGGTCGACGAGGTGGCGATGATGCTGGCGGGGTCCGGCCAGCCGCATGGACGTCCTGCCTGCCTTGCTGGGGGTTTCAAGCCTCAGAGGAACTTCACGCAGATCAAGGCTACCCTCCCCTCCGGCAGCTACGCTACCTCCTCGCGGACTACATGCCGTTCTCGGGTAGAGGTTGATGTAAGTCATCCACACTTTCATCCTCTGTTTTGACTCTTGTTCCTGAATGGCTATGTTGATGAGACGCATTATTTCTGAAATTGTAGACTCAGCTCGAGGAGGCCTATGCAGTAGCTTACGAGGAGTATCTCGAGAAGATTAAGGAGCATGACCTTGTGAAAGATGCCTATGTCCAGTGGACGAGCAACCAGATGGCGGTAAGTTTCAATCTCTATGGTTGCAAAACATCATAAGTCCCCATATTTGAATCTGAGCTATCTCTCCCGTTTCTTGCAGAGTTTCACTCGGTTCATGATGACTGGAGTGCGAGAGGAACCACTCCCAGAGCCACCTCATCCGGGGCCGACGCCAGTGTTCCCGTCCAAGGAGGAGTTCTATATCATGTACAAGCGTCAGCGTCAGTTGACCCCGGTAAGTTGCTAACTTGGCTAAGTTGCTAACTTGGTGTGACATGGCTAAGTTGCTAACTCCCTCCAACATGTAGGGATTGGGAGAATCCGGGAACGACACTCCTTGTGGTACGCCGATGCACCCCGGTCGCCATTCTCCTGGTGCTTCTGCCGAACCTCGGCATTTTTCTGGTTCCGGTGGCTCTCGTCGTGGTTCTACCTCCCCTAGCACCGTCGAGATACAGCGGCCTCACTTCACCGACTCGGAGCTAGCTCGTCACTGTAGCTAGATCGTCACTCGGGTGGTGCACCACCATAGTTTCTACATTGTACTAGCACATGATGACACGCTCCATCTTTGTAGTGGATCCGGTGTATGTACCATGGTCTTGTATGCTATATTTGTGCTATTTGTGAGATTTGATGCTATATTTGTGAGATTTGGTGCTATACGGTGATATCTTTGTGCTATATGGTGCTATATATGTTACTGCATATTCAATCCTATAATATGTGCATTTTGTGCAATTTTACGAGCAAATGAGGCCAAATTGGCAAAAAACAAAAAAAGCGGGCCTGGCTGTGCCGACGGTGTCACCGTCGACAGCCCGTAGTGCCAAATGGCGGGTCTCAGGCCGACGGTGACACCGTCGGCACAGCCAGGCCAGTTGTGCGTTTTCCAGTTTGAACAGCCACCGTTTTGCCGCCATTACGGAAAAAAAAAGAAAATTGTGCCGTCGGTTACACCGTCGGCACAGTGAACGTTGACGGCGCCGGCGTGACTGGTTGGCTGTGCCGACGATGAGGCGGCCGACGGCCACCGTCCAGCCGTCGGCGTACGGCTGTGCCGACGGTGAAGTTCTGTGCCGACGGTGCACGCGCAGACCCCGACGCCTGCTGTGCCGACGGGGAGACGCCGACGGTGACCGTCGGCAGAGACGGTGCCGACGGTGAACGTTGTTGTGCCGACGGTGCGGGGCCGTCGGTGTAGCTGGTCGTCCCCGTAGTGAAAGCTAGGTTAACTGATTAGCTCATGTCAATTTTTCGCACACTGTTGCCTCGCTTGGTCTGTTCCCGGCACTACCTAGCTAGCTAGATCCCCGTGGGAGCACGGACACCGATGCAAACCTACCGTTTGTTGTCGGCTAGGCGCGCATGCATGCGGTCTAGTAGTAAAGTTGTTCACTGTTGTACTGATAAGAAGGGGATGGATCGACTGGAGAAGAGAGAAGCTAGTCCACGAGACCAATACAGATGATGGACCGGACGCATATGGCTGGTTGGTCCAAGCACGCATCAACTGATGATCATGATGATTGGATCAAGGGAGGTACGTTAATGCATCGTAGCTTGCTAGCTCGCTCAATGATATGATTTGTGGGCGGCAGCGTTGATCTTGATCACAGTATTCACAATCTGATTGGGGGATGGCGAATGCTGTCGTGATCTCTTTGAGGTCGACCTTCTTACCAGCTGGTGTTACTAAAATTGACTGAATCGATCGAGAGCACAAAGTATATTGGGTTCAGTCGCCAAGCCCAAGCGCCAAGGCATGATTGGTCTGATCGGTTGGCTGTATCTTCCAGGATCTGCTTCTGCAGCCATGCTACACCTCTAGCCGATCCCTCTTTTTCCTACCCTTTTGTTCGTAGCATCTGGAGCGTGATTCCGTTGGATGTAGCTGCTGCGTAGCGGAGCAGAATACGCACAGCAGAGCATGCTTCCGAAACGCACCCGTCCGAAACCCAGGACACGTACTACGTGCGTGCGATCCTTTTCTTCAGTCCAAGTCACCTATCAAGATCGATCTGGCGGACTTGGGAGCAGTGCGATCGGCAATACTGGCCGGAGGTCGCACTCCGGCACCGGCCGACGAGCGTACCGCGACAACACAAAAGGCGACCGGGATCCCGTTTCTGCGTCATATCTCAGCTCGTATGCGGACTGCAGGCATCATCCACAGGCCACGGCGATTGACCGTGGACTGGGCACAGCTCCCAGACTGGAATGGGCGGCAATTTCTTCCACGGAAAGTCTTCAGCTCGCAATCTTTCGGGACAAAAATGCAAACAAAATACTCCATCAGTCCATAAAAGCATATCGCTAGACGCTAGTAGTGCACTGATACATCTATAGATAAACTAGCCAGCGATGAATAGAGGTAAGTACTAAGAGATCTCCAGCGACAGCCTCCAAATAAGCGTCGGCAGGAGCGCCGGCACTGCCGTATGGGAGGCGCCGGCAGAGCATCCTCTATTTGGGGATGCTGATCCCACACCGGCGTCCCCCATACGCCAGCCCCGATAGAAACTTAAACTTATTAAGACATTTTGAAAACGATATTCGTACGAAATTTATACAAAAGTAAAATAATTTTAAACTAAATAACTAAAAAAATCTAGCAACGGCATGCGTTGAAGGCGCTGAAGTCGAGGTTGTTGCCGTCGTCGCCGTCGTCGATGGATGGCCCGAAGGACCAATCGTCGTCGTCCTTCTCCACCTTTGGTGCCGGCAGCTCGGAAGGTCCGGCGAGGTCGACGAAGTTGGCGCTGTGGTCCCTGGCAGACCACACCGCCGCCTGCCGCCGGTCCATCGTGATCTGCCGGTGGTCCTCGTCGACGGAGCGGCCGACGATGAAGTTCTGGCCTGGGAACTCCTCTGGATCGTCGCTGCCACGGAGGGCCGCCTGCGCCTCCGCCTCCATCTCCCACCATTGCTTCTCCGCCGGCGGAAGTGGCGGCGTCCTCCTCCTTGAGGCGGCGGCGTTGGCCCGACCCCGTCGTCCGACGGGCCGGAGCAGAGGACGCGCCCCTCGGCCCGTCGCGGATGACGACGCCTCCGGAAGGAGGCATGGCCGAGCGTGTGCGATCGCCGACTGCTGACGATCCGGTGCGCGAGCTCCCGGACGTCGTAGTCCTTTCCGGCGCGCTCTGCATAGTGAGTGCCACCTGCGCCATGCACTCCGCCTGCGGGAAGTACAATGGGACGCCGCGGCAGGTCGCCGCGGGCGCGCTGGAGGAAGCCATACTGCCGCAGCATGGCGTCGACGTCGCGGCCGTGCCACCAGGCACGGCGGCCGACGTTGTTGAAGCGGCCGGTCGAGCGGCCGGCCGCCCGCGGGAGCTCGACGGCGCACTCATCTTCGAATCGCCGCGTCCACGTCGGGCTATCAAGCGCGTTGGATGGCATGCTCCTCTCCGCCGGTGTCAACAGGTTCCGCCGTTCCCTAGCGAGGTCCCACGTCTATGGTCCCGCCGGTGGCGATGGTGGCACGGCGAAGTCGGCGTTGGAGACGTGCCAGCCGTGCGGCAGCTTGTACTGTACTAGCACGGGGATGCGCTACCAGTACAGTACATCCGCCTCGTCGTTGCTAAGCCGCAACGAGCGGAGCACGCCGCCGCCGTTGCCGCCGGCCTCGTCGTTGTGTGCCATCAGAGGTGGTTTGTTTGCGCGGCGGTTGAGACGGTGGCAGCTAGGGTTGGAAAACGGGGAAGAAGAGAATTGCGCGTCGGTGGGGTTTTAAGGGAGGCGGTGGATGCGCATTGAAGGCGCGTGGGGAAGGTGGGTGGAAGCCGCGTGGCCAGTCGCCGCCCCCGTCTCCCTTGGGTTTTCATGCGGGAGACCATTAACGCCGACGACCAACCTTCCCGCGTCGTTTCCGATGCGAACCGTCGTGTTCTCTCGCTGTGAAGGCGATCCCACCCGCGAAAGCCATCGTCTCGCGAGGCGCAGGAGCGCCCGATTCGTGCCCTTCGGGCTCGAAAAAGCGCCGACTCTATTTGGGGCACGCCGGTGCGAGCCCATTTTGATGTCGACTCCCAAGATACTATCGGGGGCCGCTCGCCGGTGGAGATGCTCTAAGAAAAAATCCTTCAACACACGTATGGTGCAGGACTCCAATCAAACCTGACCGTGTGATATGGTCCAGCCATTGCTTGCTTCAATCGCTAAGAAGCTAGAGAGTAGATACATTCGTATTAAAAAAGATGTTAAACCGCTTTTTTTATGACGGATAGAGTAGATGTAACATACTTTCTATATGGAAAGCTACTATCACTTATACCCACCTAATGTAGTTATTGTTACTCCCTCCGAATCCATAAGAAGTGTGGTGGTTTTAGTTTACTTTTAGTCAAACTTTAACTAAAGCTAGGACACTTATTACGGTTCAGAGGGAGTAAGTTATTTTGTGAAAGGAGGATAACCTTTGGCCCTTAAACCATACACACAAACATAGATTATTAAAAGCTACCAATGCTAAACAAAGTTGACTCAAAAAGGAAAAGAAAAAGAGTACATGACAGTAAATCCATTGGAATACCACTAACCTCATAATTAAATACCAATAAAATAAACGAAAAATACACAGCTACTAGGCTAAGCCTTCAATAAAGGATTACCACACGTGCATCAACAAAATATGAGATATATGCAACAAAAGTTATACCGTTGGATTCATATTCAAGAGAAGTTTCTAACGGTATAATTTTTGTGACATATAATTCATATTTTGTTGACTATATTAATGGTTAAGTTTTTTCTTAATCTACAGCCAAACTTAGAGCCACCACTAACCTCGTCCTAGAACCAAACTTAGAGCCACCACCTTAAATAAGGGAGCTGCTGAGGCGTGCGCCGATATCTGATCAGGGATCTTATGTTTCAGCTGAAGTGTTTGTACTCGTTGCCTAAGCCTAGTAAAGCATAATCACTTGACAGGCTAACGGCGCCTCCCTAGTAGGACACCACTAGAGGAGAATATGACTCCCTTCGTGCGGGATCAGATCAACGCCACACCGCCAAGCACCTGGAAATGTCATGCCCAAGTTATTGATAGATATAACTTAGACGTTAAACATAGTGATGCAAGTATGGTCCAACTCCAAAGTAAGGATACCCTTTACTCTCTTTGTTCAAAAAATGAACTAACTTCTATCCATGACATCATCAAGTTAGTTCACATTTTAGACTAAAAATGATAGAGGGTACCCTAACCATGTACCACTTGCATCTATACTTAAACAGTTGATAGACAAGGAATTAGTCCTGTTGAAAAGAAATGTAGCGGCTGGCCGGGGTAAAAGAAGAAAGAGAAAAAAGACGACAGCAAGGGTTCGACAGGCACATCGAGGCGGCGACTGATACTCGATGTAGATGATGCATCCTAATTTTCGAGTAAGAGGAGAGAATAACGTGCACGTATATGTACCTTTTGCACTGTCGCTGGATCACTCACATCTTGCATAGTTGCATCGTACGTCACATGCTCGTCTCATCTTTGGGTTCAGACAAGGGAGGCTGTCGATCCTTTGGAATGTTCAGCTCGAAAGAGATGTCAAATGGATGGCGACAACTGACGATACGACACCACTCACGGCTGTGCGTGTGGTGAATAATGTGCTGTACGTGCCACTGAAGCTAAAGCTCTAGCCAGGCCAGGATCCTTGGTTTTCCGTGGAAGGAAGGATGAGCGTGATCGTCGGTAAGAAAGGACCTTTGTTTCTTTTCTTGCAGAGGTCTCATCTTGTGTTCGCTGGTGTTTCTGTTTTAGCTCATGGAGAGTGCGAACTTCTGCTATGTTACTGTATTCAGAGTTCCCCGAACTGAGGGATGAGCGTGATCGTCGTCAAGAAAGGGCCCTTGTTATTTTCTTGCAAAATTCTCATCTTGGTCTCGCTGGTGTTTCTGTTTTAGCTCATAGAGAGTGCGAACTTCTGCTACGATACCGCATTCAGATCAGTTTCCCGTATTGTTGGATTGGTGCGAGTGAGTGCCTTGCCGGTACCAGTCATCGCCTCGGTCTGCTGATCTTGGATATGACCATGAAACTTCAGTCGCCCTAACTTATCTTCAGAAAGAGTAAGAAAGTCCTTTTTTTTTCTACCAAAAGGCTTTTCATTGATCATTAGAGGAAGAAAGAGGTACAATTAATCTTACAACGAAAAATAGAAAACCAAACAGTTACATGCGATCAGGAAAATATCAAGAACAGTAAGGGCATCTCCAACGGGGCGACGCAAACGGTCGCACTCCGTTTGCGTCCGCATGGACCGAAAATGCGTATGCACCCTGCTCCAGCGGGGCGACGCATCGTGTCCGGATGTCCGCCGCGACGCAAACGCGGCGCAAATATGCGGCACGTTGCGTCTCCGCGGACGCTGCGCGGTCGTGCCTAGCGTCCGTCGCTTCCCCACGGGCCCACCTGGCAGCGACCCTGGTTTGATCGGCCTCGATTAAAGCACAGCAAGCGCACCAATGTCAACCGCCGGAGTGGCAACCGCGCTGATCAACCCGCCAACTGCCGAAATGGAGCGTCGACCGCCGCGGAAGAACAACCGTAGGCCTCTTTGTTATACGCGCGGACATTAATCCCCGCAGAATATAACCCCTGCGTCTACTGTAATTCACGTCGAACCGTCTGCTTCTGCTTCTTCTTCTTCTCCAACACCAGCTAGCCAGACGCCATGAGCGAATACACCCTTCCGTTGGACTCGGAGATCGAGGGCAAGCCGCCCGGATGCTGGATTGGTGGGAATCGCCTGCGACGCCAAGCGAACCGGGCTCCACGCCCAGCGACCCTGCCTCCACGCCGAGTGAGGAGGAGGAGTGATACGTCTCCAACGTATCTATAATTTTTTATGTTCCATGCTAGTTTTATGACAATACCTACATGTTTTATTCATACTTTATATCGTTTTGATGCATTTTTCGGAACTAACCTATTAACAAGATGCCGAAGTGTCAGTTCTGTTTTCTGCAGTTTTTGGTTTTAGAAATCCTAGTAAGGAAATATTCTCGGAATTGGACGAAATCAAGGCCCACGATCTTATATTTCCACGAAGCTTCCAGAACACCGGAGAGAGACCAGAGGGGAGCCAGGGGGCCCCACACGCCAGGGCGGCGCGGCCAAGGGGTGGGGCGCGCCCCCCTATTGTGTGGCCCCACCAGGGCCCCTTCGAGGCTGCCCTTCCGCCTACTTAAGGACTCCGTCGCGAAAACCCTAAATGGATAAGCCACGAGACGAGAAAAGTTACGCAGCCGCCGCCATCGCGAAGCCAAGATTCGGGGGACAGAAGTCTCTGTTCCGGCACGCCGCCGGGACGGGGAAGTGCCCCCGGAAGGCATCTCCATCGACATCACCGCCATCTTCATCGCCGCTGTTGTCTCCTATGATGAGGAGGGAGTAGTTCTCCCCCGGGGCTGAGGGCTCTACCGGTAGCTATGTGGTTCATTTCTCTCTCCCATGTGATCTTTATGTGATCATGAGCTTTGTAGCACTATTAATATATGTGCTACTCTAGTGATGTTATTAAAGTAGTCTATTCCTCCTTCATGATGTAATGTGGACAGTGTGTGCATCATGTAGTACTTGGCGTAGGTTATGATCGTGATCTCTTGTAGATTGTGAAGTTAACTATTACTATGCACTCTAGAGTTACTTTACATGAACTCCGGAATTACTCTCTATGGTGTGACAGTGACAGTGTTTGCATCTTGTGTGATTCCTTTATGGCGTTGTGGAGCTTGTTTACTCCGGCTTGAGGGTGCTCTCGTAGCCCTACACAATAAATGGTGTTTGTTATCCAACAATAGAGTCTTTGAAAGTAGTACAAAGGAAGAGAACTTATTTATTATGTGATCAATGTTGAGAGTGTCCACTAGTGAAAGTAGGATCCCTAGGCCTTGTTTCCAAACATCGAATCTCCGTTTACTTACTATTCTACTGCATATTTACTTGCTGCCATATTTATTTCAGATTGTTATTACCACTCACATTCATCTATACCACCTGCGTTTTAATATCTCTTCGCCGAACTAGTGCACCTATACATCTGACAAGTGTATTAGGTGTGTTAGGGACACAAGAGACTTCTTGTATCGTAATTGCAGGGTTGCTTGAGAGGGATATCTTTGACCTCTTCCTCCCTGAGTTCGATAAACCTTGGGTGATTCACTTAAGGGAAACTTGCTGCTGTTCTACAAACCTCTGCTCTTGGAGGCCCAACACTGTCTACAGGAATAGAAGCGTGCGTAGACATCAAGCTATTTTCTGGCGCCGTTGTCGGGGAGGTAAGGTAAAAAGCACTCACACTCCGGACCCCGGCAACTAAGCTATTTTCTGGCCCCGTTGCCGGGGAGGTAAGGTAAAAGGTATTCACATCCTCCGACTACTAAGCTATTTCCTAGCACTATTGCCGGTGTGTGGGTGCTCGAAGGTATTTCCTTTAGATCCTGCAATTATATTTTTTTGTTTCTTGTTTTCACTAGTTAGGCTTAATGGAAAACAACAACAAAATGAGAGATCTTTATGAACTTTATCTTGAATTAGGACATGCTGTGTTTGAAGAGAGAATTAAAAAACCCATGTAACTTTATATGCATGCTAATGGGAATGTTATTAGTATGTGAAAGGATCGTATGCCGCACCTAGAGGGGAGGGGGTGAATAAGTGCTAACCAATTTTTAGTTCTTTTTCAATTTAGGCTTGACACAAACGGTAAATTCTCTAGATATGCAACTAAGTGAATTTACCTATATGACAAGGTTATCAACTAAGCAAGATATATCTAAGCAATATAGAGATAGAGTGGGATAGAGGTAACCGAGAGTGGAGCACGCGATGACACGGAGATGATTCCCGTAGTTCCCTTCCTTTGCAAGAAGGTACGTCTACGTTTGGAGGAGTGTGGTTGCTACGAAAGCCAAACCAACAGCCACGAAGGCTTCACTCAGATCTCCGGTGAGCAACGCCACGAAGGCCTAGCCCACTTCCACTAAGGGATTTCCTCGAGGCGGAAACCGGGCCTTTACAAGGTTCTTGGGGCACACATCCACAACCAAATTGGAGGCTCCCAAATCTGTTACAACACAACAATCAACAACAATACATCAACACAAATCAACTAGGGAACCAAATAGGAACACTAGCATGAGATCCCTCAAACAAGAGAGGGGGAAATGAAGAACGCTTCGGTGAGGATGTAGATCGGTGTCTTCTCCTTCGAATCTCCAAAGATCAAGAGCTTTGGTTGGGGGAGGAAGGAGATCTTGCAAATCTTGACTTTCTTGAGGTGGCTCTAATGGAGGTGGCTTGGCAGATTTCTTGTGTAATGATTGAGCAAGCAACCAAGGTAGAAGAAGGGGGGTATTTATACCTCCCCTCAAAATTGAGCCGTTGCAGCTTCCGGGGGGCCGGATATTCCGGCCTAAGTAAGGGCCGGATAATCCCCCCCCCCCCCCGGATAATCCGTCCTTCGGGACAAAACTGTGACATTATCCGGCCAAATGTCCGGCCCTTGTACTGGTTCACATTTCTTCCAGTCCTTAGCCAAAAACGAGGGGGCCGGATATTTCCAAAATATCCGGCCCGGATATTCCGGCCCTGGTACAATACCGGGACAATATCCGGGCAAATGTCCGGCCCCCATACTGCGCTGCTTTTCCTCGAAGACTTAGCCAAAAACAGGGGGGCCGGATATTTCAACAATATCTGGCCTGGCCACATTTTTCCTGTTAACTTTTGACAGACCGACCAAATCCAACACACACAAATATGAAACTATGTAATCCCTGTACCACTTAAACAAACATTAGTGTATCACATATATTGACATCAAACACACAAAACATAATGTGAGAGATGTTCTTTCAATCTCCCCCTTTTTGGTGTTTGATGACAATATACGGATTTGCAAAAGAATCACTAAAGAGACAAGCATGATGGCAAACCATAGAGGCACTCCCCCTACATGTGTGCATCTAAGTAATTTGCATTTGAATACAAATACACAACACATAGGAGTATGGTGCCTCAACACAAGAGATATCCAACATGAGCTCTAACACGAGACATTGACATATATGAAGTTGAGATAGGATGTAAGAAATCATACCCATGTGTAGATATATAATACGGAGATATAGCATCACACATAATGTAATATCCTTGATCTCAACAAATAGAAATCCGAAAACCATAACAATGTCTCACACCACATAGCACATAGTTTTAAACGGAAACGGAACACAACCAAAGCAAATAAGAGGGAACACAAGCAATAAAGGAATGATAAACGCATATGCTTGTGCCCAAACCATGCAAATCCCCGAGAGAGTTCCTAATAGAACGCTTCTCCCCCTTTGGCATCGAGACGCCAAAAAGGGGACAAGCGCGATGCTACTCGCCCCATGGGGATCACTCGGAGGCATAATCATCATCGGACTCTTGCGCCTCTTCTTCTTCTTCTTCTTCTTCATCAGTGTCAGGTGCATCCGGAGAACGACGAGAGGTGTTGGACCTTTGAAGGCAATCATCAAGATCACTCCATGGAACCTGTGCAGAGTGCCATCCACTGTAACCCTGGTGAGCTGGAGGCTGAGGCGGGGGACCTTGATCACCACTGAGTTTGTGTAGAATAACCGCCTGAGTATGCTTAATCTCAGAACGCTCTCGGCTAGCTGCATAGTTCTCCTTATGGATCTCAATGTTCATGCAAAGGATGTGACGCTGAAACCAACTAAGCCGGGTCACTTGCTTCCTCATAGCCGGGACATCAGGATGACGAGCAGGAGCAACACCACTAGAACGAGCATCACCCATGAAACTGTCAGGTGCAGGTATAGCTGAAGAGACTGGCTTAAGCTTGTAGGCCTTCTTGACATGGTGCTTCACCAACGGATACCCACTCAAATCTTCACTATTCACAGCCACAGAGTTGTTGATGAGAAGCTGGATGTAGGGTGCATATGGTATGGTGGTCCGAGAGACCATGGCATCACGGATCTCATGGAAGATAAAGTCCATGATATCAAGAGAGTAGTCCCGTTCCTCATTACCATCACGAGCACACTTAAAGCTGAGGTGCATAAGGTCCACAAGGACTCCCCGGAGAGCATCATTGTTACCACCACTTGGGCAAATGGTTGCCCGAAAGAACCGGAGCAACTGACTGTATATGGGAAGCAGCCCCTTAGCAAAACCAATTTTTCCCGCTGAGGTATAGAGATGCACAAGAGCATTCTTATCTGTCTGTTGTGGTCCATGAAGACGACGACCCTCATCAACAGGAACTCCAAGAATACCAGCAAAACGGCGTAGAGTGGCACTGCAGTGAGTGGAGCCAGTCATCCATTCCAAAGTGCGTTCCTCATCTTTCTTGATTGCCAAAGTGGCAAAGAATTGCTTCACCAAATCTGGGCTATAGTCACATTGAATCTTCATGATATCATGCAAGCCCATTCTCCCAGCTACCCAGATAGCATCTTCAAAGTGATTGTTTTCAGCCAGAATGTCCACATTGATAGCTTGCATGGGTCTCAGATTCTTCATGGGCTCATAGACGTCCTTGTAGATGAACACTTGCTCCATGCACCAGAATCTCCTGCCCTCTATCTCTTCATCCCTTGGAACATCTTCATACCAGTTCTTCAAGCGGATAGCGGAATAAGAGACTGGATCCATGGCCTTGTAGTTCTCCCTCACTTCCTTGTTCTTCCGCCTTGAAGCGACGGACTTGCGAGGAGCATTGGGTGCAAACTTGTCACTAGATCGATCATGCCTTGAGCGTCTCCGACCACCCCGAGAAGCACCACCTGTGAGAAGCAAAGGCGGGTAGCAAAGAGAAGGTAATGCTCATAAGTCATGTAAGATACAGTAATATACTCGAGAAACATGCTATAAGTCGGTACAAATCTAGACATGATAGATTGAGGCAAAAACTGCATCGGCGATGAAGCTCCAGGCCGGATAATCCGGTGTCCCCTGGGGGCGGATAATCCGGCCTGGCCGGATAATCCGGCCTGCTCGGGGGGCGGATAATCTGGCCCTGCGAGATTTGCAGTTTTTCAATCAAAAACTTGTCTAAGACTAGATCGGCCTAATAGCATGCAAGAGGAGTACACTACACGTGATTTGGAACAACTAGACACCAATTCCACCAAGAAAATGGCACATATAAAACACAACATCTAGGGTTAGAGATTGTGAATCATACCCACATCCATTGTGGAAACCGCTTGGAGGAGAAGGTAGCTAGGGAGGAGATGCACCCGATCCACCCAAGAACTTCGAGAGGGGGCGGACGGAGCGTCTCCGGCGAGGAGGAGGAGGTCTGGCGATCTTGAGAGGAGAAAGAGGAGAGAGAGGCGCGTGGGGGGAGGTGTGAACCGTTTGCCCCCCCCCCCCCGCGGCCTCGACCTCAACCCTTTCAAGATCTGCCCAGGCCGGATAATCCGGCCCTAGCTTAGGGCGGATAATCCGGCCGGGCCGGATTATCCGGGGTCTCCTGGGGCCGGATTATCCGGGGTTCTGGAAAATTCCAGAATCGCCGTGAATCCGGCCCATCTTTCGTTGGTTATTTGCATGACCCATATGCGATGCAATAATGTATCACGTCACATATAAGGTGCAAATTTACCAATAAGATGGAGCAACCTAGATCATCCGACCGAAAAACCTCAAACTCCAAGTTTTTACCAAACATGACAAATGAGCAAGATGGAAATGGCTTATAGGAGAGAGTAGGCTTAGGTTTTAGAAGATACAAACTGTTAATGGTACATGGTCACTCAAGTTTGCAAGATATGAGCAAATAAGGCCAAACTAGAGTGATTTCCCATAAGAACATGGAGATGTCAATAAAATCCAATGAAAAACCAAACAACTCCAACTCTTCACGAAGAAGAGTGTGGTGGCCTAGGCCACCATATATGAGTGTTATGGTATGGCACCGCGAAGATATATCTTGGGTCCAAACCAATACTCATCATTTAAGCTCACATATCAACATATGATATATAACGAGAATGAAATCTTTAATGTTGGCATTATGGGGGGAGGGATAGCTCAATAATTTAAACCGCACTCCCCCTATTTCCATGCCCACATCTAAACCAAATAAAGTTTTGAGACGAAGGTGTGTTTGCAAGATGGTCAAGCTATACTCCTTGAATCGATGATATTTAGCTCATTCCTCAAATAAGTGAACCTTGCTTCATCAAGAGGCTTCGTGAATATATCGGCAAGTTGATCTTTGGTAGGAACATAGATAAGCTCAATATCACCACGGGCAACATGATCCCTAATGAAATGATTCCGGATCTCAATATGCTTCGTTCTTGAATGTTGCACCGGATTATAGGCAATCTTGATGGCACTTTCATTGTCACATAATAGAGGCACTTTGTCACAAATGACACCGTATTCCTTTAAAGTTTGCCTCATCCATAACAATTGAGTGCATCCACTTGCGGCGGCAACATATTCGGCTTCGGCGGTGGAGAGAGATATGCAATTTTGCTTCTTAGAAGACCAACACACCAAGGACCTACCAAGGAATTGGCAAGCCCCGGAAGTTGATTTCCTATCATCCTTGTCACCCGCCCAATCCGCATCGGTGTATCCATTGAGAATAAAACTTGAGCCTTTGGGGTACCAAATACCATATCTTGGGGTATCAACCAAATATCAAAAGATTCTTTTGAGAGCCATCATGTGGCTCTCCTTAGGAGAAGCTTGATACCTTGCACACACACCAACACTCAACACTATGTCCGGTCTAGATGCACAAAGGTAAAGCAAGGATCCAATCATGGAGCGATATACTTTTTGATCCACCTCTTTACCATTGGGATCTAGTGCAAGATGAAATTTGGTAACCATAGGAGTGGCCACACCCTTCAACTCGGTCATCTTGAACCTCTTGAGCATGTCTTGGAGATATTTTGCTTGATTGATGAAGGTTCCTTCTCTCAATTGCTTGATCTCAAAATCAAGGAAAAACTTCATCTCTCCCATCATAGACATCTCAAACCTATCGGTCATAAGCTTTGAGAATTCATCATTGAAAGCTTTGTTAGTAGAGCCAAATATAATATCATCAACATATAATTGGCAAACGAAAAGCTCCCCATTGACCTTCTTAGTAAAAAGAGTGGGGTCGATTAGCTCAACATCAAACCCACAGTCTACCAACAATTCCTTAAGGTGCTCGTACCAAGCTCTAGGAGCTTGTTTGAGACCATAAAGTGCTTTATCAAGCTTGTAGACATGGTTAGGAAAGTTGAGGTCCTCGAACCCCGGGGGTTGCTTAACATACACCTCTTCATGCAAAGGACCATTAAGAAAAGCACTTTTCACATCCATTTGTTGTAACTTAAAGTTATGATGCGATGCATAAGCAAGAAGGATACGGATGGACTCAAGACGAGCCACGGGAGCATAGGTCTCTCCAAAGTCAATCCCTTCAACTTGAGAGAAACCTTGAGCCACCAATCTTGCCTTGTTCCTCACAATATTTCCAAACTCATCTTGCTTGTTCTTGAATATCCATTTAGTGCCTATAACATTGCGGCACTCCTTTGGCTTCTTTACTAAGGTCCACACTTTGTTGCGCTTGAAGTTGTTGAGTTTCTCATGCATAGCTTCCACCCAATCCGAATCTTCAAGGGCTTCAAACACTTTCTTGGGTTCCACTACGGAGATATAAGCATGATGATTGCTAAAGTTAGCCAATTGCCTTCTTGTGGAGACTTTTGCTCGAACATCACCAAGGACCTTGTCATGAGTGTGTCCACGAATTTCAAGGGTCCTATCTCTTCTTGCTAAACGACGGGCCTCGATCTCCTCCTTGGTTCTTCTTGGCCTTGGAGGTGTCACTTGATCAACTTGATCATTTGGGTCCCCGTCTTGACCTTGAACTTGAGCTTCCTCAATTGCTTGGGCTTGCTCAATCTCATGTGCTTGATCTTGAACAATGTTCGGAGAAGGGCAAGGGTTGATTGGATCCTCATTGGAGCCATTATGAATGATTGGTTGATCTTGACCTTGATCTTGTCCTTGATCTTGCACATAAGAGGGAGGGTCTTGTTCTTGTTCTTGGGTTGGTGCATCATTTGCTTCACTAGGTAAGGTTTGTTGATGTTGAGAAGATGAGGGCTCCACCGTGGTAGAGCATAGTTCTTCCCGAGACGCCACACCGTGTCCCTCAATGGGGCGGAAAAATCCCACACCCATTCTTCCTATGGCATCTTGAGGTATTTCATCACCTGCACAAACATCAACTTGCCCCACTTGGGAGCCATCATTTTCTTCGAACTTCACACTACAAGATTCAATGATAATCCCGGAGGATACATCAAAGATTCTATAAGTGTGAGATTCGGCACCGTAACCAACAAATATACCCTCCAAAGCTTTAGGAGCAAATTTAGACAAACGAACCCCTTTGATTTTGTAGAAACACTTACACCCGAACACCTTGAAGTATGAGATATTAGGCTTGTTCCCGGTGAGTATTTCATATGGAGTCTTGTTCAAGCCCTTGCGGAGATAGAGCCGGTTAGAGGAGTGGCAAGCGGTGGAGATGGCTTCCGTCCAAAAGTTATAGCGGGATTTATACTCCGCCATCATAGATCTTGCCATATCCATAAGAGTCCGGTTCTTCCTCTCCGCAACACCATTTTGTTGAGGGGTGTAAGCAGCGGAATATTGATGTCGAATCCCCTCATCACTAAGAAAATCATTGAGTGTATAGTTCTTGAACTCGGAGCCGTTGTCACTTCTTATTGCCATAATGAGGAGGTTGTGTTGGCGTTGCACCTCGGTAGCAAAGTCAATGAATATTTGTTGAGTCTCATCTTTCGTCTTGAGAAAGTAGACCCAAGTATATCTTGAGTAATCATCAACTATCACCAAGCAATGTTTCTTCGCACCAAGACTTGCATGAGTAACGGGACCAAAGAGATCCACATGAAGGAGCTCCAAGATCCTCTTGGAAGAGATGATAGTCTTGCTTGGATGCGGAGAGTCATGCATTTTGCCTTCAACACAAGCCCTACAAACACGATCTTTGGCAAAAGACACATTTTCCATTAGTCCCACAATATGGTTCCCCTTGTGAAGACTTTGCAAAGTTCTCATGTTGACATGGGCTAGGCGGCGATGCCACAACCAACCCACGTCCGCCTTTCCGAATAGGCACATCGCACTTGACGTGGTGGTCCCCGAGAAGTCCACCACATACAAGTTGTGTTCGCGATACCCAACGAAAGCGACTTTTAGAGTCTTGCTCCACAAGAGGACCACAATATCATTATCAATAAAGACGGCGAAACCCATCTTGCCAAGGGCGGAAACGGAAAGCAAATTGTAACCAAGGGTTTTGACAAGCATGACATCCACAAGAGTAATGTTGTGTGCAACCACAACCTTGCCAAAACCAATTACCTCGGATGTAGAATTATCGCCAAAGGAGACGGTGATATTATTTGTATTGGGCCTCAACTCCTTGACGAGGTTCTTGCCGCCGGTCATATGACTTGTACATCCACTATCAAGTACCCATTTTGACCCTCCGGCGGCATAGTCCTGCATGAGATCAATTCTTGGATTTAGGTACCCATTTCTCAATGGGTCCTCTTTTGTTAGCAACAAGGGTCTTTGGGACCCAAATAGACCAAGCAACATAACCATCATATGGGCCAACATATTTAGCATAAACATCACCATAATAATCTTTAAATAAAACATAGTGAGGGTTAGCATTTCCCGCATCATCATCATTCATGGTTTTGCCCTTAGGGGCTTCACCATTAGAGATATCTTTCTTCTTCTCTTGTGCGGGCTTGACCTTTTGCTTGTTTGCCTTCTTTGCCTTGGCCCCATAGCCAAGGCCCTCCTTTCCATTGTTTGATCTTTGCTTACTCAAGAGATCATCCAATGAAAGTTTACTTTGGGGAGAGGAGGCCTTAGCAAGTTCATCCTTCAACCTAGCATTTTCCTCAATAACATTTGCATGATCACATGAAGGAGTAGAGGAACTAGGCACATCATATGAGGCAAGCCTAATTTGAAGTTGCTCATAAGACTTGGATAAGAGAGTGTATTCACTCTTCAAAGCTTTGTGAGCTTTGTCTAGTTCATCTAGATCTTTCACAAGTTTCTCATGATCAACCTCAAATTTGGCCTTTTCCTTTTTAAGCATTTTAGACTTAGCCCTAGCAAGATCTCTAGCTTTTGTGAGCTTGTTAATTTTATCTTGAGGCTCTTCAAGAGTTTCTAGCCTCTCCTCAAGAGAAGCTATAGTTTCTTGACTTTCCTCAAGAGCATTTTTAAGAGCATGGATTTCAAGAGAATCTTCTCTCTCTATTTGACCCTTTTTCTCAAGAATATCACTTTGTTGAGCTATACGAACCATGAGATTTGAAACATGCTTTTTAGTGTTACCTTGTAGGTTGAGAATGAAATCATCAAACTCTAGCATTTCTTGTTTCACTTTTAGACTAGCATCATCAACCCCTAGATCACTAGATAAGTTAGGCATAGAGGGGTTAGGGGATGATACCTCGGAGGATTTAGCCATGAGACAACTTTCTTCCTCCACATGAATGACCTCATTGGGGAATTCACTTGGTGATGAAGAGTTGGTGGAGAGGGAGGCAAGAGCGACCAATCCATTAGAGGTTGCATCTTCTTCATCATCAACATCATCATCTCCGGAGGTATACTCTTCTTGAGTTGATAGCACAATAGATGTGTCCAAGGAGGACCTTGCCATGAAGCAATGTGCATTCTTGATATGAGGATTCTCATTGGGAGAGTCAAAGAGAGATGAAGAGGGAATGTTGGTGGTGACGATGGCGGCCAACTCCTTTGAGCTTTCTTCATCTTCCTCACTACTAGAGCTTCCCACTTCATCAGAAGAATATTCTTCCTTTGTTACTAGCACAATTCTTGAGGGCCTCTTGCCCTTCTTGGTCTTGTTGTTGTAGAATTTCTTGTTGGGGGCTTTTGAATATTTGCCCTTTGTGTCTTTGCTCTTGTCCTTGGGAATGAGCCTCCCATTATGAAGCTCTCTATTCTCATAGGGGTATTCGGCAATGAAGTGGCGCTTGTCATCACAATTGTAGCATGATCTTGTCTTTGGACCAAAGCTAGTGAACCCACTTTTGTTGTTTCTCTTGATGTTGTCTTCCTTGGCCTTGGACGGATCAATCCAAAACGACTTTGCATGGAAGGCCATGTGGTCATGGTAGTGGCATTGCAAATCTTCCGGATAGGACATGCTCCAAGATGCCTTATAAGATTCTTGAGGAATCACTTCTTCAACGTAGTTGACCACCAAGGCAAGGTTGGAACCTTTTGCCATCCCAAGAGCACGATTGCGAGAATCATGAGAGGTTTCCTCAAGCACCTTGAGAGCTTGCATCTCGTGCACGACTTGTTGAGAGGTGAGAGAGGAATAGCATTCCCTCCCCACAAGAGTCTTGACATCAATGGGTACAAATGGCATCATGCATTCAATGTACTTCTCCTTGATCCAAGAGTCATTGATGTGGGTGGCACCAATAAGCCGGAAGGCATCGGCAACGGTGAGAAGTCTTCCATACATGTCTTCATGATCTTCATCTGGTAGCCTCATGAACCCTTCGGCTTTATTCTTAAGAGCATTATATTTGTTCCTCCTTGTGCTCTCACTTCCAATGCAACTAGCGGTCAAGCCATCCCAAGCTTCCTTGGCGGTGGTGTAGTTCCGGACACGATGCAATTCCTTTGTCCCCACACTAGTTTGAATCATGTACAAGGCGGTGTTGTTGAGTTGACTATCAACCGCTTCTCTTCTAGTCAACTTGTCGGGGTTGTATGGCTTGAACCCCTCCAAGATGATTCTCCATAATTCATTGGAGGCACTACAAACATGAGAGCGGAACTGAAATTGCCAAGTATCGAAATTATCAATAGAAAACTTAGGTGGGTCGCCCCGAATGTTCAAATGGGGATGGGGAACCGGTATATCGGGAGATAGGAAAGGTGGAGGTACTCGATTGTAGCTTTCACCTCCACTAGTTCCCTTAGGAGATGCAATGGGAGATTTGATAGTGTTTAAGTTATCACCTTCCACGGGTTTGGTAGATGAGGGTAAGTCCGAAGCCTCTCCCTCATCTAACGCACCCGTGTCTTTTACCTCTACACTAGGAGCCTTGGGAAGGGCCGGAGCCAAAAGCTCGGCAATCATCTTTTTCATGCTTTCCATTTGGGCTTCCATGGAGGACTTCAACGAATTGAAGTCTTCCATGGAGACCGTCTTGGCGGCCCCTTCCGAGGACTCCTCGTCCGGCATACTCTTAGGCGGTTAAGCCCGAAATAAGAGCCGATGCTCTGATACCAATTGAAAGGATCGTATGCCGCACCTAGAGGGGGGGGTGAATAGGTGCTAACCAATTTTTAGTTCTTTTTCAATTTAGGCTTGACACAAACGGTAAATTCTCTAGATATGCAACTAAGTGAATTTACCTATATGACAAGGTTATCAACTAAGCAAGATATATCTAAGCAATATAGAGATAGAGTGGGATAGAGGTAACCGAGAGTGGAGCACGCGATGACACGGAGATGATTCCCGTAGTTCCCTTCCTTTGCAAGAAGGTACGTCTACGTTTGGAGGAGTGTGGTTGCTACGAAAGCCAAACCAACAGCCACGAAGGCTTCACTCAGATCTCCGGTGAGCAACGCCACGAAGGCCTAGCCCACTTCCACTAAGGGATTTCCTCGAGGCGGAAACCGGGCCTTTACAAGGTTCTTGGGGCACACATCCACAACCAAATTGGAGGCTCCCAAATCTGTTACAACACAACAATCAACAACAATACATCAACACAAATCAACTAGGGAACCAAATAGGAACACTAGCATGAGATCCCTCAAACAAGAGAGGGGGAAATGAAGAACGCTTCGGTGAGGATGTAGATCGGTGTCTTCTCCTTCGAATCTCCAAAGATCAAGAGCTTTGGTTGGGGGAGGAAGGAGATCTTGCAAATCTTGACTTTCTTGAGGTGGCTCTAATGGAGGTGGCTTGGCAGATTTCTTGTGTAATGATTGAGCAAGCAACCAAGGTAGAAGAAGGGGGGTATTTATACCTCCCCTCAAAATTGAGCCGTTGCAGCTTCCGGGGGGCCGGATATTCCGGCCTAAGTAAGGGCCGGATAATCCCCCCCCCCCCCGGATAATCCGTCCTTCGGGACAAAACTGTGACATTATCCGGCCAAATGTCCGGCCCTTGTACTGGTTCACATTTCTTCCAGTCCTTAGCCAAAAACGAGGGGGCCGGATATTTCCAAAATATCCGGCCCGGATATTCCGGCCCTGGTACAATACCGGGACAATATCCGGGCAAATGTCCGGCCCCCATACTGCGCTGCTTTTCCTCGAAGACTTAGCCAAAAACAGGGGGGCCGGATATTGAAATATCCGGCCCGGATTATCCGGCCTGGCCACATTTTTCCTGTTAACTTTTGACAGACCGACCAAATCCAACACACACAAATATGAAACTATGTAATCCCTGTACCACTTAAACAAACATTAGTGTATCACATATATTGACATCAAACACACAAAACATAATGTGAGAGATGTTCTTTCAGTATGAATGCTTTGAACACCATTGTTGCTAATGCTATGGAAAATTCTAAGCTTGGGGAAGCTTGTTTTGATGAGCATGATATTTTTAGTCCCCCAAGTTTTGAGGAGAAAATTTTCTTTGATGATACTTTACCTCCTATTTATGATGATTATAATGATAGTGGTATTTTGGTGCCACCTACTATGGAGGATAAAGGTTATTATGATTATACCATGCCTGCAATTTATGATGATTACAATGATGGTTATGGTAGTTTTACTCCCACTATTACTAATAAAATTTATTATGCTTATGTGGAGAGTAATAATTTTATGCATGTAGCTCATGATAAGAATGTTTTATGTGATAGTTATATTGTTGAGTTTATTCATGATGCTACTGAAAGTTATTATGAGAGAGGGAAACATGGTTATATGCATCTTAATAATATTAAGTTTCCCCTCTTTATATGTTGAGAATCTTGAAGTTACACTTGTTTTGTCTTCCTATGCTATTCACTTTGTTCTTCATTGACTTGTTTATTTACAAGATTCCTTTTCATAGGAAGTGGGTTAGGCTTAAATTTGTTTCATACTTGCTTTTTGATTCTCTCTTTTTGCTTCAACTCTCATCCTTATGTGAGCATCATTAAAATTACTGAGCCCATCTTAATGGCTATAAAGAAAGCACTCCTTGGGAGATAACCCATGTTTTTATTTTGCTACTGTTTTGTTGTGTCTTGGAAGTTGTTACTACTGTAGCAACCTCTCCTTATCTTTATTTTATTGCATTGTTGTGCCAAGTAAAGTCTTTGATAGTAATGTTGATACTAGATTTGGATTACTGCGCAGAAACAGATTTCTTACTATCACGAAATTGAGCAGCCCCGTCTGCAGGTAACTCAGAAAAATCTTCCAATTTACGTGCGTGATCCTCAGATATGTACGCAACTTTCATTAAATTTGAGTTTTTTCATCTGAGCAAGTTAAGTGCCCCAGAAAAATTTGTCTTTACGGACTGTTCTGTTTTGACAGATTCTGCCTTTTATTTCGCATTGCCTCTTTTGCTATGTTGAATGGATTTCTTTGTTCCATTAACTTCCAGTAACTTTGGGCAATGTCCAGAAGTGTTAAGAATGATTGTGTTACCTCTGAACATGTGAATTTTTGATTATGCACTAACCCTCTAATGAGTTTGTTTCGAGTTTGGTGTGGAGGAAGTTTTCAAGGGTCAAGAGAGGAGGATGATATACTATGATCAAGAAGAGTGAAAAGTCTAAGCTTGGGGATGCCCCCGTGGTTCATCCCTGTATATTTCAAGAAGATCCAAGCATCTAAGCTTGGGGATGCCCAAGGCATCCCCTTCTTCATCGACAACTTATCAGGTCACCTCTAGTGAAACTATATTTTTATTCAGTCACATCTTATGTACTTTACTTGGAGCGTCTGTTTGTTTTTACTTTTGTTTATATTTGAATAAATTCATGCTTGTGTGGGAGAGAGACACGCTCCGCTTTTTCATATGAACACTGGTGTTCTTAGTTCTATCTTTAATGTTCATGGCGGAGTTGAAAACCTCTTCGTTAATTGCTATTTGGTTGGAAACAGAAAATGCTTCATGTGGTAATTGGTATAATGTCTTGAATAATTTGATACTTGGCAATTGTTGTGCTCATATAGATCATGTTTAAGCTCTTGCATCATGCACTTTGCACCCATTAATGAAGAACTACGTAGAGCATGTTAAAATCTGGTTTGCATGATTAGTTTCTCTAGAGTCTAGATATTTTCTGGTTAAGGTGTTTGAACAACAAGGAGACGATGTAAAGTCTTATAATGCTTGCAATATATATGTTCATATGTGAGTCTTGCTGCACCGCTTTATACTTGAGTTTGCTTCAAACAACCTTGCTAGCCTAGCCTTGTATTGAGAGGAATTCTTCTCGTGCATCCAAATCCTTGAGCCAAAAACTATGCCATTTGTGTCCACCATACCTACCTACCACATGGTATTTCTCTGCCATTCCAAAGTATATTACTTGAGTGCTACCTTTAAAATTCTATTCTTTGTCTTTGCAATATATAGCTCATGGGAAAATAGCCTTAAAAACTATTGTGGTGAAGAATATGTACTTATGTATCTTATTTCATAATAAGTTGCTTCTTGAGCGGTAACCATGTTTCTGGGGACGCCATCAACTTTTACACCTTTGTTGAATATCATGTGAGTTGCTATGCATGTTCGTCTTGTCTGAAGTAAGGGCGATTTTCATGATCAAATGGTTTGAGTATGCATATTGTTAGAGAAGAACATTGGGCCGCTAACTAAAACCATGAATCATGGTGGAAGTTTCAGTTTGGACACTAATCCTCAATCTCTTATGAGAATATTATCTGTTGTTGAATGCTTATGCATTAAAGAGGAGTCCATTATCTGTTGTCTATGTTGTCCCGGTATGGATGTCTAAGTTGAGAATAATCAAAAGCGAGAAATCCAATACGAACTTTCTCCTTAGACCTCTGTACAGGCGGCATAGAGGTACCCCTTTGTGACACTTGGTTGAAACATATGTATGCAATGATAATCCGTGTTAATCCAAGCTAATTAGGACAAGGTGCGAGCACTATTGGTATTCTATGCATGAGGCTTGCAACTTATAGGATGTCTTATACATAACACATGATTTATTACTACCGTTGACAAAATTGTTTCTATGTTTTCAAAATGAAAAGCTCTAGCACAAAAATAGTAATCCATGCTTCCCTCTACGAAGGGCCATTCTTTTACTTTATGTTGAGTCAGTTTACCTACTTCTTTCCATCTTAGAAGCAAACACTTGTGTCAACTGTGCATTGATTCTTACATACTTGTTTATTTGCATTCATTATACTACTTTGTGTTGACAAATATCCATGAGATATGCATGTTGAAAGTTGAAAGCAACTGCTGAAACATATATCTTCCTTTGTATTGCATCAATGTCTTCTACTTTGAATCTATAGCTTTATAAGTTAACTCTTATGCAAGACTTATTGATGCTTGTCTTGAAAGTACTATTCATGAAAAGTCTTTGCTATATGATTCAGTTGTTTAGTCATTGTCTTTACCATTGCTTCGAATCACTTCATTCATCTCATATGCTTTACAATAGTATGATCAAGATTATGATAGCATGTCACTTAAGAAATTATCTTTGTTATCGTTTTCCTAGTCGAGGGCGAGTAGGAACTAAGCTTGGGGATGCTTGATACGTCTCCAACGTATCTATAATTTCTTATGTTCCATGCTAGTTTTATGACAATACCTACATGTTTTATTCATACTTTATATCGTTTTGATGCATTTTCCGGAACTAACCTATTCACAAGATGCCGAAGTGTCAGTTCCTGTTTTCTGCTGTTTTTGGTTTTAGAAATCCTAGTAAGGAAATATTCTCGGAATTGGACGAAATCAAGGCCCACGATCTTATATTTCCACGAAGCTTCCAGAACACCGGAGAGAGACCTGAGGGGAGCCAGGGGGCCCCACACGCCAGGGCGGCGCGGCCAAGGGGTGGGGCGCGCCCCCTATTATGTGGCCCCACCAGGGGCCCTCCGAGGCTGCCCTTCCGCCTACTTAAGGACTCTGTCACGAAAACCCTAAACGGATAAGCCACGGGACGAGAAAAGTTACGCAGTCGCCGCCATCGCGAAGCCAAGATTCGGGGGACAGAAGTCACTGTTCCGGCACGCCGCCGGGACGGGAAAGTGCCCCCGGAAGGCATCTCCATCGACATCACCGCCATCTTCATCGCCGCTGCTGTCTCCTATGATGAGGAGGGAGTAGTTCTCCCCCGGGGCTGAGAGCTCTACCGGTAGCTATGTGGTTCATCTCTCTCCCATGTGATCTTTATGTGATCATGAGCTTTGTATCACTATTAATCTATGTGCTACTCTAGTGATGTTATTAAAGTAGTCTATTCCTCCTTCATGATGTAATGTGGACAGTGTGTGCATCATGTAGTACTTGACGTAGGTTATGATCGTGATCTCTTGTAGATTGTGAATTTAACTATTACTATGCACTCTAGAGTTACTTTACATGAACTCCGGAATTACTCTCTATGGTGTGACAGTGACAGTGTTTGCATCTTGTGTGATTCCTTTATGACGTTGTGGAGCTTGTTTACTCCGGCTTGAGGATGCTCTCGTAGCCCTACACAATGAATGGTGTTTGTTATCCAACAATAGAGTCTTTGAAAGTAGTACAAAGGAAGAGAACTTATTTATTATGTGAACAATGTTGAGAGTGTCCACTAGTGAAAGTAGGATCCCTAGGCCTTGTTTCCAAACATCGAATCTCCGTTTACTTACTGTTCTACTGCATGTTTACTTGCTGCCATATTTATTTCAGATTGTTATTACCACTCATATTCATCTATACCACCTGCGTTTTAATATCTCTTCGCCGAACTAGTGCACCTATACATCTGACAAGTGTATTAGGTGTGTTGGGGACACAAGAGACTTCTTGTATCGTAATTGCAGGGTTGCTTGAGAGGGATATCTTTGACCTCTTCCTCCCTGAGTTCGATAAACTTTGGGTGATTCACTTAAGGGAAACTTGCTGCTGTTCTACAAACCTCTGCTCTTGGAGGCCCAACACTATAGGAATAGAAGCGTGCGTAGACATCAAGGAGGATGGAGGCGCCGATGCCAGCGACGGGGAGGACGAGGAGGAGGAGGACTCCGACGCCAGGTTCGCCCAGCTGGAGGCGCAGGAGGCGGCGGACGACAAGTCGGTGGCAAGGAAGGAGGCCAGGGCCCGGGCAAGGGCGCAGGCGCGGGCCGCGCGTCGTCGTCGTCGTCCGTTCACCGACGACAAAGACGACACTACGGCCGACTCCAACTCCTCCACGGACGCATCGTCCGCCAGTTCCTCTTCCGACGAGGAGGTGACAAGCAAGAGGCGCAGGAGTGAGGATGACGAGGCAGGCCCTTCTAACAAGAAGGCCAAGAATTAATTTTTAGTTTATTTGTTTTTAAATTTGTTCTTGTTTGTATGTTAAATATGTTTAAACTATTTTGATTCGAGTAATCTATCAGGTGAACTGTTTATAGCAGCAACAAGATCATTCAGGACTACTTATTTCGCGTTTAAACTCGATCATTCATACAAATTGGTGAGTCCTTCAACAAAAATGAAAACAAGGAGCAGGAAAACATAACAGTTGCATGTCCAAAATGCGTCGGACCGTTGGGGTGGCCCCCGACGCAAACGAACATTTCACGTCTCGTGAACATTTTTACGTCCGCCACACGACACAAACGAACGATCGTGAATAATTTAGGCTTCTGAAATGCGTCACCCTGTTGGAGATGCCTTAACTAAAAACAATTCAGTTGGCGGTCGAGCCAGGTGGCAGTAACTCAAGATCAGCGGCCAAAGCGACTCAGCGAGAAGGTGGACTGCGGTCTCAGGCATGATTGCAAAGGAGGCAGATAGGATTGCATCATTGCATGGGCATCCACGCCTCAGCAGATTGTCGGACGGCCAACCAAGAGAAAATTTCTAGATGGAAGCTTGAAAACTGCATCGGGTAGCACCCTCGGACTGAACTGCGTTAGCAGTTGCAGTTGTTCGCCTGGGATATATTGTTGGGTGTGCAACTCTCGGTGGATATTCCACAGTTAATGGAAATCGCCGATTAGAAAGAGTCTGTATTTTCCCAGGAATGGGCAATCTGAGCGACCATTTAGACTTTTGACTGCCACTCGTCTATATGTAACTTTCGTATTCTCTTTGTTTCTCTGCATACGACAGCCGGATCATCTGAAAGCTCTCAGCCTTGTCCTGATCAGTGCGACATCTTGTAAGGCACAGGACGTCAAGATGCCAAAATGGACAGTTCAACCTGCAAGTACTATATAATTCATTGGGTTCTTTTTCATTAGGAGCGCAAGCCTAGAGCAAGAGAATGACTCCAATGTTGTTTAATCAATAGAAGTTCTGGGTCCTTCGGGACCCAACCAGTGTTCAAAAAAAAAAAGTTGTTTCCTTTCTGGCAGTAGGCATTTTTGTTATATGGTTAGAGACAGCGGCTCGCAATTGGATACACTGTTTAGTGTTGAATGGCCAGGAGGAGCAGAACGCTTTGGAGAAAAGAAGTTTACAGGACAAAACAAGAGTTCTGGACCAGTGGACCTCACCCGCAAAAACTTTGGCCACGTCCTCAGATTTATGCACTAGAAAAAAATATTTCCCCAGGAGGCCTGCTACAGTACCGATCGATGTGTATTTCCCAAGGTTCAAAAAAGCGTTGAGCGCTAAGCGAGCAGTGAGGCAAGAATGTAATTCTACAGTACGTACAAACATTACAAAATTGCAAGAATCTCTTAGGTCTTGCAGCAGCAAACAGCAACAGTAGCAGTTCAGCTACGCAGCAAACTAACAATAGTAGCAGTTAAACACTTAGCCAGCAGCGCATCGCAGACACCCATGAACCTACACAGCTACCTACACACGATTGAGGCAACACACGAATGCACACACCCACATGGTCTAATTAGGATTCAGGCAACACACGCACGCACACACAAGCTACATCGCACACACCCACACACGAGCTGGGAAAATAGGGACTAGGGGATATCTGAGAGATGCGCCGGCCGGCGGCGAGCAGGTTCAGGTCGACCTCGATCTGGGTGCTTGGACGGGGAGGGATTAGGGGATATCTGAGAGATGTGGCGGCCGGCGGCGAGCAGGTTGAGGTCGACCTCGATCTGGGGCGCCTGGACGGGGAGGAACGCGGGGGTGGAGGTGGAGCACTTGGAGGAAGAGGGACGAGCTCCCGCCGGCCTGGAGGAAGAGGCGGAGGGTTGTGCATGCTGGACTGCACCGGCGGCAGGCGGAGGTTCACCAGCGGAAATCTGGTGCGCCGCCACTCTCCCCTGTCTCTCTTCCGCGCGCTTAGGCAACGCTCAACGCCCAATCGCAAAGCTTAATCGCGCTCAGCGCTTAACCTCCCGCTCAGGCCTGAAACGAAGCGGTATGCCACCGCTTCGCTCTAATCACCGCTTAAGCGCGCCTGAGCGTACGCTTTTTTGAACGATGGTATTTCCCCAGGAAAAAAATATTCACGATGTAAAAAAAGAAGTGGTTTTATATATCATAGGCCTGCTGTGGAATCAAAAGTGAGTTCTAGAGATATACTAACGCATTGCAGGGTTTAAAGAGCAGAAACCTATTGACCACCAATTCACACGGTATAAGGTTTGAATATGATATTAATATATGTACTTAGAAAAGCATCTCCAGGATACAAGAAACTGAAACAGTAAGCACCATTGCGCTAGCGGGTGCGTAGCGGTTGGTAGTACTCGGCAGCAAAGATATTAATAAGATCAACACTGAACTGTACCGCTTCTGTCTGTCTTCCGTTGGTAACACAAATCTAATCATCTATTGTTGATCCTCAAACTCATGGCCATGATCCAAGAGATAGTTGGCAGCCAGCTCTTCATCCCTGTTGCACGCAAAGAAGACCTCCAACACAAGCTCACGGTTGAACCCCATCCCCTCGAGCTGTCAGATATGCACAAATGCAATCAAATATTAAAGCTAGCACTCAACATGCATGTGAAGCTGTAATAAAAATTAACTGATGGGTTAAATGTGACAGCCATATATCATGGACGAGGGCGAAAGCTATGTGAAGCTCTACACCATGTAATGTGTTTTCAGACAGGGACATGAAGCTGTGCACCATGTAATGTGTTTTCAGACAGGGACAAACAGCGATACAAAGTGCTGAGCATGGATGTAAAGTCTTATGCTAAACTGTGATGCAAATGAAGTGATATGTCGGAATACTATGTGTACAATATATCTGCATTTTGTAGCTATGAAAGAAAAAGGGGCGCACAAAAGGTTACTTTGTTAGCTTGTTGCTGATCCGAAATTAAGTACTTCCTCCGATCAATAAATTGTCAGGTCTTTAGTTCGATTTAGTCCAAATTTGAACTAAAGCCCCAACACTTATTATGGATCGGAGGAAGTAATGTTTTGGACTTCTATCAATTTAAACACACCTTTCTAGAGATTTAGAGCTGGTGTCTGGGAGTAAAAAAAAACCTCAGCTGTTTACATACACAACATATCTGCACCTACTGGAACAAAATAAACTGCACCACACAGCTGTAGAGGTCTCCCATTGGATATCTTATTCTGCCCATGTAGCTATTTCGATACTTTATGATCCAAGGGTTTCACTAGAAACACTTATAATAGCAAGAACCTAGGCAAATAATACAAACTAGAACAAGTATGCATTTTCTTCACGTACACAACACCTAGCTCTTTTAACTAGCAATGCAACAACGATATTATACAATCCAATAATAATGGCTACTCAAACTAGCTGCAGAACACAGATAATATGAACTTAGAAAGGTCACAAAAAACACAAATAATAAAAATGTACTGTACCCGCTGGATGGCATCCCGTTCTTCTGCTGTAACTGTAACCTGCTGTGGCAATTGAGCTGCTAGGGCGCCTAATATATTCGCGGACCTGTTTGAACAAAGTGTATAAATATAATTTAAAACGCTTGTATGGCTGCCATAACAATTGCACATTGTTGGCTAATGTTTCTTAATTCTTACGCGCCAGCACCACTCTCAGGAGTTTCGTTAACCAGGCGGAGAAACTCAGCCTGATTTTCCTGAATCAACCGCAGGATCTGTGGGTTTTGTTTCCCCAGCTCTTGGAGCATTGGCTGTGAATAAAAAGGCTCATATACCAACTGATTTATCAAGTATAAAAATAATTAATTAAATTACTAAATAAATAGGCTACTTCGTACCTGCAAGATTTGAGGATTAGACTGAACCAATGTAAGCAGTGCTTGGAACTGCAAGGAAAAGGAACATCAACGTTAAGACAACATAACACTTCAGTGACCAACCTGCATTTAAAAGATTGCAATGTACCTGAGGTAGCTGTCGCAGTGCATCAAGGGCACCGGCACCCACACCAGCACCAGGATTGGACCCACCACTTGGAACACCCTATTAATATATTTATATGAAAGCCAGTTTAAGGAATCATCATCAAGTTTTTTTTCCAGAATAAACATGTACAACAGGAAGGTAGCTGTAAATGCAGCACACATGGGAGTGAAGAATGCTTTATCCAGAGAAACAAGCACGTCAATGTAATATTCGTATTCTCCACGCCAGGAGACTCCAGAACAGACAGTTGAAGAGCATATCTAATCCAAATTGCATGAGATCTTACGAATTTCTAACTTATTCAAGCAATACCAACCTCCTGCTGTAAAGATCCAAAAAGAATGTTACCAGTGCTTTTATGAATTATAATCATGCTTCTGATGATGTCCTATGGCATTTCACTCAGCATGTAAAACAATTATGTTGTGAACATGACTGAATGTCTAACACAGCATAAACTAGTTTAATTGGGTCCAGAACTCTACTGCCTTTGTAAAGCTTGACCTATCCATTTCCATGCGGAACTATCCTGAAAATAAAACACTTATAAAGGTGTTTAGAGAGCCCATACCTGGGGGAAAAGGTTTAGAGGATTTGCATTAGGCCCTGCAGAGGCGCCACCAGCTGGCTGAACTGGTGGTAGAGGTGCAGCCTGAGCCTGAGATGGAGCTTGCAGGCTTGGTGCCTGCTGACCTGGAGCAGGTCCTCGAGCCACAGGTGGGGCCTCTACAGTCTCAGGTATTCCCTAGCAGTCAAACCAAAATTAAACTTAACCTGTTATTTTCTATGCAAATTCATTGTAACAGTAAGCATATCTGTTCTTTCTTCATCATACAAATATATTACATTTATATGCAAAACCTTGTGTATTCAGAAATGAACCGTGAATACAGTATATCAGATCTTTTTAGGGCTCTCCAGATTTTGTATATAAATAATTAAGCACATGAAAGGCGAGACAAAATTAAGAAGCATGGAACTCACAGAATATAGATAGTCGATAGCCCTCTCAGGATTGTTATATGCAGCACGTAGAGCACGGACAACCATATCACGTTCCCAGGTGCCACCACCCATGTCAAGAATTTGTTGGATTGTCTGTTCTAGACCGCCACCAGAGACAAGGTTTGATGCAGCCTGACTGTATACATCAGCATCACCTCTATACAGCACAAGCAGGATAAAGCAATATTAATTATAGTAGAAACGAATTATACAAAATTAAAAGAGAATCAATTCAGTAACCAGATAACATAACATATAGAAGCAGCAATCGCACAGACATTTACTGTTGGCAGACACATGAGAACACATAAGCTCTGTTTGGAACCTCAGTTTTTTTCAAAACCAAAGTATATCAAATACAACAGTATTTCAGTGCCCGGTCAAGCAATACTTCAGTTTTTCTCCTTTCTCAGTTTTAGAAAAAAAAAAGGGGTCCTGCCACCTTCTCCAAATACTTAAACAAAACAGTTTTGATGACATCATGGTTTTCAAAACTGCAATAGGTATTTTTATAAACTATAGCAGTCAGAGAGAACTTTAAAAAACACCGTGCTGCCAAACACATCCATAGACTGAAATGCTAGTTTTAGAAATCTAAAATACATTCAGAGAATATAGTACAAAACTGAAACAGAGAATTTTAGCCTATCAAAATAGTCAATCATGTACGGATCATGAATTTTTGAAACATGCATTTCACAGGTTTCATCACTCTTTCTACACCCTTCTCTACAATACTTTCTATCAGTTAAGCAGTACAACTTCCCGAAATACTAAATAAAAAATTACTTCAATGCCAAAATATGTCAGGAAACTTGTTACACGACTTATCAGCTGCTACTATGACTTTCGTTCATCCAGCTTTACATTCTTTATACAGAAATTCATTCTCACACATTCAAGAAAAGTTCAGAGTCAGGGCTCATAAACCATCAATCAATTGATATAATTGGGTGTCCTGTCTAACAGAAACAGAAGCAAACAAAAAACATGTTGGGTCACCAATGTGCAAAATAAAATATATAAGAGTTTACAAAAAGAACCCACATATGACAAGAGACCCTATGCATAAAGTTAGCAAGGAATTCGT
Source organism: Lolium perenne (assembly GCF_019359855.2). Lineage (NCBI taxonomy): Eukaryota > Viridiplantae > Streptophyta > Magnoliopsida > Poales > Poaceae > Lolium > Lolium perenne. Next base: position 61,499,592 of record NC_067250.2, on the reverse strand, counting down.
AGCTGAAATCACAAAGGAAAATCTCTAATGATACGATTAACAAACCAATTACATGCATTAAGAAGAAAGCATAGCATCTAACAAAACGAAATAAAGGCTCTGAAATGGACTCACGATGCAGCTACAGCAGCAGCAGCTGGATCAAGTGAAGGTTGCACACTGGGAGGCGCCCTATGAATGGAAATAAATTATTAAGATAAATAGAAGGCTCCAGTACAAAATCTGGAGGAACAGCTAACTCACGGTTCAGATGCAGCAACAGGTGCTTGTGAAGGTGATGATCTTGCAACAGAGGCAACAGGGACAGATGGAGTAGAAGCAGCAGCAGAGGCAGCGGGCTGAGATTGGCGAAATGGGACAAATTGAACATTCCCAGTAAGATATTAATAAAAACAAGGGTTGCCCAAAACAGAAAACACAACAGGATTATATGAGGAAAAAATCTACTACTTTGTTCTTACAAGATATCAACTAAAGTGAACAAGATTCATAGAAGTCGAGAAAGTTATGATCAAATATCTCTTACCTTCTTACTATCTATAGCAACAATGATATCCTTCATGTTCACTAACCTAAACATGTTCAATTTGAAATGTCTACAAATAACCCAAACAACAAAGAGGGATATAACATGGCAGAACACTGTTGATGTGGCTAGCTTGTTTGTATGTATGCTGATATAGAAGATAAAAGGCTTGAATGGAGATGCAACACAGACAACAAACTGGGACCAGGGTGGAAATTGCACAAAAATGGCGAGCTATTAATAGAAAGAATGTATGTTACACTTCAAGGCAGAGAATATATTTGGTACCAACTAGTACAACACAAACCAAGAGAAAGCTAAATATCTCGTATCGAGCTTTGTTTTAACACAGCAAGTCATAAGAACCCAGAACAAAATGTTGCTTCAAGTACAATACTCAAATTTACCAAATATTACCTGACTAACAGGCGCCTTTGAAGCAGTAGAAGCACTACTAGACGAGGCCTTAGGCTGAAAAAAAATTGCATAAGAGATAAGTAAAACAGAATCCAGACTATAAAGGTTAGAGCCAACAGAATCTTCAAAATACACTTGTGGTAAAAACTTTAACTAATGTTGAAAATGCTTCACAAAAGAAGCATTCGAAGTGCAGAACATCTAAATGTGGATCCACATCAACACATCAACAAAATAACCAAGTCCAATATTTATTGCTTCCCCTAATTAGTGGGCTAGAAAACTAGAAACAGTTTGAAGTAGAGTTGTGTTGAATAAACATGTAAGGGCAATTCAGAATCTGTAAGAGAGCACGCAATTGCACTGGTGTCTAAACAAAAGAAAGGAAGGGTGGAGTCCTTACTGGTTTGGGCACACAACTCATTTTTATTATCAGATGGCAGGAATACTTTGATTACAAAACAGGGTGTCTAATAAGGTTAGTAAGGTCCAATCTCCGCTCGTGATAAGTTAACAAATTATACTCATCAATCAGTATCCTACGCATGCATGAGTGACTAAAGTAGGCTACGTAATCAAGCTTAGTGCCTGCAACATACAGTCATAGCAATAATTCCCACTGAGACCAGCAAAGGATCTTCATCCAAAAGGTTATAAAATTCAAAGCAGTGGGACAGGAGCATGGAGTACCTTGGACAGCATTATAACAAGGAAGCTGTTCTCGGCAACATTGTTGTCTCCCAGAGTGGTGTTGTCCTTGAGGATTTTGCCCTGGTATATGAGCATCTGCTGGTCCGCAGGGTACACGCTCTGCCCCTGAGCGCTCTCGATGATCCGCTTGACCTCGCCCACCTGCAGAAGAGAGGCAGCTATAACCAGGGTACAACTGCCGTGGCGAAGCAAAACATCAAGCATTGCAGCATCAACCACATTGACTACAATTCTACACCGAACCTCCCAACCGATGTCGACCACTGCTGCCCAACAACAGTGGACATATTCAACTCGGAGCACACAACCGATGCAAAATCACAGGCATCGGCGTCCCTAACACGCTGGACCCCCAGGTCGGGGCCGATCCACACCCGACGCGCCAGCACAGCAGAGCTCAACAACCACCGACTAACTAAACCCTAGATTCAGATTCCCAGAAGCGCGACGCGGCCGCAGGAGCACCGAGCGACGGGGACGCCCGAATCGCGCGGAGATGGCCCCGAATCAGACCGAATTGCGAGACGATCGCGTCGAATCGCGCGACTGGAGGCGGAAGGGGGGTGGGAGAGGGGGTCGTACCGAGGCCTCGGGGGCCGCCTCGATCTCGAAGCTCGTGCCCTTGAGGGTCTTCACGTTGAGCTTCATCTCGCCGTCCTCCTCCGCCGCCGCCGCCGCGCGCCCGCTCTCGGCAGCTGTGATGACTCTCGCGCGTGCGAGGGTTTTCGGCTTGACTCGGCGACTGGCGATGGCGAGGGAGGTAGACGAGGCCGCACGGGGAAGGAAGACGGTTTATTATAGGTGAGAAAAAAAAAGAGGTAATCTATCCGGGAGCCGTGACGGAAAAGATGTGTACTCTATCCGGGACCGGGAGAGGAGTTTGTGTCTACTTTCTAGCTGCAGTCGCTGACGCGTGGGGCCGTGCAGGGATGGACCGGCTGCCAGTGGGTGTTGGCTGATGAGGCGAGCACTGTGGGGCGGATCGGATGCTCCGTGGTTTTGTGTGTTCGGATATGCGTGCGTACCACGTGGCAGAATGGCACTGGAGGGGCGCCCGGAGCTCGCGTGTATCTGGAGCGGGTTGGTGCGGATTGAGTATGCTGGTTGGGCGTATCCGCGGGTACATACTTCTTTCCTTCGCGGGGGGGGGGGGGGGGGGGGAAGCGGAGGGAACGGATAGATGCGGAGCAGGAAAAGGTGGGTGTCGTCGGTGTTGGGTTGGACAACAAGAAAGAAAAAAGGACGTGTCAACTTTCTTTTCCTGTCAAAAAATTGCTGTTCCACTTTCTTATCTGTACTTTTTTTTTCTTTTGCAAAACATACTATATACACTTATCTATACCTATTAATAAAGGAAGTAAGGTTTCTCTCCAAAATTTTGGTCCGTTTTTTAATTATCCCTCATGTTCAGATGAAATTACTGGTAATGCCACCGCTCTAAGAAGAAAACGTTTCGTATGTTGGGAAGAAAAATATCAGCGCATGTGTCCTGCCCAGGCAGGCATCGTACTCACCCCATGCAGACATCGGCCTTATCCTTCCATCAGGCTCGCTACCTTGGACACCGAAGACCGAAGTGGGCCACAGTTTATGATGGGCTGAATTGATGTCTTTGCTTCCATCGCATGCCATAAGGAAAGGTCACGCACGTGCAGAATATTTGATGTTAATTGTCCCACCTCGTTTCCTTATAACAAGTGCCACCAGTTTACATACGTATTTTTTCTGGGTTATGACAAGTCGCCTTGGAATAACAAGCAGATATCCCTACATGGGCCAACGATATTGGGAGATGAATTGGAAAAGATGGCTAGCAAGAATGGCATGAGGAAGTAAAGATACAAGAGAATCGGATGAATTGGAAAAGATGGCGCTGGAAGTAGAAGACGAGCTGGTTGTCCAAGATGCGAGCCGAAGGGAAAGAGGGCATGGATTGGATGAGTGGGAGTAGCGGCCGGAGCTTGAATCGACAAGCTGGTGGTGCAACGAGATGTGAGCAAACAGTCTAAATATTGGCATTCACCTTCGCGATTTTTTACTATCTTTTGCTCAACTTTGACAAATTAATTTTAATTTATTTTACTCAATTTTAAAATTGAGTAAGGGGACAAATTAAAATTGAGTAAAATAAATCAGCAAGTTTTGGTCCGTTTATTTTGGTCCTCTAGGACTCCTGATCCCTTCGCCAGGGTCGTTGAATTGTTTCTGTGGCCGTACATCACCCAGAGCAGTCATCGCTCAGGTCAAAATGGGCCATCGTAGGTGCGCTGCTAGGCCCAGCTCTACATTTATTCCATCAAAATGCCAAAAAGATTCTAGATTAGTTCCACCGTCCTAATGCCTAAATTAGTCCCTCCTCGCTTTGTTAAACTGATTCTTGCCGGTTTACAACGCAAGTTTTCTCGAATCAGCAAGCCATCTAGGAAAACATGAGCACCACCATTGCTTGGTGTAAGCTATAATAATCGGGAGGAAATTAATGAATTAGTATATGGAAGGAAGCACCAAAGAAGGAAAACAAAGAAAGGAAACAATAAAAAAGAAGTAGGCCGCCGCCCGGAGAAGAGAGCGGCGATTAGAATCAGGTCTTGAAAGCGCGCCACGAAAATTGGAGGGGTGGCAAGCACCGGCCGGGGCACGCCATTCGTGTGAGGAAGAGAGGCACGAGAGGAAATAAGTGGGGGGAGGTATGAGGGGATCGAGCTCTGGGGTGAGGCAGGAGAGGAAACACTCGTAGTGAGAGTAGCAGTGCGAGGAATCGAGTGCCGAGTGCTTGCATGCAGTTCGCTATTGTTAGGATTTGGTTGATTTATTTGTGCCCTTGGGCTGAATAAGGTCAGTCCGGCTGGGTTGGGCTGGGCCTTTTTCTTCTGTTTTTTTTCCTATTTTCCAATTGATTTACAGAAAAAATAAAAGGAAGAGGCAAGTGCTTTGGGAAAAATATTTTTGAATTTTTGCAAATCTTTGTGATACATTTTAAAAGTTTTACAAAAAAATATATTTATTTAGAGAACTATGAAAATGAACGGACAAAATGCTGCTGCATGTGCTATGTTGCAAGAGAAAATAGAAAAATGCAAAAGTAAAACTAACATTAAGGTGCTTTCTAAATATCGCGGAAAAATTTAAGTCATTCAATGAGTGAAATGTTCTTACGTCAAATCAAAATATTCAATGTTAAACAACCTTTGCAAGGCGCGGGAAATTTATGCCAGTGCGACACATATTCACCGAATAAAATTACCTACAAGATCAACAACCTATTCTTCCGCAGCAACGCGCGGGCATTGTCCTAGTCCCTATAAATGACCATATCCGTACGAGAACCTTTAAGAGACTGGGTCCAAGAAGCTGATATGTCTTCAGATCGACGAAGCCACCACATGCATCTCGCGGTGGATGGGAACGTCGTCTACTCGTCTCCCACAAAAAGAATATACCTCCTTCATGAAACATTGTAAAAGCTGGGGTTTGAACTATAGTGGTCTGAGGTTGTCACCGGCGTGCTAACCATCAACCATAGGTTGTATTATATCATAACTTTGATCGAATGTTTTGATTGGTAAGTTGAATGACTGTTTGTGTCCGCCGTGACCGAAAATGCGTCTAGGTCCTCCTCCAGCGGGGTGATGCAAAGTGACCGGGCCGTCCGCGACGACGCAACCTGGTCCAAATATGCGCCACGGATGCGTCTCTGCAGACGCTGCGTGGACACCGAAAGTGTCCGCTCGCGTCTGACGGACGTTTCGTCGGGCCCGCCTGGTAGCGACCATGCGTCGATGCGTCTTCTCAGGCGCGCCGCTGCGTCGCTTCGGCAGTCTGCGCCATGTTAATGGTGATGCCTCGACTGCCGAGCGGCCGCCGCCCACCTCCGTCAACGAAGTTAATGGCGATGCCACGCGTCCTGCGGCCGTCTCCTGCCTCCGGCCTATATAAAGAGGACGTGTGTTCTTCTTCCTCATCCACTCCTCCAAGCAAACCCTAGCCGCCACAAGCTCCGTCGTAGCGCCGCCTAGCTCTTCCTGCGATGCAGCCAGGCCCGCGAGGAAGTCCATAGCGGGACCTGGTGGCCAGCGAGGCGGTCGAGGCCACGGGCCTGGGCGTCCCCGGGGCCGTGGTCGGGGCAGGGGTCGCCATGGTGGAGCAGCTATGACACCACGGTCGCCATCGCCTGCGCCCTCCTCGTCTTTGCACGAGGACCGCTGCTTCGAGTTCCTCCTCCGCATCGACGAAGATCCACTCGACATCGAGCGGCTCCCGGACAAGTTCGCCGAGTTCGTCGATAGCGTCGAGCCGGCGCAGTTGCAGCTACGGGAGGCCAGCTGCAACTTCTGCCCGTGGAATGTCGAGGTCTTGTTCGACGGGCAGGGCAAGATGTACCTGCACACGGGGTGGGACAAGTTCGCCCGTGATACGTCTCCAACGTATCGATAATTTCTTATGTTCCATGCTACTTTATTGATAATACCTACATGTTTTATACATACTTTATGTCATATTTATGCATTTTCCAGAACTAACCTATTGACGAGATGCCGAAGTGCCAGTTCCTGTTTTCTGCTGTTTTTGGTTTCAGAAATCTTAGTAAGGAAATATTCTCAGAATTGGACGAAATCAACTCCCAGCATCTTAGAATTGCACGAAGCTTCCAGAACACCCGAGAGCCACCAGAGGGAGGCCATAGGGCCACCAGACGCCAGGGCGGCGCGGCCCAGGGGGGCGCGCCCCCCTAGTGTGTCATTGCCTCGTCAGCCCTCCGACTCCGCTTCTTAGCCTATTTAAAGGTTCCTGACCTAAATCTTCGATACGAATAAGCCACGGTACGAGAAACCTTCCAGAGTCGCCGCCATCGCGAAGCCAAGATCTGGGGGACAGGAGTCTCTGTTCCGGTACGCCGCCGGGACGGGGAAGTGCCCCCGGAAGGCATCTCCATCGACACCACCGCCATCTTCATCGACGTTGCTGTCTCCCATGAGGAGGGAGTAGTTCTCCATCGAGGCTAAGGGCTGTACCGGTAGCTATGTGGTTAATCTCTCTCCTATGTACTTTAATACAATGATCTCATGAGCTGCCTTACATGATTGAGATTCATATGAGCTTTGTATCACTATTCATCTATGTGCTACTCTAGTGATGTTATTAAAGTAGTCTATTCCTCCTCCATGATGTAATGTTGACAGTGTGTGCATCATGAAGTACTTGGTATATGCTATGATTGTGATCTCTTGTAAATTATGAAGTTAACTATTACTATGATGGTATTGATGTGATCTATTCCTCCTTTCATAGTCTGTCGGTGACGGTGTGCATGCTATGTTAGTACTTGGTATAGTTGTGTTGATCTATCATGCACTCTAAGGTTATTTAAATATGAATATCGAATGTTGTGGAGCTTGTTAACTCCGGCATTGAGGTGCTCTTGTAGCCCTATGCAATTAGTGGTATTCATCATCCAACAAGAGAGTGTAGACTATAGCATTTATCTATTCATTTATGTGATCAATGTTGAGAATGTCCACTAGTGAAAGTATGATCCCTAGGCCTTGTTTCCAAATACTGCAATCATCGCTTGTTTACTGTTCTACTGCATCTGTATTGCCTGCAATATTCTCACCATCAACCACACGCCAGTTGTAGCAGCAAGCTATTTTCTGGTGCCATTACTACTGCTCATATTCATTCATACCACCTGTATTTCACTATCTCTTCGCCGAACTAGTGCACCTATACATCTGACAAGTGTATTAGGTGTGTTGGGGACACAAGATACTTCTTGCTTTGTGATCGCAGGGTTGCTTGAGAGGGATATCTTTGACCTCTTCCTCCCTGAGTTCGATAAACCTTGGGTGATCCACTTAAGGGAAAACTTGTTGTTGTTCTACAAACCTCTGCTCTTGGAGGCCCAACACTGTCTACAGGAATAGAAGCGTGCGTAGACATCAAGCTATTTTCTGGCGCCGTTGCCGGGGAACGAAAAGCTTCACCACGGGTATTTCCTCCCTCGTCAACAACGCGCCAGTAGTAGACAGTCAAGTATTTTCTGGCGCCGTTGCCGGGGAGGAAAGGTAAAAGGCACTCACACTCCGGTCCCAGGTAACTAAGTTATTTTCTGGTTTCGTTGTAAGTGCTCGAAGCTATTTCCTTTAGATCCTGCAATTGCATCTTTTTGTTTCTTGTTTTTATTTCACTAGTAAGGCATAATGGAAAGCAACAGTGAGCTTTTAAAACTATTTCCTGAGTTAAGACATGGATTGTTTGCTGCGAAAATTAAAAAACCTATGGAACATATTAGTACGAACGCTTTGAACACCATTGTTGCTAATGATATGGAAAATTCTAAGCTTGGGGAAGCTGGTTTAGATGAGCTTGATATTTTTAGTCCCCCAAGCATTGAGGAGAAAATTTTCTTTGATGATACTTTGCCTCCTATTTATGATGATTATAATGATAGTGGTCTTTTGGTGCCACCTACTATGGAGAGTAAATTTTATGATGATTATACCATGCCTCCTACACTTGATGAGAATAATAATGATAGCTACTTTATTGAATTTGCTCCCACTACAATTAATAAGAATGACTATGCTTATGTTGGGACTAGTAATTATTTTATGCATGAGACTCATGATAAGAATGCTTTATGTGATAGTTATATTGTTGAGTTTGCTCATGATGCTACTGGATATTATTATGAGAGAGGAAAATATGGTTGTAGAAATTTTCATGTTATTAAAACACCTCTCTTTTTGCTGAAAATCTTGAAGTTGCACTTGTCTAGTTTTCCTATGCTATTCACTTTGCTCTTCATGAACTTGTTTATTTACAAGATTCCCTTTCATAGGAAGTGGGTTAGACTTAAATGTGTTTTGAATTTGCTTTTTGATGCTCTCTTTTGCTTCAATTCTTATTTCTTGGGAGTGCATCATTAAAATTACTGAGCCAATCTTAATGGCTATAAAGAAAAGCACTTCTTGGGAGATAACCCATGTGTTATTTTGCTACAGTACTTTTGTTTTATATTTGTGTCTTGGAAGTTGTTAATACTGTAGCAACCTCTCCTTATCTTAATTTTGTTGCATTGTTGTGCCAAGTAAAGTCTTTGATAGTAAAGTTCATACTGGATTTGGATTACTGCGGAGAAACAGATTTCTTGCTGTCACGAATCTGGGTTGAATTCTCTGTAGGTAACTCAGAAAATTCTGCCAATTTACGTGAGTGATCCTCAGATATGTACGCAACTTTCATTCAATTTGAGAATTTTCATTTGAGAAAGTCTGGTGCCTCGTAAAAATTCGTCTTTACGGACTGTTCTGTTTTGACAGATTCTGCCTTTTATTTCACATTGTCTGTTTTGCTATGTTTGATGGATTTCTTTGTTCCATTAACTTTCAGAAGCTTTGTGCAATGTCCAGAAGTGTTAAGAATGATTGTGTCACCCCTGAACATGTGAATTTTGATTATGCACTAACCCTCTAATGAGTTGTCTTGAGTTTGGTGTGGAGGAAGTTTTCAAGGATCAAGAGAGGAGGATGATATATGATTAAGAAGAGTGAAAAGTCTAAGCTTGGGGATGCCCCGGTGGTTCATCCCTGCATATTTCAAGAAGACTCAAGCATCTAATCTTGGGGATGCCCAAGGCATCCCCTTCTTCATCGACAACATTATCAGGTTCCTCTAGTGAAACTATATTTTTATTCCGTCACATCTTATGTACTTTGCTTGGAGCGTCTGTTTGTTTTTTGTTTTTGTTTTGTTTGAATAAAATGGATCCTAGCATTCATTGTGTGGGAGAGAGACACGCTTCGCTGTTGCATATGGACAAATATGTCCTTTGGCTTTACTCATAATGTTCATGGCGAAGGATAAACTGCTTCGTTAATTGTTATATGGTTGGAAACGGGAAATGCTACATGTGGTAATTGGTAGAATGTCTTGAATAATTTGATACTTGGCAATTGTTATAGATCATGTTTAAGCTCTTGCATCATATACTTTGCACCTATTAGTGAAGAAATACATAGAGCTTGTTGAAATTTGGTTTGCATGATTGGTCTCTCTAAAGTCTAGATATTTTCTAGTAAGGGTTTGAGCAACAAGGATGACAGTGTAGAGTCTTATAATGCTTGCAATATGTTTTTATGTGAGGTTTGCTGTACCGGTTCATACTTGTGTTTGCTTCAAATAACCTTGCTAGCCTAAGCCTTGTATTGAGAAGGATTACTTCTCGTGCATCCAAATCCTTGAGCCAATAACTATGCCATTTGTGTCCACCATACCTACCTACTACATGGTATTTCTCCGCCATTCCAAAGTAAATTGCTTGAGTGCTACCTTTAAATTTCTATCCTTTATCTTTGCAATATATAGCTCATGGGACAAATAGCCTAAAAATTATTGTGGTATTGAATATGTACTTATGTATTTTATTTCTTATTAAGTTGCTTGTTGTGCGATAACCATGTTCCTGGGGACGCCATCAACTACTCTTTGTTGAATATCATGTGAGTTGCTGATGTCTACGGGTGCTTCTATTCTTGTAGACAGTGTTGGGCCTCCAAGAGCAGAGGTTTGTAGAACAGCAGCAAGTTTCCCTTAAGTGGATCACCCAAGGTTTATCGAACTCAGGGAGGAAGAGGTCAAAGATATCCCTCTCAAGCAACCCTGCAACCACAAAGCAAGAAGTCTCTTGTGTCCCCAACACACCTAATACACTTGTCAGATGTATAGGTGCACTAGTTCGGCGAAGAGATAGTGAAATACAGGTGGTATGAATGTATATGAGCAATAGTAACGGCACCAGAAAATAGCTTGATGCTACAACTGGCGTGTAGTTGATGGTGGTAATATTGCAGGCAGTAGAGATGCAGTAAAACGGTAAACAAGCAGCGATTTCAGTATTTGGGAACAAGGCCTAGGGATTATACTTTCACTAGTGGACACTCTCAACATTGATCACATAACAGAATAAATAGATAAATGCTATACTCTACACTCTTTTGTTGGATGATGAACACCACTAATTGTGTAGGATTACACGAACCCTCAATGCCGGAGTTAACAAGCTCCACAATATTCGATATTCATGTTTAAATAACCTTAGAGTGCGTGATAGATCAACACAACTAAACCAAGTACTAACATAGCATGCACACTGTCACCATCACACTATGAAGGAGGCATAGATCACATCAATACTATCATAGCAATAGTTAACTTCATAATCTACAAGAGATCACAATCATAACCTACGCCAAGTACAACACGATGCACACACTGTCACCATTACACCATGCAGGAGGAATAGAGTACTTTAATAACATCACTAGAGTAGCACATAGATGAATAGTGATACAAAACTCATATGAATCTCAATCATGTAAGGCAGCTCATGAGATCATTGTATTGAAGTACATAGGAGAGAGATTAACCACATAGCTACCGGTACAGCCCCTCCTCATGGGAGACAGCAGCGGTGATGAAGATGGCGGTGGAGATGGCAGCGGTGTCGATGGAGAAGCCTTCCGGGGGCACTTCCCCGTCCCGGCGGCGTGCTGGAACAGAGACTCCTGTCCCCCAGATCTTGGCTTCGCGATGGCGGCGGCTCTGGAAGGTTTCTCGTACCGTGGCTTTTTCGTATCGAAGATTTAGGTCAGGGACCTTTATATAGGCGAAGAGGCGGAGTCGAAAGGTCGACAAGGCGACGACACAACAGGGGGGCGCAGCCCACCCCCTGGCCGTGCCGGCCTATCATCTGGGGCCCACAGGGCCCTCCTCTGGTGGCTCTCGGGCGTTCTGGAAGCTTCGTGTGATTCTAAGATGCTGGGCGTTGATTTCGTCCAATTCCGAGAATATTTCCTTACTAGGATTTCTGAAACCAAAAACAGCAGAAAACAGGAACTGGCACTTCGGCATCTCGTCAATAGGTTAGTTCCAGAAAACGCATAAAATCATCATAAAGTGTGAACAAAACATGTAGGTATTGTCATAAAACAAGCATGGAACATAAGAAATTATCGATATGTCGGAGACGTATCAGTTGCTATGCATGTTCATCTTGTCTGAAGTAAGGGCGATTTACCATGAGTTGAATGGTTTGAGCATGCATATTGTTAGAGAAGAACATTGGGCCGCTAACTAAAGCCATGATCCATGGTGGAAGTTTCAGTTTTGGACAACAATCTTCAATCTCTTATGAGAATATTATTTGTTGTTGAATGCTTATGCATTAAAGAGGAGTCCATTATATGTTGTCTATGTTGTCCTGGTATGGATGTCTAAGTTGAGAATAATCAAAAGCGAGAAATCCAATGCGAGCTTTCTCCTTAGACCTTTGTACAGGCGGCATAGAGGTACCCCTTTGTGATACTTGGTTAAAACATATGTATTGCGGTGATAATCCAGGTAATCCGAGCTAATTAGGACAAGGCGCGGGCACTATTGGTAATCTATGCATGAGGCTTGCAACTTGTAGGATATAATTTACATAACACATATGCTTTATTACTACCGTTGACAAAATTGTTTCTTGTTTTCAAATTAAAAAGCTCTAGCACAAATATAGCAATGGATGCTTCCCTCTTTGAAGGGCCATTCTTTTACTTTTATGTTGAGTCAGTTTACCTATTTCCTCCCATTTCAAGAAGCAAACACTTGTGTTAACTGTGCATTGATTCTTACATACTTGCATATTTGCATTCATCATATTACTTTATGTTGACAACTATCCATGAGATATACATGTTACAAGTTGAAAGCAACCGCTGAAACTTAATCTTCCTTTGTGTTGCTTCAATACCTTTACTATGAATTTATTGCTTTATGAGTTAACTCTTATGCAAGACTTATTGATGCTTGTCTTGAAAGTACTATTCATGAAAAGTCTTTGCTATATTATTCAGTTGTTTACTCATTGTCTTTACCATTGCTTTGGATCGCTGCATTCATTACATATGCTTACAATAGTATTGATCAAGATTATGATGGCATGTCACTTCAGAAATTATCTTTGTTGTCATTTACCTACTCGGGACGAGTAGGAACTAAGCTTGGGGATGCTGATACGTCTCCAACGTATCGATAATTTCTTATGTTCCATACTACTTTATTGATGATACCTACATGTTTTATACATACTTTATGTCATATTTATGCATTTTCTGGAACTAACCTATTGACGAGATGCCGAAGTGCCAGTTCCTGTTTTCTGCTGTTTTTGGTTTCAGAAATCTTAGTAAGGAAATATTCTCGGAATTGGACGAAATCAACGCCCAGCATCTTAGAATTGTACGAAGCTTCCAGAACACCCGGGAGCCACCAGAGGGGGGCCACAGGGCCACCAGACGCCAGGGCGGCGCGGCCCAGGGGGGGCGCGCCCCCTAGTGTGTCATCGCCTCGTCAGCCCTCTGACTCCGCCTCTTCGCTTATTTAAAGGTCCATGACCTAAATCTTCGATACGAATAAGCCACGGTACGAGAAACCTTCCAGAGCCACCGCCATCGCGAAGCCAAGATCTGGGGGACAGGAGTCTCTGTTCCGGCACGCCGCCGGGACGGGGAAGTGCCCCCGGAAGGCATCTCCATCGACACCACCGCCATCTTCATCGACGCTGCTGTCTCCCATGAGGAGGGAGTAGTTCTCCATCGAGGCTAAGGGCTGTACCGGTAGCTATGTGGTTAATCTCTCTCCTATGTACTTCAATACAATGATCTCATGAGCTGCCTTACATGATTGAGATTCATATGAGCTTTTATCACTATTCATCTATGTGCTACTCTAGTGATGTTATTAAAATAGTCTATTCCTCCTCCATGATGTAATGTTGACAGTGTGTGCATCATGAAGTACTTGGTATATGCTATGATTGTGATCTCTTGTAGATTATGAAGTTAACTATTACTATGATGGTATTGATGTGATCTATTCCTCCTTTCATAGTCTGTCGGTGACGGTGTGCATGCTATGTTAGTACTTGGTATAGTTGTGTTGATCTATCATGCACTCTAAGGTTATTTAAATATGAATATCGAATGTTGTGGAGCTTGTTAACTCCGGCATTGAGGTGCTCTTGTAGCCCTACGCAATTAGTGGTGTTCATCATCCAACAAGAGAGTGTAGAGTATAGCATTTATCTATTCATTTATGTGATCAATGTTGAGAGTGTCCACTAGTGAAAGTATGATCCCTAGGCCTTGTTTCCAAATACTGCAATCATCGCTTGTTTACTATTCTACTGCATCTGTACTGCCTGCAATATTCCCACCATCAACCACACGCCAGTTGTAGCAGCAAGCTATTTTCTGGTGCCATTACTACTGCTCATATTCATTCATACCACCTGTATTTCACTATCTCTTCGCCGAACTAGTGCACCTATACATCTGACAAGTGTATTAGGTGTGTTGGGGACACAAGATACTTCTTGCTTTTGAAAGTATAGAGATGGTAAACCTAGAGGGGGGGTGAATAGGTTTCTACAAATTTTAATTCTTTCTTTGCAATATTAGGCTTTGCGGAATATAAAGATGAGCCTAATGCAAACTAGGTGAAGCAACCTATATGAAGATACAACTATCTCGAGCACGAAGGCTCTCTCAGGCAGTTTAAATCACAAGTAAGGAGTTTGGTTAGAGATAACCGATAGCACGCGGAGACGAGGATGTATTCCCGTGTTCCCTTGCTTTGCAACAAGGTACGTCACGTTTGGAGGGGTGGAGGTCCCACGAAGGATTCCCCACGCCACGAAGGCTCACCCTATTCTCCGGAGCCTATCCCACGAAGGAATAGCTCACTCACTTGTGGTAGACTTTGAGGTAGCCTCCAAACCTTCACAATCTTGCCCGGAGCAAATCCACAGCCCGGATGCTTCCGGACTCCTCTTGCCCACCTAGGGTTTCCAAGGAACCCTAGGAAGCAAGCTTCTCGATGAATACAAGGGGGAATGAGATTTGGCTTGGTAGAACAGTAGATCGGGTCCTCCTCTAGTGATTCCCCGGAGGGATTTGAGTTTGGGTGGAGGAGGAGGGAGATCGGAGGCTTTTGGTGTTTCTAATAATGGAGTAAGAGAGAGAGAGCTCAAGAACAGCTTGTAGTATGTTGCCTAACCCTTCCAAGGTAGAAGAAGGGGTATTTATAGTGTTCTTCAAAATCTGGCCGTTGCCACTTGCCACCTCAGCATTTTTCCTCGACAAACCCGGTCGGCCAAGACCTGAGCCGGACAGCCGGTCCGTAGGCCGGTCGAGACCGGATCGGTGGACCGGAGCTTCTTTGCGTCGTCTGGCGCTTCTCCGGTTGGTGGCCGGTTGTCGCTCGGTTCTGCCCGGTCGACCGGACGGAGCGCCGGACCCGCCGGTCGAGACCCGGTT
Source organism: Lolium perenne (assembly GCF_019359855.2). NCBI lineage: Eukaryota > Viridiplantae > Streptophyta > Magnoliopsida > Poales > Poaceae > Lolium > Lolium perenne. Next base: position 61,484,577 of record NC_067250.2, on the reverse strand, counting down.
GATCGGCGCAAACCGGATCTGCTGGCTCCTCCTTTGGAGCCCGGTTGCCGCCGGTTGACCGGCCAGCATGCGGATCGGCCGGTTCTTGGCCCGGTTGGACCGGGCAGGTGACCGGATTTCTCCTGTAACCCCTTTTTGATTGTTGTTGAAATGGGGGTCTCCTTTAGCCTTCTTGTTCCTTTGATACACCATTTACGCCTCATTGCCTAATACGAGATTATCCTTATAAACATATTAGGCCAAATACTTTAGCACGGTGTCATCGTTACCAAAATAATGGATAAGGGTGAAATACCCTTACAATCTCCCCCTTTTTGGTATACGATGACAAACCGAGCTAGAGTCACAAATAGATATTATGATAAGCACTAAACCTTGATTCCATATAAGATATTACGAAAGCTCCCCCATAATGTGTGCACTTGGAGAATTTGCGTTTGAATGCAAAGTGCACCATTTGTGAAACATGAGAAGCTCCCCCAATATCTTTAGGAAACAAGCATGGTATGGAGATGTGCATATCAAGATATATAAGCATAGCACACATAATCATCCTAACATAGAGTAGCACACATAATAGTCGTCCATACACATCCATACACGAATTATTGGAAATAGCAAATGGTTCTTGAAAAACTCAAAGTAAACAAGCACAAGCCATATAAAATCCAAATAAAGCAACTCCCATGGCTTGTGGCAATCAAAGAACCCCGTGGTCCTAGACTCTACTCTCTTCTCCCCCTTTGGCATCGGAACACCAAAAAGGCGAAGAAAAGAGGAGAGATGCTATCGTACCCATCAGTAGTGACCAAACCCAAGCGAGGAGGAGCTCTCGCGTGCATCATCATCACCCGCATCATCATCTCCCGCATTATCATCAGCATCATCAGCAGTAGGAGTGGGAGCACGAGCAGTCCTAGTAGGAAGAGCACCATGAGCGTACACGGAGAAGTCGAAGTTCTGGAGCATCTCATCGGTAAGAAGAGGCATCTCCCACTGAGGTGCTACCACAGGCTCCATCTCAGGTCCAGGAGGAGGAACAGGGTGGTTCCTTGAGGCCATGAATTCATTCTGGCGCCTCCGTGTCTCCTGAGTTATAGAAAGGGTCTGATGTGCAACATCATTGCTGTTCTTGCACATTTGGAACATGCATGTGAAGAATCGAGCGGCCCCATGCTGGGAGCGCCGAGAGTGACTGGAGCTAGCATCATGATCATGGTGTGCCTTGGAACGGCGCTCAGTGTTGGGCATCATGGAGGGAACGTCTGAACGAGTGGCCTCCTGAATGGGGAACCTGAATGGGTCCATGATGACTTTTTCACCAATAACATTCCGAGGAGCGGGAACAATGTAGTTGATGAGCCGCTGAACATACTGGGCGTAGTTGGGAGTCATGCGGTCCATAATTGCTCTCTTCAGTTCACTGTAGATAAGATCACAGCCATCAATCTTCCTTACCCTGTCAGGATGACAATAGTACATCAAGTTGAGGTGATAGTTCCGGACTTCACTGTGGTCGCCAGACTTGCTGATGAGGTTCTCACGGAACAGCTTGGCAAGTACCAGATAGGAGTAGTACATCCCAGAGATAGTGGGAGGTCCAGGCGAAGGGTTCGCAGGATAGCAGAAAGAGATGTCACCCCTAGTAAGCCTGGACCGTGAATGAATCTTGTACCCTGGATCACTGTCATCACCACAACCCATGGCTGCACGGAACCCGAGTAGGAGCATGAGTACTTCGTCTTGCCGGTCATCCAGGTGAGAGTGCGGGCCTCATCATCATGGAAGAAGACGGTGCAGTGAAACTGACGGACAAGGAGGGGACAAAAGGTAGGATCATCTTGGGTATCATCAGGCTTGAGGCACACAAGGTCATACAAACCCAGATTCTTCAAGGTTTGAACCACAAAACGGTACTTTGTGGCTTCATACAAGACAAGCTCGTCAGGGTTGATGGCCTTGGGTGATACAATATTACCATGCTTCATATACTCATGAGAATCATAGAAACCCTCCCAGAGGGCTGCTTGTGTGTTGGTCCAGAAGGCCTTGTCCGCACGAGTGTAAGTTGGCTTCTCAAAGCGATACAGATTCACTGTCCTCCATTCCTGCCACTCAAGACGGTTTGCAGCCCCAACATTGATGGTTGGCACTACCTCATCATCCTCTTGGGCAACATGCTTATCCTTGTGCTTGGTAGCAACAGACTTGGTTCTACCCCGAGCTGAGCTGCCAATGTCAGTACCTTGATGAGCTTGAGGGGGTGCACGACTACTAGAACGGCGGGGAGGATCAGCCGTCCTTCCTCGCTTGGCAACACCGCCACGTGGTGGCTCACCACTCCAACTATCTGTGAATGAGAAAATAGAGCAAGGATAGCAGTGGGGTAAGTGTACATGTCATCAGTAAGAGAGAAACCAAAAGAGCATAACATATATCCAAGTGTAGTGATGAATTGTGCGAAAACTGGGCAACCCGGCGCAGAGGCCGGTCAGACCGGGCAGCAGACCGGATAGGCCGGTTTGCGCCCGGTTGACCGGGCCACGCACCGGGCCGGCCGGTTGAGCGGCCGGTCGGCCGAGCGGAGTGGACCGGGTCTGTCGAGTTGTGATGTTGTGCCCAGATTTTCTACCACAAAACCATGCAAAAGCTCATAAACTTGAATATAGACTATAGCAATATAGTGGAGAAGTGCATTGTGGTGTGAGACACTCTAAAGGCATGAGGACTTTACAAACCCTAACCCTAACCCTAAGTTTTCTCAACTTTCCTCAACATGTGGCAATGGGAGAGGGAAAGCAAGAAGGAGAGGGGATAGAAGGGAGATTTACCCGATGACATTGTCCTTGTTTGCCCAAGTGAGCAAGAAGAACACGTGAAGATGGCTTGAGGGCCAAATCCCCAAGATCTCCCAAACGAGCTTGAGAAGGACCAAATCCTTCGGTGAAGAAGCTTGAGAGACCCCGATCTATGGTTGGGTGAAGTGTGGGGAGGAACTAGCGGTGGGAAGGGCCTAGGCTGTGGTGGAGATGGTTGGGGCACCGGCCATGGAGGTTGGAGATTGGGGAACAATGGGGAAGATGACCCCAAGGGGTATCCCTTCCCCAATATATAGTAGGCGCGCGACCGGTCAGGAGTCCGGTCAGACCGGGCTGGTGACCAAGCTGACCCGGCCCAGACCGGTTCTTGCCGATCAACCGGACCATCCGGTCAGGGACCCGGTCCAACCGGGCCAGGAACCGGCCAGCCCAGAATTGTCTAATTTTGCCTCGTTTTTGCCCCTATGCTTTGTGTAAATGTGTGTGAGTGCTCAAATGATGACATGTACATATAAATAGATAGATGATGATGAGATGAGAATAGACAAGGGGTTGGAAACACAAAGTTCTCTAGGCATACCCATTGGAGAGAAAATCCAAACAAGATGTGAATAGCAACAATGGGCATGATTCGAAGTGTATATCAAGAATCATAAGTCGTTTTGGAAATGATGCTCGCAATAAGATCATTGGGCCTTATATAGTCAAATCAATTTGTAATGAAGGCTCAATGAGGGGCGGGGGATTACTCCCCCTATGTGAAAGCACAAATGTCATGTGACCGCGAAGAGACATGCTTGGGTCCATATAATGACATTGGGTCTATTTATGTTGCACACATAGGTATGCATCATACCAAGACATGGTAAGATGACTATCCCCATATGTGCTATGCCTCTAAGCTAGATAGCAAGATAAATGCAAGAATATAGTGCAAGAAGTTAATCAATCCAAGTTTTTAGGATCAAGAATACCAAGTTCTCCTCTCAAGTTAACAAAGCGGGCTTCATCCAAAGGCTTAGTGAAAATATCCGCCAATTGGTAGGTTGTTCCCACATGAGTGAGATCAATATCCTTATTGGCAACATGATCACGTAGGAAGTGATGGCGAATGTCAATATGTTTAGTGCGACAATGTTGAACCGGGTTATTGGCGATCTTTATTGCACTTTCATTGTCACAAAGAAGAGGCACCGTACCAAGAGACACACCATAGTCTTTCAAGGTTTGCTTCATCCATAACAATTGAGTGCAACAAGATGCCGCGGATATGTATTCGGCTTCGGCGGTGGATAGGGCGGTGGAGTTTTGTTTCTTGGATGACCAACTCACCAATGACCGGCCAATAAATTGGCAAGCCCCGGAGGTAGACTTCCGATCAACCTTATCACCGGCCCAATCGGAATCCGAATAGCCAATGAGTTCAAGGGTTGACCCCTTTGGATACCATAGCCCGAGAGTAGGAGTAAGAACAAGGTATCTTAGTATCCGTTTGACTGCCACTAAATGGCTCTCCTTGGGAGCGGATTGAAAACGAGCACACATCCCTACACTTAGCATGATATCCGGCCTAGAGGCACAAAGGTAGAGCAAGGATCCTATCATGGAGCGGTATACCTTTATGTCCACATCCTTCTCACCGTCACATGAACCAAGTTGCCCCTTTACGGGCATGGGTGTCTTCATTGGACTCGCATTGGTCATGTTGAATTTCTTGAGCATGTCCTTCACATACTTTTCTTGAGAGATGAAGGTGCCTTTTGCAAGTTGCCTCACTTGGAAGCCTAGAAAGAACTTCAACTCTCCCATCATGGACATCTCAAATTTCCTAGTCATCAATAGCTCAAAAGCTTTGTTATGATTGGGGTTAGTTCCACCAAAGATAATATCATCAACATATATTTGACATATAAAGAGGCCACCCCCTTTAACCCGCTTGGTGAAAAGGGTGGAATCGACCGTACCCATGCAAAACCCATCATGTAGTAAGAAATCCCTAAGGAACTCGTACCAAGCACGTGGAGCTTGCTTGAGACCGTAGAGTGCCTTATGGAGTAAATACACGTGGTTGGGTCGGCATGGGTCTTAGCTCGGGGTTGAGCCACATATGCGGTTTCTTTTAGGGGACCATTCAAAAATGCACTTTTCACATCCATTTGATATAATTTGAAATTGTGGAAAGATGCAAATGCAAGCAAAAGACGAATAGCTTCAAGACGGGCTACCGGTGCAAAGGTATCCTCAAAATCCATACCTTCTATTTGGGCAAACCCTTGCGCCACTAACCTTGCTTTGTTTCGTATAACAATGCCATTCTCATCTTGCTTGTTCTTAAATACCCATTTGGTCCCAATGACATTGATGCGATGATCCTTGGGTCTCTCAACTAGAGACCATACTTCATTACGAGTGAAACACTCCAATTCTTCTTGCATGGCAATTACCCAATCCGGATCGACCAAGGCTTCATGTACCTTAAGTGGTTCAAAACTAGACACAAAAGCACGATGTTGACAATAGGTGATAAGTAATGCATGGTGTCTACGAGTTACCACTCCTCTTGAGATGCTACCAAGGACTTGATCCACTTTCATGTCACTTTGATAACCCACAAGTATAGGGGATCACGATAGTCTTCGAGGGAAGTAAAACCCAAATTTATTGATTCGACACAAGGGGAGGTAAAGAATACTTATAAGCCTTAACAACTGAGTTGTCAATTCAGCTGCACCTGGAAAAGCACTAGTAACAGGGGTGATGTAAAAGTAGCAGTAATATGAGAGCATGAGTAACAAGATAACACGGCAGTAATAGCAATATGAGAGCAATGGCACCAGAAGATAGTTGATACTACTTCCAATGACATGTAGAACGAGTATATGATGATGAAAGATGGACCGGGGTTCCCAGCGATCTACACTAGTGGTAACTCTCCAATAAGTGACAAGTGTTGGGTGAACAAATTACAGTTGGGCAATTGATAGGAATCAAAGCATTAAGACAGAACATCCAGATTATTAATTATGTAGGCATGTTTTCCAATTATAGTCGTACGTGCTCGCAATGAGAAACTTGCACAACATCTTTTGTCCTACCAGCCGGTGGCAGTCGGGCCTCAAGGGAAACTACTGGATATTAAGGTACTCCTTTTAATAGAGTACCGGAGCAAAGCATTAACACACCGTGAAAACATGTGATCCTCACATCACCGCCATCCCCTCCGGTTGTCCCGATTTCTGTCACTTCGGGGCCATTGGTTCCGGACAGTGACATGTGCATACAACTTGTAGATACAATCTAAGCAATAAGTATAAAGCTCAAATCTAAGATCATGCCACTCGGGCCCTAGTGACAAGCATTAAGCATAACAAGATTGCAGCAACAATAACTTCACAAACTTTATAGATAGACTAATCATAATGTATCATCCATCGGATCCCAACAAACACAACACCGATTACATCAGATGAATCTCAATCATGTAAGGCAGCTCATGAGATCATTGTATTGAAGTACATGGGGGAGAGAATACCAACTAGCTACTGCTAGAACCCGTAGTCCATGGGGGAACTACTCACGGAGCATGGTGGAGGCGGTGGCGTTGATGGAGATGGCTTCCGGGGGCACTTCCCCGTCCCGGTAGGGTGCCGGAACAGAGACTTCTGTCCCCCGAATTGGAGTTTCGCGATGGCGGCGGCGCCCCTGGAGTCTTTATGGAGTTTCGTCAATTGGTCCTGTGTTTTTAGGTCGAAAGGGGTTATATAGGCGAAGAGGCGGCGCAGGAGGGTCGACAGGGTGGCCTCACCCTAGGCCGGCGCGGCCAGGGTCTGGCCCGCGCGGCCCTATGGTGTGGGGCCCCCCTGGCTCTCCTCCGACTCTTCTTCAGTGTTCTGGAGCCTTCCGGGAAAAATAGGAGGTTTGGCGTTGATTTCGTCCAATTCCGAGAATATTGCCCGAACAGCCTTTCTGGAACCAAAAACAGCAGAAAACAGGAACTGGCACTGTGGCATCTTGTTAATAGGTTAGTTCCGGTAAACGCATGAAATCATCATAAAGTGCAAGCAAAACATGTAAGTATTGTCATAAAACAAGCATGGAACAACAGAAATTATGGATACGTCGGAGACGTATCAGCATCCCCAAGCTTAGTTCCTGCTCGTCCCGAGCAGGTAAACGATAAAAAGAATAATTTCTGTAGTGACATGCTACTTACATAACCTTGATCATACTATTACAAAGCATATGAAATGAATGAAGTGACTCAAGGCAATGATCTATAGTTGCTAACAAATAGATAACATGTAGCAAAACTTTTCATGGAGAGTACTTTCAAGACAAACATCAAAAGTCTTGCACAAGAGTTAACTCATAAAGCAATAAGTTCAAAGTAAAGGCATCGAAGCAACACAAAGGAAGATATAAGTTTCAGCGATTGCTTTCAACTTTCAACATGCATATCTCATGGATAATTGTCAACATAAAGTAATATGATGAATGCAAATATGCAAGTATGTAAGAATCAATGCACAATTAACACAAGTGTTTGCTTCTAAGATGGAAGGAAGTAGGTAAACTGACTCAACATAAAGTAAAAGAATGGCCCTTCGCAGAGGGAAGCATCGATTGCTATATTTGTGCTAGAGCTTTGGTTTTGAAAACATATAGAGAGCATAAAAAGTAAAATTTTGAGAGGTGTATGTTGTTGTCAACGAATGGTAACGGGTACTCTAACCCCCTTGCCAGACAAACCTTCAAAGAGCGGCTCCCATTTTATTTTATTTTTGGGTGGCACTCCTTCCAACCTTTCTTTCACAAACCATGGCTAACCGAATCCTCGGGTGCCTGCCAACAATCTCATACCATGAAGGAGTGCCCTTTTATTTTAGTTTTATTATGATGACACTCCTCCCCACCTTTGCTTACACAAGCCATGGCTAACCGAATCCTTCAGGTGTCGTCCAACAATCACATACCATGGAGGAGTGTCTATTTAGTTTGATTAATTTGGGACTGGGAATCCCATTGCCAGCTCTTTTTGCAAAATTATTGGATAAGCGGATGAAGCCACTAGTCCATTGGTGAAAGTTGCCCAACAAGATTGAAAGATAAACACCACGTACTTCCTCATGAGCTATAAAACATTGACACAAATCAGAGGTAATAAATTTTGAATTGTTTAAAGGTAGCACTCAAGCAATTTACTTTGGAATGGCAGGAAATACCACATAGTAGGTAGGTATGGTGGACACAAATGGCATAGTTTTTGGCTCAAGGTTTTGGATGCACGAGAAGCATTCCCTCTCAGTACAAGGCTTAGGCTAGCAAGGTTGTTTGAAGCAAACACAAGTATGAATCGGTACAGCAAAACTTACATAAGAACATATCGCAAGCATTATAATACTCTACACTGTCTTCCTTGTTGCTCAAACACTTTACCAGAAAATATCTAGACCTTAAGAGAGATCAATTATGCAAACCAATTTCAACAAGCTTTACGGTAGTTCTCCACTAATAGGTTTAAACCACATGAAAAAAAACTTAATCTATTTGAGAGCTCAAAACAATTGCCAAGTGTCAAATTATCCAAGACATTATGTGGCATTTTCTGTTTCCAACCAAATAATAATAAGAGCTATAGCTTCCAACTTTTATCATTGAACATTAAAAGTAAAACGAAGAACAAGTGTTCATATGAAAAAGCAGAGCGTGTCTCTCTCCCAAACAAGGATTGCTAGGATCCGAATTTATTCAAACACAAACAAAAATAAAAGCACATAGACGCTCCAAGTAAAGCACATATGATGTGACCGAATAAAAATATAGTTTCAGGGGAGGAACCTGATAAGTTGATGAAGAAGGGGATGCCTTGGGCATCCCCAAGCTTAGACGCTTGAATCTTCTTAAAATATGCAGGGATGAACCACGGGGGCATCCCCAAGCTTAGACTTTTCACTCTTCTTGATCATATATCATCCTCCTCTCTTGACCCTTGAAAACTTCCTTCACAACAAACTTCTCATAAACTTCATTAGAGGGGTTAGTACTCAAAAAATTTGAATCCATCTTGGTCCTGTAGTGGCACATTGCAAGAACTCAATAAAACATTAGCTACAGCTCTCTATGTCTAGAAAAGCTCGCTTAAAGTCCACAAGAGACAATGCAAGAAAACAGAGACAGAATCTGCCAAAACAGAACAGCCAGTAAAGATGAATTTTAATAAAATACTTCCGTTGCTCAAATCAGAAAACTCAAAACTAATGAAAGTTGCGTACATATCTGAGGAACACGCACGTAAATTGGCATATTTTTCTGATTTTCCTACAGAGAAAACAGCCCAGATTCGTGACAGATAGAAATCTGTTTCTGTGCAGAAATCCAAATCTAGTATCAACCTTCGATTAGAGGCTTCACTTGGCACAACAAAACACAAAACTAAGATAAGGAGAGGTTTCTACAGTAGTAAACAACTTCCAAGACACAAATATAAAACAAAGTACTGTAGCAAAATAACACATGGGTTATCTCCCAAGAAGTTGCTTTCTTTATAGCCATTAAGATGGGCTCAAATAGCTTTAATGATGCACTCGCAAGAAATAGTATTTGAAGCAAAAGAGAGCATCAAGAGGCAAATTGAAAACACATTTAAGCCTAACATGCTTCCTATGCAAAGGAATCTTGTAAATAAACAAGTTCATGAAAAGCAAAGTAACAAGCATAGGAAGATAGAACAAGTGTAACTTTGAAATTTTAAGCATATAGAGAGGTGTTTTAGTACCATGCAAATTTCTACAACCATATTTTCCTCTCTCATAATAATTTTCAGTAGCTTCATGAATAAACTCAACAATATAACTATCACATGAAGCATATTTTTCATGATTTCCAAACACATAATTTTTATCAAGTTCAAGAATAGTGGAATTAAAACTTTCAAACTTACTTTTATTAATAATATAACAAGGTAGTTGATCAATCTCAAGAGATATGGGACTCATAGAATAAGTCAAGAACTCTCCAATCCCATTTTCAATAGTAGTACAATTAATATTATCAAGTAACATAGGACCATCATCAAGAGCTTTATCATAAACATTTGCCAAGCAAAATTCTTTAGTACCATGCATTTCGACATCAGGCACAAACAAAGCATTATCATAAGATTTATCAAAGTAGCATGGATTATCATATATAACAGTAGCATAATTATTCTCACAAGTTTTACTCATAGGGAATATTTCAAGAGAATCCACAGGAACATAACATTCAACCTCTTTCGGTAAGCATGGAGGACAATCAAATAGTGTAAGAGATGAAGAGTTACTCTCATTAGAAGGTTGGCATGGGTAGCTAATCCATTCTTCCTCCTTTTGTTCGTCACTCTCCTCTTCTTTTTCATCCAATGAGCTTTCAAGTTCATCAATTTCCTCCTCTTTTTCATCCAATGCGCTTTCAGGTTCATCAATTTCTTCTTCCACCGGTTCCTGCAAATTGTGAGTGCATTCTTGTGCATTAATGTGTCTCTCTTTATAATCAAGGATATAAGGATTCCTACTGTAGCATTCTATGCAAGAATTAAGGATAGTAGAGACATAATCTTTAAGGTCCTTACAAATAGCACAAGTTTCATAATTCTCAACCATGAAGGATTCTATCTCGGAGGCTCCCATAAATAAGACAAATTGTTCTACCTCTTCGAACCCATAATGAATATAGCAATTCCGATTATAGTTCTTAATAAAAAATTCCTCACTAAAGCCACATTGAAATTTAAGATGTTTAGTATCCTGTTGAGAGCAACAGTTTATATCATGGCGTCTAAGCAAGATTCTAGCAATTGTATTTAATTTCTCTATCATAGCACTCATTATTTTACCAGTTCTTGATTCTCTATAATTATTATAACATTCTATAAGCTCCAAGTAGGTTGTAGGTTCTCCCATAACAGCAGTTTTTAATTTTTTGGTTTTTCAAATTTTTATGGATTTTGGGGTATATGAGACAAATAAAACAAGACAAAAATAAACTAGGCAAAAGTAAACTACGCAAAATAATACTAGACAGAAATAAACTAAGCACAAATAAACTAGACAAAAGTAAACTAAGCAAAACAAAATAAAATAAAACAGAGAGAGAGGTAGAGTGTACTCCCCAGGTGAACTTATGAGTAGAGCTATGCCTCCCCGGCAACGGCGCCAGAAAACAGTCTTGATAACCCACAAGTATAGGGGATCGCGATAGTCTTCGAGGGAAGTAAAATCCAAATTTATTGATTTGACACAAGGGGAGGTAAAGAATACTTATAAGCCTTAACAACTGAGTTGTCAATTCAGCTGCACCTGGAAAAGCACTAGTAACAGGGGTGATGTAAAAGTAGCAGTAATATGAGAGCAGTAGTAATAGTAACACAGCAGCAGTAATAGCAATATGAGAGCAATGGCACCAGAAGATAGTTGATACTACTTCCAATGACATGTAGAACGAGTATATGATGATGAAAGATGGACCGGGGTTCCCAGCGATCTACACTAGTGGTAACTCTCCAATAAGTGACAAGTGTTGGGTGAACAAATTACAGTTGGGCAATTGATAGGAATCAAAGCATTAAGACAGAACATCCAGATTATTAATTATGTAGGCATGTTTTCCAATTATAGTCGTACGTGCTCGCAATGAGAAACTTGCACAACATCTTTTGTCCTACCAGCCGGTGGCAGCCGGGCCTCAAGGGAAACTACTGGATATTAAGGTACTCCTTTTAATAGAGTACCGGAGCAAAGCATTAACACACCGTGAAAACATGTGATCCTCACATCACCGCCATCCCCTCCGGTTGTCCCGATTTCTGTCACTTCGGGGCCATTGGTTCCGGACAGTGACATGTGCATACAACTTGTAGATACAATCTAAGCAATAAGTATAAAGCTCAAATCTAAGATCATGCCACTCGGGCCCTAGTGACAAGCATTAAGCATAACAAGATTGCAGCAACAATAACTTCACAAACTTTATAGATAGACTAATCATAATGTATCATCCATCGGATCCCAACAAACACAACACCGATTACATCAGATGAATCTCAATCATGTAAGGCAGCTCATGAGATCATTGTATTGAAGTACATGGGGGAGAGAATACCAACTAGCTACTGCTAGAACCCGTAGTCCATGGGGGAACTACTCACGGAGCATGGTGGAGGCGGTGGCGTTGATGGAGATGGCTTCCGGGGGCACTTCCCCGTCCCGGCAGGGTGCCGGAACAGAGACTTCTGTCCCCCGAATTGGAGTTTCGCGATGGCGGCGGCGCCCCTGGAGTCTTTCTGGAGTTTCGTCAATTGGTCCTGTGTTTTTAGGTCGAAAGGGGTTATATAGGCGAAGAGGCGGCGCAGGAGGGTCGACAGGGTGGCCTCACCCTAGGCCGGCGCGGCCAGGGTCTGGCCCGCGCGGCCCTATGGTGTGGGGCCCCTGGCTCTCCTCCGACTCTTCTTCGGTGTTCTGGAGCCTTCCGGGAAAAATAGGAGGTTTGGCGTTGATTTCGTCCAATTCCGAGAATATTGCCCGAACAGCCTTTCTGGAACCAAAAACAGCAGAAAACAGGAACTGGCACTGTGGCATCTTGTTAATAGGTTAGTTCCGGAAAACGCATGAAATCATCATAAAGTGCAAGCAAAACATGTAAGTATTGTCATAAAACAAGCATGGAACAACAGAAATTATGGATACGTCGGAGACGTATCACACTTGCCCTTGTAGCGGCCTTGATCTTCCGAACGGTTCCTTCATGATCAATGAATTCATCTCTTGCTAGTACTTGATCATGAGGGACCACTTGAGCTTGATCATGAGTTGAGGATGTTTCTTGATCGTCATCATGATCTTGCTCCATGGAATGAGGATCTTCTTCTTGTTCTTCGGATTGAGACTCATCTTGAGTGGAGGATGGTTCTTGAGTTGCACTTGATGGTTCGGCCTGAGTTGAGCTAGGCTCCACTTGTGGCGTGCTTGAAACATCTACTCCATCATCTTGATCATCATTATGAACCTCCATGGGCCGGATGTGTCCAATGCCCATATGCTTGATGGCACTAGATGGATCATCATCATTACCTGCAACACATGGAACAACTTGCTCCACTTGGGAGCCATTATCCTCCAAGAACACCACGTCACAAGATACTTCAATAGTCCCGGAGGACCGGTTGTAGTATCTATAGGCGTGAGAGTTCTCCGCATATCCAACAAATATACCCTCTATGGTTCTAGTTTCAAATTTACCGAGCTTTCCTTTGTTGTTCTTAACAAGGCATTTGCATCCAAAGACACGAATATACATGACATTAGGCTTGTTACCGGTAAGGAGCTCGTATGGGGTTTTGTTGTGGAGGGGACGGAGGAAGAGCCGGTTGGAGTAGTGGACGGCCGTAGAGATGGCTTCTCCCCAAAAGTTGTGGGGTGAGTTGAATTCACTCAACATGGTTCTTGCCATCTCAATGATAGTCCGGTTCTTCCTTTCAACAACACCGTTTTGTTGAGGGGTGTATGGCGCCGAAAACTCATGCTTGATGCCCTCATCATCAACAAACTCTTGCATAGTGTAGTTCTTGAACTCGGTGCCATTGTCGGTCCTAATTGCCTTGATCTCGGATTCATACATACGTTGAGCTTTCTTGGCGAAGGTGATGAACTCTCTATGGGTCTCGTCCTTAGACTTAAGGAGAAAGACCCAAGAGTATCTTGAGTAATCATCAACAATGACAAGTCCATACTTGCTCCCACCAAGAGTATCATAATGTGATGGCCCAAAGAGATCCAAATGAAGGAGCTCCAAAGGCCTAGATGTGGTAACAATACTCTTGATGGGATGCTTCTTCTTGAGTTGCTTTCCGGCTACACATGCACTACAAACACGATCTTTCTCAAAAGAAACGCCGGTTAGTCCCACAATATGCTCACCCTTTAGGAGTTGTTTAAGATTCCTCATGTTAACATGACCAAGGCAGCGATGCCACAACCAACCTTCGTCATGCTTGGCCGCCATTAGACATGTGGAGAAGGAGGGGCTCTCTTTCGAGAGGTCAACCACGTAAAGGTTGTTCTCCACATATCCAACAAGGACCAATTTGAGATTGTCACTCCTAAAGACTTGCACATAATATTTAGTGAAATATGAATTGTAACCGGCATCGGCAAGATGATATATATAAAGTAAGTTATAGCCAAGGTGTTCAACAAGCATAACCGTCTCAAGGCACAAGTCCTTAGAGATTGCTACCTTGCCATACCCAAGTACCTTTCCCTTTGAGTTGTCACCAAAGGTAATGCTTGACTTCTTGTTGATATCTTCAATGAATTGATCAAGCACACCTTTTCCTCCGGTCATATGATTGGTGCATCCACTATCAAACACCCATTTTGGACCACCGGAGGAATACCCCTACAAAATCAAGTAGAGGATTTAGGAACCCATCGATTAATGGGTTCCTTTGCAATGGCAACAATATCTTTTGGTACCCAAATTGAGTACTCTCTATAAGCATAGCCATTAGGAGGGCCAACATAGTTAGCATAGACATCACCATAATAATCAACAAATAATGCATAGTGATCGTTTGGCCCCGTGCGGTCACCACTAGTGGCTTTGCCCTTTGAGGCTTTGCCATTGTTAGTGACCTTCTTGTTCTTATCTTGAGCGGGTTTCTCCTTCTTGTAGTTGTTCTTCTTGTGGGACTTGGGAGCATATCCAAGTCCATACTTTTGATTGTTTAACCTTTGCTTACTCAAGAGGTCATCCAATCCCATCTTGTTCTTGGCGGTGGTGAACTTTGCAAGTTCCTTTGTTAGCCTAACATTTTCCTCAAGAATAGATGCTTGCTCACAAGAAGATTCATTAGGATGATAGTCAAGACCATATTTGGTCACCAAGGACTCAAGATATGCATTGGTCTCAACATGCAAAGAAAGTTCCTCTTGTAAACGAGTATGTTCCTCAACAAGTTTAGCATGCTCACTAGTAAAGGAAATGGAGGAACAAGCAAGCTTTTCAACATCAATGGAATCCTTCATTGATCCAAGAGCCTTTTTGTAGGATTCTTGAAGTAGATCATGGTTCTCTCCAAGTTTCTTGAGCTCATCCTTGACAAGCTTGTTAGCTCTTTCAAGGTGGTCAAGATCCCTAGTGAGAGAAGCATGAGCAACTTCAAGCTCCTCCTTTGAGGCATTGAGCTCTTGGGTCAATAATTGAGCCCTATCAATAGTTTCTAGGTCCTTAACTTTATCAAGTTCATAAGTTTCAATTTGTTGCTTAAGGCCTTGAGATATGCACCTTTCGGTTTTTAGCTCTTGTCTTAGGAGATTGAATCTCCGTTCCTTCTCATTCAATTGATATTCTAATTCCTCAATGGACTCATCCTTTTCTTTGAGTGAGTCCATCAAGAAATCAAACTTGACAAGAGCTTCACCACGAAGGGTGCATCTAACATCATAGAGTTCCTTAAGCACAATTAATTCATCTTGATTTTCATTCTCATCATCTAGAACACTAGATAGGGAAGGTGGAGGTTCCATTACCTTGGTTTCCCTTGCCATAAGACAAGAGCCAATGGTTGTAGATGAGGTAGAGTCATCGGAGTCATCATCTTGGGTTATCCTTGCCATGAAGGAGGATCCAACATCATTCTCCGTGGAGTAGTCCTTGGAGTAGTCATATGTAAAGAGTGACCCGGGCTTAGAGAAAGCCAAACCGGCCACCCCGGCCTCCTTCTCCTCATCTTCCTCTTCATCATCGGACAAGTACTCGGCCCCAACAAAGGCTCTTCCCTTGTTCTTCTTGTATCGGTCATTGATTGGGTTTGGCTTCAATCTTGGCTTGACCCCTTTGATGAATCTTGGCTTGTCCACCCTTTTCTCATAAGGGAACTCATTTGCAAAGTGGCTATCTTCATCACAATTGTAGCAAGTTCTCTTCTTCTTCTTGTCATTGAGGAGCATAGGGAACTTAGCCTTGTACTTCTTGGCAAAGAAAGCAAAGTCGGTAGCTATGTCACTAGTTGAGGTCATCTCTTCCTCTTCTTCAATCTCATAGTCTTCCTCTCCTCCATGATGGGCCCTAGCCTTGAGAGCAAGATTGCGTGGCGCTTCATGGTTGTATGAGGCTTCATCAACACGGTTCATTGCCATGAGCCTCTTTCCCGCTTTGGCCATGTTTTCATTGGCGGCCACATAGGAGACTAGATCATCGGAGTTGAGGTCGGCACTCTTGGTCATGATTTGTAAGTTGAGTGCAAGGTTGGTGTCTTCTTGTTTGACGGCAATCATAGCAATGACCTTGGACTTTATGAATTGTTCATTCATCTCGAAGCCGTCATTGTACTTCTCAACACCGAGTCCCTTGACCCTTACTCTAAGAGCACCAAGTCTTGCATAAGCATCGGCCATGGACTCTCCTTCTCGAATCATGAATTGATGAGCCTCTTGCTTTGCGGTCTCATAAAGAGCGGATTGGATCAAATTGGTTCCCTCGTGGAGTACTACGATTCGATCCCACAACTCTTTAGCGGACTCTATGTCATTGACTTGATCAAGGAGCTTTCGGTTGATGCCACTCCTAATCTTGTCACGGGCGGAGGCGTTGAGTTGACGGTTGTAGAATTCGGTGGAGGTCAACCGAATGGGATCTTGTGGCTCCCGGTATCCATGAACAATGATCTCCCACAACTCCACGCTGCAGCTGCGAATATGAGACTCCATAGAAGATTTCCAAAAA
Source organism: Lolium perenne (assembly GCF_019359855.2). NCBI lineage: Eukaryota > Viridiplantae > Streptophyta > Magnoliopsida > Poales > Poaceae > Lolium > Lolium perenne. The sequence continues at coordinate 61,467,997 of NC_067250.2, read as the reverse complement.
GGAAAGTGAGTTCCATCAAAATGGGGAACATTCCCACTATGGTTTATATGAGGCATGGGTGAAGTGTTTTTGGGATATTCATGGTTGACTTCGCGATAGCTCTCTAGTGAGGCCGAAGCCATACTAGGAGGCCCACTAGTCAATTTCTTAAGCATGGTAGACATTTCTGCCATTTGGCTTTGTAGCTCATCCTCCTTTTTCTTCTTCTCGGCATCATATGCCAAGAATCTAGATTTCATCTCTTTAACCGAAAGGTTAGAGTTTTCATCTAGACCCTCGAATAGTTTTTCCATCTCACTCTTAAGGCGGTGAAGCCCTTAATAAGAGTCCAGGCTCTGATACCAATTGAAAGTATAGAGATGGTAAACCTAGAGGGGGGGGGGGTGAATAGGTTTCTACAAATTTTAATTCTTTCTTTGCAATATTAGGCTTTGCGGAATATAAAGATGAGCCTACTGCAAACTAGGTGAAGCAACCTATATGAAGATACAACTATCTCGAGCACGAAGGCTCTCTCAGGAAGTTTAAATCACAAGTAAGGAGTTCGGTTAGAGATAACCGATAGCACGCGGAGACGAGGATGTATTCCCGTGTTCCCTTGCTTTGCAACAAGGTACGTCACGTTTGGAGGGGTGGAGGTCCCATGAAGGATTCCCCACGCCACGAAGGCTCACCCTATTCTCCGGAGCCTATCCCACGAAGGAATAGCTCACTCACTTGTGGTAGACTTTGAGGTAGCCTCCAAACCTTCACAATCTTGCCCAGAGCAAATCCACAGCCCGGATGCTTCCGGACTCCTCTTGCCCACCTAGGGTTTCCAAGGAACCCTAGGAAGCAAGCTTCTCGATGAATACAAGGGGGAATGAGATTTGGCTTGGTAGAACAGTAGATCGGGTCCTCCTCTAGTGATTCCCCGGAGGGATTTGAGTTTGGGTGGAGGAGGAGGGAGATCGGAGGCTTTTGGTGTTTCTAATAATGGAGTAAGAGAGAGAGAGCTCAAGAACAGCTTGTAGTATGTTGCCTAACCCTTCGAAGGTAGAAGAAGGGGTATTTATAGTGTTCTTCAAAATCTGGCCGTTGCCACTTGCCACCTTAGCATTTTTCCTCGACAAACCCGGTCGACCGGGCCACAGACCGGACAGCCCGGTCCAGAGGCCGGTCAGACCGGATCAGTGACCGGAGCTTCTTTGCGTCGTCCTGGCGCTTCTCCGGTTGGTGGCCGGTTGTCGCTCGGTTGCCGCCCGGTCGACCGGACGGAGCGCCGGACCCGCCGGTCGACAGCCCGGTTGTCCGGGCGCAAACCGGATCTCTGGCTCGTCCTTTGGAGCCCGGTTGCCGCCGGTTGACCGGCCAAGCATGCCGGATCTGGCCGGTTGCTGGTCGGTTGGACCGGGCAGGTGACCGGATTTCTCCTGTAACCCCTTTTTGATTGTTGTTGAAATGGGGGGTCTCCTTTAGCCTTCTTGTTCCTTTGATACACCATTTACGCCTCATTGCCTAATACCTGAGATTATCCTTATAAACATATTAGGCCAAATACTTTAGCACGGTGTCATCGTTACCAAAATAATGGATAAGGGTGAAATACCCTTACAGCTTTGTGATCGCAGGGTTGCTTGAGAGGGATATCTTTGACCTCTTCCTCCCTGAGTTCAATAAACCTTTGGTGATCCACTTAAGGGAAAACTTGCTGCTGTTCTATAAACCTCTGCTCTTGGAGGCCCAACACTGTCTACAGGAATAGAAGCGTGCGTAGACATCAAGCTATTTTCTGGCGCCGTTGCCGGGGAACGAAAAGCTTCACCACGGGTATTTCCTCCCTCGTCAACAACGCGCCAGTAGTAGACAGTCAGCCCGCGACCTCGAGCTCGAGCCCAGCTGCTAGCTCACCTTCCTCTACGAGGGTGATGGCGAGATGATCGTCAAGGTGTTTGATGACACAACGTGCCGCAGGAACTACCACACCGGCGAATCCGGCTCGGACACCGATAGTTAGAACTTGGAGTGTTCTTTCTTTGCAGCGAATATGGCTATGAGCCAATTGAAGCCGCTAGTGGAGGTTTCTGGATCTTCTTCCTCGAAGGAACCAACAGGGCCACCGTTACCAGCTGGAATTTCCAGTTTGGGTGACTAGGTGTACCCTTGAATGTTTTTTCTTGGCAGCGAACATACGGAAATCAACACAACTGGTTTCTTTTTTTAATCTTTTATTTGTGTCAACCATGGTTCAAACTATGTATTAGTTTGTGTAAACTATGTTCCAAACTATGTATTAGCTTGTGTAAAATCATGTTCCAATATATAATATTTGGAACTATGTTTAAATGGAGAAGAGTCGCCCCGCTGGAGCCACCCCCAGACGCAAATGGACACGCGGACAATAAGGTGGTTATTTTAGCGTCCACGGTGCGACGCAAACGGACACGCGCGGACAATAAAATGCGTCGCGCCACTGGAGATGCCCTTACTCTACCCACAATTCAACAAGTAACCACTACCATCGTCGTTCTTTAGTTTTCTCAACGGCTTTTTGCCGTTGTATTTGCAGCTAGGCAAGCAAAGAAACTTTGTAAGGAAGCGGCTCTACCGCAAAAGTTGTACCATCACTGGCAGAAAAAGGGGCTTTAGTCCCGGTTGCGCAACCGGGACTAATTATGCGAGACTAAAGGCCCCCTTTAGTCGCGGTTTCTTACGAACCGCGACTAAAGACCCTTCCACGTGGGTGGCAGGCGCTCGTTGGGGCGGAGAACCTTTAGTCGCGGTTGGTTGGACCAACCGGGACTAAAGGTCTCCGCAGGTTTAGGGTTTTTACCCCCCGAAATCTGGTTTCTTTTTGCTGTGTTTCATTTCTTTTATATTTTTTGTGTTTTATTTTAATTTTAAAGAAGTTTCAGTACACATATTCTATGCTACTATATACACATTACATGTTGATGCATATGAATATACAATTTCAAACAAGTTTGAAATTTCAAACAAGAACAATTCAAGAGGAATATATAATATTCAGTCTCGGGTGACCATATACAACTTCAAACAAGTTTTCATATACAATTTATCAAATTAGAAGTTCTTCGTCCTCATAATAGTGTTCTCCTTTAGGATGGAGGACTTCCCTCATCAAAAATCCTGCCAATTCCTCTTGAATTGGTCGGAAGCGAGCTTCTGGATTAAGCTTCTTCCATAAGTCATTCCTCCGCAAGTTGATATCATGAGCCCTCCGCTCAGAGGTGTATCCCCGGATGAACTCACAAACATAGTATCCACATAGATTGGTCCCCGGTGGCTAAGTATCCACATTAGCTAACCTTGTAAATTTTAGCCCATCTTTGAATTCACCGGTTATGTCATCTTTGAACCGTTTCCAAACCCTACAGGGCAAATAAATTAAATAAAAAGGGAGTTATTAGTTACTTGATATCAGGAAATGAACGAAAGAGGCCGATATAGTGCGCAAATGATTGAAAATAATTACTTTTGCAGCATTAATGTTATGCCGATCCAATGCTTTGATTCCATATTCACAGAGTCCATGACGAGAACTGTGGAGTTGTCAAATTCAATTATTAGGAGAATCCAGTGGAACCTGCGGACACGTTACAGTCATGCATAACTCATCGATTAGACACCTCCCTATATCCGGGTCTAGTGAAGTGGCTTACTCAAGCAAAGATGGTGTCATGCAGAACATGTTGTGAAGAACACACCTATATGAGTCTGATTGTTAAACGTCGAAATCTATGAGAGTTGGGTACTCTCTAATAAACTCTTGAAAGGCCCTGGAATATGATGTATAAGCTCCACACCGCGAGGAAGCTTCACGTCAGCCCTATATCGGTCTAGGCTTTGTGTGAAGCTAGTTCGCAGAAAACTTGTAGTTCAAGGCGTAGTCTACTATTTAAGTTGCAAACTAGTGTAATATGAAGTTCTTAGTGGAAGTTCAACTTAACGGCCTCCACCGCGCACCGGTATATAAAACAATGCTATGGAATAATGATATTAAATGTGCGAATGAGACTTTGTGGGGTATTGCTAGAATTTGGCCTTGGGCCTTAGCCCATGTCCCAATACAAATTCTGAAATTCTCTTGGCCCATGTGGGAATGGCAAGGGGTGGCATTGCTAGTTGAGAGAGAGTTGGAGTGGTATATAACGTGAGCTATTCTAGTCCTTGTAAGTGAGTGGAAGAGAGAGAGCCCTCGCGCACTCCTCCTCCTATGTCGCATGCCTCGTCACGCATGTCACGTCACGATGTGCCGCTAGTTGCGGGAAACTCGCCGGGCCGAGCTTATATTTTTTCTGTTCAGGAAATTAATTATGTGATTAATTACGAGTCATTAACGGATGCGAAAACGTAGCTGTTTCGTTCCGGTTTTTCTGGATCGTGGGATGCGCCTCACGACCTTCCCGAACCGCACTATATAAGCGCGTACATTGCGCCGCCACCTTCATCTTCCTCATCATGTCCTTCGGCGTGCACCGAGCGGCGGGACAGTGAGCCTCCGAAACCCTGCCTCTCGTAGACCGGTACGGGTGAGGGGAAATCAGGTTTTGGGGAGCGCTTACGCATGACTACGGGAACCACGACGTAGTCCGACGATGAGTTCCCGTACGACGACTTCTTCCCACACATTGACAACCTCTTCGACAACCTCAACATGGGCGACAACAACCAGGATCCTGCTGCTGCCGCCAACATCACAGCTGTTGCTGCGGCCAACTCTAGACGGTACATATATATGTCCTTCTCGTTTCAGATCTTGCTAGAGTTTCTAGTACTGCTATTTGAAGTAGATGCCATAGAGTTATCTAGTATAGATGCTATTTATTCATCTACTATGTTGATCTGCATGATTAGTTCATCTGTTACTTATGTAGTCATGATTTGTCAAGTTTTAGTTCGGATTAGTTCATGTGATAACTAGAACAATACCCCTCGCGTTGCAGCGGATATCTCTTTAAGAAATCTAATAAAACACATAAAACTTGATTTATAGAATATTCAGTATTTAGTTGGCCATAGGAGTTGGGACACTAAATTTAATAGTCATGAAATGGATAGGTATTTGAAAATTTAAAGATCATTATATTTCAGAGGTGTACGTGATTGATTTAGATAAGGTAAAGAACCAAATGATATTGATGGCTTGCATGAAAACACATACATATTGCCGCATGTTTTTTAAAACGTCATATGTGGTTACATATAAGAGCACATAATTAACATTAAGTTTAATTCACAAAGAGTTTTTTTCGTTGTCAAACTATTTCGGTGTTCAAGTTGTACATGACTTAACTATGTAATGATATAACAGGACGGTGCGAGGGATATTGTTAGTTTAATGGTTCAAAATAGATAATATAAATATCTTGCATGTAGAGATAGATAATAAATAAGGACTATTAGTGGGATAAGGTGGGCAAATGATTGGCTAAGGGAATAGGTATGTGGATAGCTTGCATGTTAAGATAGACAAATATTAATTGCACTTAGTGGGGGTTTATTTTACAAGAAGTATAGATTTGCTTATATATTCAACAATCCTAATGGCTCATACTTAGAGTTGTGGCCAATGCCGACCCCCTCTAACGCATTGACGACACCAGGAACAACCAAGGAAACACCTACTAGGAGGGAACAACACTAATGTGCCGCCTCCCGATCAGAGGAATCAGATCTAGAATTTCTTTCGGTTCTCGAGCCGGGGACATGAGCATGGCCATGACAACGCCTCCAAGGAGGTGACGACGCCCTAAGGCATCTACGTCGTCATCGTCACGCGGTGATTTCGCCGTGGCCCTGCGGTAAACCCTAGGATCCATCGAACGAGCGCTGAAAAGAGACGTCTTTAGGGCTCACCGTTTGACAAGGGAATACCTCGGCAATGCCAACGTATTGTAGACTAGGGTTTCGGGAGAGAGCGACGATGGAGATTCCGGGGACGAGATTAGGCACACGACGTACCCAGCTTCGGGTCCCCTCGGTGGAGGATCCCTACGTGCTGCTAGCAATCTAGTATATGATCATAGATGTGTTTACAGGGTGCCGCCGTAGGCGGAGCTATGTGGTCTATTTGCTATCTATCTGTTGTTCTCCCTCTTTCGGGTGCCCTGGCTAGCTTTATATATGCAACCAGCCTAGGGTTTTACAAGAATCCTAGTCGACTACTTCTTCGGTTTGCCTTGTTGGGCCTTCTCCATATTGGGTCTTCTCCATATTGGGCCGAGCCAGGTATACTAATAATGGGTACCCGAAGGGTATGCCCATGTCAGTAGCCCCCGAGTTTATAGGGAAGTCGAAGACTTGCGTAGAAACTCCAAGCATAACCATCTCCGAAGTCGAAGAAATAAAAGGCGAGGTCCATGTCGTAGATCATGTGTAGCGTAGATGATGTCGACGATTCTTGAAATTATCGGGTGCGCGGCAGCGCTCCCGATGGGAGTAGCCCCCGAGTCTATGGGCAAGTGCTTGCACTTAGGCATAGACTCAAGTTGTACTACTCGATGAAGAACTTAATTATATTTCTAGAAGACTTGATGAAATCCATGTGCTCCCGATGGGAGTAGGCTCCACTCGAGTCGTAGAATCGAGTTGAGTCTATAAACCTGATTTTCATAGATGCTATCGAAGTTATTTTTCTATCGGGTGCGCGGCAGCGCTCCCGATGGGAGTAGCCCCCGAGGCTACAGCCAAGTGTTTGCACTTGGGTGTAGGCTCAACTTGCTTGTAATTGACTCCACAATTTTTCCTCTTTCTTATTGGGAGGGTGAACAATACTCTCGATAAGAGTAGCCCCCGAGCCTATGAGCAGGTGCTTGCACCTAGGCATAGGCTCGAGTTGTACTACTCGATAAACAACTTGGCGCAGCCCCTCTTTTTATCGACTCCAGGTCGTTGCTATTTTTATTTGACATCCATATCTATATTGTACAGGGATAATGGTAGTTGGGGCTAGTTCATCTGACGGATCAGGTACTAGTTAACTGCTCTAGTGGCAATCCGCAAAAACCTACTTCAAGATCACGTCCCTGGACATGATCTCGGGATACTGGTGTTAACTCAACAGGTGCCGCTTAAGGTCTTACCATTCTGTCGAGTCCCAGTCATATTTTATCTGGTACCTAACGCGTCCATTAGGATTTTTCTTCGTATCTGTTGATACGGATAAAAGTAACAAACCGACGTCAGAGACGGCGCCACGCCACACAGAACGGATCTGGGGTCTTACCTTCGCAAAGTTTTGCGGCATTCAGAAATTGTTCGCAACTTTGGCGTTCTGAGAATATATTGTCGAGTGCCTTGTTCGGCTGATGCAATGACCCATTTTGCGGGTTCTTCTATATTTTTCTCGGGCGTGATGAGACAGCCGAATATATTGGGTTCTTCTATATTGTCGTCAGGCACATCACCGATGCTCTTGCTCAGAACAAATGACGAGTCAATGGACCCGAAGATTTGTCCATCCTTTTTTTTTTGGTTCCTCCTTGATGAAAATTTCGTCGAGTTCTTTCTTGAAGAAAATTTCTTCGGGTCCTCCTTGATGACAATTCTTCGGGACCTCCTTGAGGACAATTCTTCGGGTTCCTCCTTCAGGAAAATACTTCAGTTTCCTCCTTCAGGATAGTTCTCCGGGACCTCTTGGAGGATAATTTTTCGGGACCTTCTTGAAGATAATTCTTCTTGACCTCCTTGAGGATAATTTTTCGGGACCTTCTCTTTTTTTAAAGACAATTTCGTCGAGTTCTCCCTGTAGACAATTTCGTCGGGTTCTCTCTTATATACTTTGAATTTTGCTTTCTCCTGCACAAATAAACAAACTTTTTCTATATTTCCTTGACTCTCTTTTTCGCATGCGGTGTTAGATGCTCAGATTCGATGATATATAAAGTGAATATATGCCGCGCAGCCCCCGAGCGTCGGGTGCGGCGAAAGTAAACGATAATCAACTTTGTGCAAAATAAAAGAACACTTAGCTTTTTGGACACGACGAAGTCGATGCATGATGAAGTCTTCGAGTGTAGATAAGAAATCTAGCCAAAGTAGAAACCACCAAATAGCAAAAGAGGATGCCGCGAAATTGTTGATGAAGAAATTGCCGAGCCCCCGAGCGTTGCTGAGGTGATGTCATGATTGTTGTGTCACAGTCGTGACCCAAGGCGAAATCGTTGTCGAGCCCCCGAGCGTTAGGCGTGACGTCGAAATAAGTTGATGGAGTTGCGACGACATATAAGGTGACGCCATTTAAGATGAAGCCATAGACAATAATATATGAAGATGAACCCCAGATGAAGTATTTGAGATGAATCCATATTTGAAGATTATGCCATTAAATATAGAGCATATATTGAAGGTAAATCCGTCGACATCATAGAGGATGAATCCATTGGCCCGAAGAATCCAGTAATAATCATAGAAGATGAATCCGCTGATATCATAGAAGATGAATCCATTGATCCGAAGAAAATAGTTCTAGTAATAACCATAGAAGATGAATCCATTGTCCCGGAAACACATCGGGTAATATTGTATAAGTGAACAAATGATAAGCCGAAGAAAACCAATCCAGTAAGCCGAAGAAAACCAATCCATTAAGCCGAAGAAAATAAATCCACTGAGCCGAAAAAATCCACTAAGCCGAATAATTTTACTGAGCCGGAGAAAATAATTCCACTGAGCCGGAGAAGATATATCTAGAGCCGAAGAAAAGAAATTCACCAAGCAACCGAGTATATTTGCGGTAACGAAATAATGGTGCAGCCACGAGTGTCGGGTGTATTTGCTGTAATGATGTAATGGCGCAGCCCTCCGAGTGTTTGGATATGGTGAAAGTAAATAATAATTGACTCTCAGAAGAGTAACACTTATCTTTTTATCGGGTGCGGCGGAGTCGACGTGGAAATAGGTCGTCCGGCAAATGGAGTCGACGAAGCGGACGCAGCCGATGAAGTGAAGCAGGTCATCCGACGGATGAAGTAATCGGCCTAGAGGAGTAAATCTTTGAATTCGCGGCGGGCGAGCCCCCGAGCGAGGCGAGTGCGCTATGTCAAGTCCGCGATAGGCAAGTAGCCGGAGCTTATTCCGATCTGCAGTTATATTACGGCGCAAAAAGTACGCGCAAATAGTACGATCCGAAAAATATTTGGCGAAATAAATTTTGCGTAATTGAAATATAACACTGGTACTTGTGTTGGATGGCGAATTTGCAACAGTAGATCTGTGACGGGCGACATTGGTGAGGACATCCATATCAATGGTGGCACACTTCCGTAATAATATTTTAACGACCAGTGATTTTGTACAACCAAAGATGATTTTGGCCCCATAGCGTTGAATCCTGCGATTGCGATTTTATTCATGCCAAGCGGCTGATGGTGAAGCCGATCTTTGATCCAATATGCGCTTGACCATCCATGTATTGCTTCGAGACTTCACTTTCCCGTATACGCATGAGCTGCTCCAGGCGACGTGTTTTCTTTCCCTACTTCTGTTCGGTATAGCACCATGCATTGGGTACGGCATCAAAATTTGATCATGAACTTGATGGTGCGGAACGAGAGATCACCGCTGCCAGGATTTTCTCCGTAGTTGATTTGTCGCGCGCGCGGCAGTGTTGTTGTCTAAGGTTTCAGGGATCCCGCACATGACCGTGTGCGGATAGTTCATCGGATTAGATCTAAAATTTCCGATTTTCCAATCTCCTTGATGACGCTGCCGATGAACTCGAAATTCCGAGGGTTGTTGATGATGAAGTGTCCCGCCCGGATAACGAAATTCAGTCGCCGCGATCCCCACAGACGGCGTCAATTGACGAGGGAATACCTCGGCAATGCCTACGTATTGTAGACTAGGGTTTCGGGAGAGAGCGACGATGGAGATTCCGGGGACGAGATTAGGCACACGACGTACCCAGCTTCGGGTCCCCTCGGTGGAGGATCCCTACGTGCTGCTAGCAATCTAGTATATGATCATAGATGTGTTTGCAGGGTGCCGCCGTAGGCGGAGCTATGTTGTCTATTTGCTATCTATCTGTTGTTCTCCCTCTTTCGGGTGCCCTGGCTAGCTTTATATATGCAACCAGCCTAGGGTTTTACAAGAGTCCTAGTCGACTACTTCTTCGGTTTGCCTTGTTGGGCCTTCTCCATATTGGGCCGAGCCAGGTATACTAATAATGGGTACCCGAAGGGTATGCCCATGTCACTGTTCACGAGAGGCGAGCCGGATCTGTCATTGGCGGAGCAGGAGGCGCTGACTGCTGGTCCACCATCACCAATCCTTAGTTGTTTCGCCGACCAACACCACCACCACCCCCACATGAATACCATGAGGAGCCCAGAGCTCGCTCGATAGGAGCAGACGCACCACCACTGGAGGAACCTAGCTGCGACCTCCCACTATGGAAAATAGGGCTTTCGTGGGGGCCTTTTGTCGCGGGCGCGCCTTGATCCGCGACAAATGGCCTGGCCACGTCGCCCCGAAACCCTTTGGAGCTGTTCGGGCCCTTTTGTCGCGGGTTGTAATACAACCCGCGACAAAAGGGGTCTTAGGGTTGGCACCGCCTGCTGGCACCCCTTTTGACGCGGGTTGTAATACGACCCGCGACAAAAGGGCCATGCCTATATATACACACAGCCAGCCCCCCACCTCCCTACATTTTTTTCCTTGGTGGTGAAAGATAGAGGTGTATGCTAGCTCATTTTTTCTTCATGTGCACAAGAGGTGTTTGATGAAATGTGTGTGAAGGATGCCACTTGATTTTATTTGATAAGATTTCTCCTCTTTTGATCCTAAAATGTTAGCAACTATTTTCTCGTATATACATAGTCCGTACAATACTAATTTTAGCAAGGTGATTGCATCTGATACATAACTGTACTTATGATGCAGATGAGTCATGCATGGATGTACGATAACCGATGTGCTCTCGCTTTCAGAGAGGGCATGAATTCTTTCCTGCTTGTGGCCGAGGCCAACAAGTCGAAGCAAGGTTTTATGTGCTGTCCATGTCTGAAATGTAAGAACGAGAAGGACTACTCTTGCTTAAGAGACATTAAGAGCCACCTGCTTCGGTTTGGATTCATGTCCAGCTATAATGTTTGGACCAAGCACAGAGAAGAAGGGGTTATGATGGAAGACGACGATGAAGAAAAAGATAACGATGACCAGTACCGATCTATGTTCTCTGAATGCGATGATACCGCAATGGAAGACAATGAAGAAGAAGGAGGTGAAGAACATACATCAGATGATCCTGTTGATGATGATCTTCGTCGGACCATTTCTGATGCAAGAAGAGATTGTGGCACAGATAAGGAGAGGTTGCAGTTCGACAAGATGTTAGAGGACCACCACAAATTGTTGTATCCGGGTTGTGAAGATGGGCAGAGAAAGCTGAGTAGCATATTGGAATTGCGGAAATGGAAGGCAGAGGTCGGTGTGACTGACTCGGGATTTGAAAAATTGATGATAATATTAAAGAAGTTGTTTCCAAGAAATAACTAATTGCCCGTTAGTACGTATGAAGCAAAGAAGCTTGTCTGCCCTCTAGGATCAGATGTGCAGAAGATACATGCATGCATTAATGATTGTATCCTCTACCGCGTTGAGAAGTACGAGAATTTGAATAAATGCCCGATATGCGGTGCATTGCGGTATAAGATCAGAAAAGATGACCCTGGTGATGTTGAGGGCGAGCCACCCAGGAAGAGGGTTCCTGCGAAGGTGATGTGGTATGCTCCAATAATACCAGGAAGAGGGGTCTTTTGTCGCGGGTTGTGCCACCACCCGCAACAAAAGGGGCTGGCGTATATAAACACCGCGCGTCGCGGGCCGAGCGTCAACCCACGACACTGGAGGCCATGCTGAAACCCTAGCGCCGCCAGGCTGCCAAATTTTGCCGCGCCGCCACCGCCGACGCCGCCGCGCGCCTCCTCTGCCACCGTCGCGCCGCCGCACGCCTCCTCTGCCACCTCGCCGTGTGCCCTCTCTGTGCGTCGCTCGGGGGCCGCCGCGCCGCCTCGACCTCCTCCGGCGCCGCCGCCGCGCCACGCCTGCTTCGCCGCCGCTCCTCTGCAGGTAGCACGCGCCACCATTGGCCAGTACCGGCGCCGCCGGCGCCTAGCTCAGCCATTTTTTTAATTTTTTAGTTTTTAGTTAATTTCTTTTATGTAATTAGTAGTTAGTTTAATAGTTAGTTAGTTAGTTTTTTAGTTAGTGTATTTAGTACAGTTTTTTAGTTCATGTATTTAGTAGTTAGTTTATAGTTAATTAGTTAGTTTATAGTTAGTTAGTTAGTATATGTATTTAGTTTAGTTTTTTAGTATATGTATTTATAGTTAGTTTTTTTTAGTATATGTATTTAGTTTTTTAGTATAGCCCTAGCGGGGTCGCACTATATGTATAGCCCTAGCGGTGACAAAAAGAGAAAATTTATCTTGTCGATGCCGCAACTCCCTCTCCCTCTCGCGCAATCGCCCTCCTCCTGTGCTCCCTCTCCCACTCGCGATCACTCGACGCCGCAACTCGATCCCCTCTCTCTCTGTCCCCTCTACCTCTCGCGAACACCCGAGCCTCCTCTGCCGCAACTCCCCTCTTCTCTCCCTCTCGCGAACACCCCCGACACCGCAACTTCCCTCTCCTCTCCCTCTCGCAAACACCAGTCGCCGACACCCTCTCGCTCTCGCAAACAACAGACGCTGACACCCTCTCCCTCTCGCTAACAACCGTCGCCGACACCCTCTCCCTCTCGCGAACACCCTCTTCCTCACGTGAGCATTGTCGAGATCCTCTCCTTGAGCCTACCCCATCCGTGGTTAGGGTTAGGGTTTGGTTAGTGTTTTATTAGGGTTAGGGTTTGGTTAGGGTTAGGGTTTGGTTTGGTTAGTGTTTGATTAGGGTTAGGGTTTGGTTAGTGTTTGATCAGGGTTAGGGTTTGGTTAGGTTTAGAACATGTACTTATCGATTTATTTTTTTGCAGAAACAATGGATCCATTCGAAATCCATCGAGACTTGGAACAGGAAGACCTATTCGAGGACATAATCCGCGATGGTCCAGAAGCCGACCGAGAAGAGCGCGACTCCGGTAATGGACAAGCCAACGGCTCCGGAGCTAGAGAAGACCGCGACTCCGGTGATGGAGAAGCCGACGACTCCGGTGATGGAGAAGCCGACGGCTCCGATGATGGAGAAGACGACGGCTCCGGTCATGGCGAGGTATACGATCACTAGGCATTAATGGAATTCTATATGTACATATAGATATAAATTCATTAATTTGTATTCTCTTAGGCCTCCGAAGATAAGTTAGATAAACGAGAGCCGGCAAAGAACTTGGGCCCAAAAGACCACTTCAACATTGAAGCTATATTACCGAAAGGCCAACCGGTGGCACCCACGAGTGTCAGAGTGACATTTAAAGATCAGTGCGAAGTTCTGGTTAGGGATCGTCTCCCGATCACTATTAAAGAATGGAACAAGACCAAGAATGTGTTTGAAAGTGAGGTTGCCGATAGGTACAAAGACAAACTTTTTTACGACCTCATGACACATTTCACTTTGCCAGATTTGGGATCAGAGTCTGAGATGGCCAAGCAGAGGGCACTAGTGAAGAAATGGGCTCTTAAGAAGATGGGGGAACTTTTCCGGGCGTATAAGAACCGGTTATGGGCAGCTTATAAGGCCGAGAAGAAGCCTCCATTATTCGAAAACTATCTAGCGAAGCAGGAGCATAACTTGAAAGAATTTGTGAAGTACAAAGAATCAGAGGAGGCTGTGAACCTATCAAAGAAAAACAAGAAGAATGCAAGCGAAAAGAAATATCACCATCATACGGGTCGAGGGGGCTACGAAGTAGCCATGCCTAAGTGGGATGCACAAGAGGCCACTACTAGGAAACAGCCTAGCCGTAAGAATGCTATCAGTGGCGCACACCTATTTTGGTGCGCCACTACTAGTTAGCAGTGGCGCACCAAAAAGTGGTGCCCCATTGATACAAATATAGCAGTGGCGCATTGCTTTTGAGGTGCGCCAGTACTAACACTTAAATTGGATTACAAATAAGTTTGAGGTTACCAGTGGCGCACCACATACATGTGCGCCATTGCTATTGAAATAGCAATGGCGCACCTATATGTGGTAGGTCATTGTGTTGGAGATAGCAATGGCGCACTAAATGTGGTGCGCCACCGGGCACCGCACATGCATACACGTCCCCACCTCACATGCGTCCACTGCGCGCACGTACAGGTCCCCACCCACCGCCCACGCACATGCCGACCCACTGGCCTCGCCTCCACCTCCACAGCACAGTCTCCCACCCTTTGCAGCAGAGGAAAAGAACGCACTCACCCACCCACCGCACTCCCTCTCCAACCCACCGGTACCCACCCACCGCACTCCCTCTCTCTTCTCAACAGCCGCCGCTCGCGCTCATTTAAACCACCGCGCCGGCCGCCTCCACCACGAGCTCACCACGCCCGCCGTCGTCGAGGACGAGATCTTCCCATCTTCACAAGCACCACGCCTCCACCGCGGCAGGTACTCGCGCGTGGCGGCTGGTACTAGCGGTGGCCTCTGGTGCCCTGGTACTCGCGCCAGCGGCCGGTACTCGAGGCGACGTCGGCTCGCCCCTACAACCTTCCTCTCTGCCATCTCCCACACGGCTCCATCTCCGACACGCCGCAGGCGAGCTCGACTCGCATCTCCGACGCGCGATGCCCACTCCATCGAGGAGTAGATGGAGATGGAGGACCAGATCAAGCGGGCGGCTACTACGACGCAGGGGACTCTGCCAGCATCGACCAACATGATAAACGCTCTGCACGCCCACCCACCGCTCCTCTCCCAATCGCAATCTCTGCCGCCAAGAGATGAGGTCGACGCCGGCTCGATGCGCCGGAGCTGCTCCTCGCCCCACCCACATCGCCTCTTCCTCATCAAGAGTGTGACGCGGCCGGCGCGAGTACGCCGCCGCCAACTGTCTCGCCGGAAAGCACGGTCGCCGCCGTCGATTCCAGCGGAGGAGCCGAGATTGCGTTTTTTATTTTCTTTTAGGGTGCTGGCTGCAATTTTTGGAAACTTGTATTTTTTTCATTTAGATCCTGTAATAAGTCTAATTTGTAATAAAATAGAAGTGGCATTTGAATAGTCAAGTCAGATCTAGCGCCCACCACCCTCCGCCTGCCACACCTAGGCCTACGTGGCCTTTTATTATTTTATATTTTTTCTAGCAGCTGTTGGCGCACCCTACATGTATGCTGTGCACACCCTATCTTTATACCAATGGCGCACTACAGCTTATCAATGGCGCACCTACTAGTGCGCCACTGGTATGGACCCTTAATAATGGCGCATTAGGTGGTGCGCCACTGCTAATAGTTAGCAGTGGCGTGATAGTAGTGGCGCACAACTAGTGCGCCACTGATAGCAAAAAGTGGTGCGCCACTGATAGCCTATTTTCTAGTAGTGGGCTGAGATGAAGCTGAATGGGATTGATGACGCGTCAAGCACACGCCCGTTGGGAACCCCAAGAGGAAGGTGTGATGCGTACAGCAGCAAGTTTTCCCTCAGTAAGAAACCAAGGTTATCGAACCAGTAGGAGTCAAGAAGCACGTTGAAGGTTGATGGTGGCGGAGTGTAGTGCGGCGCAACACCAGGGATTCCGCCGCCAACGTGGAACCTGCACAACACAACCAAAATACTTTGCCCCAACTTAACAGTGAGGTTGTCAATCTCACCGGCTTGATGTAACAAAGGATTAGATGTATAGTATGGAAGATGATGTTTGCGAAGAACAGTAGAAACAAGTATTGCAGTAGATTGTATTCGATGTAAAGAATGGACCGGGGGTCCACAGTTCACTAGTGGTGTCTCTCCGATAAGAATAAGCATGTTGGGTGAACAAATTATAGTTGGGTAATTGACAAATAAAGATGGCATGACAATGCACATACATGTCATGATGAGTAGTGTGAAATTCAATTGGGCATTACGACAAAGTACATAGACCGCTATCCAGCATGCATCTATGCCTAAAAAGTCCACCTTCAGGTTATCATCCGAACCCCTTCCAGTATTAAGTTGCAAACAACAGACAATTGCATTAAGTATGGTGCGTAATGTAATCAACACATACATCCTTAGACATAGCATTGATGTTTTATCCCTAGTGGCAACAACACATCCACAACCTTAGAACTTTCTGTCACTGTCCCAGATTTAATGGAGGCATGAACCCACTATCGAGCATAAATACTCCCTCTTGGAGTTACAAGTAACGACTTGGCCAGAGCCTCTACTAATAACGGAGAGCATGCAAGATCATAAACAACACATAGATGATAGATTGATAATCAACATAACATAGCATTCCATATTCATCGGATCCCAACAAACGCAACATGTAGCATTACAAATAGATGATCTTGATCATGTTAGGCAGCTCACAAGATCCAACAATGATAGCACATTGAGGAGAAGATGACCATCTAGCTACTGCTATGGACCCATAGTCCAGGGGTGAACTACTCACACATCAATCCGGAGGCGACCATGGCGGTGAAGAGTCCTCCGGGAGATGATTCCCCTCTCCGGCAGGGTGCCGGAGGCGATCTCTTGAATCCCCCGAGATGGGATTGGCGGCGGCGGCATCTCTGGAAGGTTTTCCGTATCGTGGCTCTCGGTACTGGGGTATTCGCGACGAAGACTTTAAGTAGGCGAAAGGGCGGAGTCGGAGGGCTGACGAGGGGGGCACACGCTAGGGCCGCGTGGGCCCCCCTTGGGCCGCCCCGCCCTAGTGTGGCGGCGCCTCGTCGCCCCACTTCGTTTCCCTTTCGGACTTCTGGAAGCTTCGTGGAAAAATAAGCCCCTGGGCGTTGATTTCGTCCAATTCCGAGAATATTTCCTTACTAGGATTTCTGAAACCAAAAACAGCAGAAAACAACAACTGGCTCTTCGGCATCTCGTTAATAGGTTAGTGCCGGAAAATGCATAAATATGACATAAAGTATGTATAAAACATGTGAGTATCATCAATAAAGTAGCATGGAACATAAGAAATTATAGATACATTTGAGACGTATCAAGCATCCCCAAGCTTAGTTCCTACTCGTCCCGAGTAGGTAAACGATAACAAAGATAATTTCTGAAGTGACACGCTATCATAATCTTGATCAATACTATTGTAAAGCACATGTAATGAATGCAGCGATCCAAAGCAATGGTAAAGACAATGGTTAAACAACTGAATCATATAGCAAAGACTTTTCATGAATAGTACTTTCAAAACAAGCATCAATAAGTATTGCATAAGAGTTAACTCATAAAGCAATAAATTCATAGTAAAGGCATTGAAGCAACACAAAGGAAGATTAAGTTTCAGCGGTTGCTTTCAACTTGTAACATGTATATCTCATGGATATTGTCAATACAAAGTAATATGATGAATGAAAATATGCAAGTATGTAAGAATCAATGCACAGTTAACACAAGTGTTTGCTTCTAAGATGGAAGGAAGTGGGTAAACTGACTCAACATAAAAGTAAAAGAATGGCCCTTCGCAGAGGGAAGCATGGATTGCTATATTTGTGCTAGAGCTTTTATTTTGAAAACAAGAAACAATTTTGTCAACGGTAGTAATAAAGCATATGTGTTATGTATAAGATATCTTATAAGTTGCAAGCCTCATGCATAGTATACCAATAGTGCCCGCACCTTGTCCTAATTAGCTCGGATTACCTGGATTATCATTGCAATACATATGTTTTAACCAAGTATCACAAAGGGCTACCTCTATGCTGCTTGTACAAAGGTCTAAGGAGAAAGCTCGCATTGGATTTCTCGCTTGACATCCATACCGGGACAACATAGACAACAGATAATGGACTCCTCTTTAATGCATAAGCATTCAACAACAGATAATATTCTCATAAGAGATTGAGGATTGTTGTCCAAACTGAAACTTCCACCATGGATCATGGCTTTAGTTAGCGGCCCAATGTTCTTCTCTAACAATATGCATGCTCAAACCATTCAACTCATGGTAAATCGCCCTTACTTCAGACAAGACGAACATGCATAGCAACTCACATGATATTCAACAAGGTGAAATAGTTGATGGCGTTCCCAGGAACATGGTTATCGCTCAACAAGCAACTTATTAAAAAATAAGATACATAAGTACATATTCAATACCACAATGGTTTTTAGGCTATTTTCCCATGAGCTATATATTGCAAAGGCAAAGAATGGAATTTTAAAGGTAGCACTCAAGCAATTTACTTTGGAATGGCAGAGAAATACCATGTAGTAGGTAGGTATGGTGGACACAAATGGCATAGTTTTTGGCTCAAGGATTTGGATGCACGAGAAGTATTCCCTCTCAATACAAGGCTTAGGCTAGCAAGGTTATTTGAAGCAAACACAAGTATGAACTGGTACAGCAAAACTCACATAAGAACATATTGCAAGCATTATAAGACTCTATACTGCCATCCTTGTTGCTCAAACCCTTACTAGAAAATATCTGGACCTTAGAGAGTCCAATCATGCAAACCAAATTTTAGCAAGCTCTATGTATTTCTTCACTAATAGGTGCAAAGTATATGATGCAAGAGCTTAAACATGATCCATATGAGCACAACAATTGCCAAGTATCACATTATTTAAGACATTATACCAATTACCACATGTAGCATTTCCCGTTTCCAACCATATAACAATTAACGAAGCAGTTTCAACCTTCGCCATGAACATTATGAGTAAATCTAAGGACATATTTGTCCATATGCAACAGCGGAGCGTGTCTCTCTCCCACACAATGAATGCTAAGATCCAACTTTATTCAAACAAAACAAAAAAAAAACAAAAGCAAACAGACGCTCCAAGTAAAGCACATAAAATGTGATGGAATAAAATATAGTTTCACTAGAGGAACCTGATAATGTTGTCGATGAAGAAGGGGATGCTTTGGGCATCCCCAAGCTTAGATGCTTGAGTCTTCTTGAAATATGCAGGGATGAACCACGGGGCATCCCAAGCTTAGAGCTTTCACTCTCCTTGATCATATTGTATCATCCTCCTCTCTTGATCCTTGAAAACTTCCTCCACACCAAACTCAAAACAACTCATTAGAGGGTTAGTGCATAATCAAAATCCACATGTTCAAAGGTGACATAATCATTCTTAACACTTCTGGACATTGCACAAAGCTACTGAAAGTTAATGGAATAAAGAAATCCATCAAACATAGCAAAACAGGCAATGCGAAATAAAAGGCAGAATCTGTCAAAACAGAACAGTCCGTAAAGACGAATTTTTCTGGGGCACTAGACTTGCTCAAATGAAAATGCTCAAATTTAATGAAAGTTGCGTACATATCTGAGGATCACACACGTAAATTGGCAGATTTTTCTGAGTTACCTACAGAGAACACTGCTCAAATTTGTGACACCAAGAAATCTGTTTCTGCGCAGTAATCCAAATCTAGTATGAACCTTACTATCAAAGACTTTACTTGGCACAATGATGACGCGTAAAGCACACGCCCATTGGGAACCCCAAGTGGAAGGTGTGATGCGTACAACAGCAAGTTTCCGTCAGTAAGAAACCAAGGTTTATCGAACCAGTAGGATCCAAGAAGCACGTTGAAGGTTGATGGCGGCGAAGTGTAGTGCGGCGCAACACCAGGGATTCCGGCGCCAACGTGGAACCTGCACAATACAACCAAAGTACTTTGCCCCAACTTAACAGTGAGGTTGTCAATCTCACTGGCTTGCTGTAACAAAGGATTAGATGTATAGTGTGGATGATGATGTTTGCAGAGAATAGTAGAACGAGTATTGCAGTAGATTGTATTCGATTTAAAAGAATGGACCGGGGTCCACAGTTCACTAGTGGTGTCTCTCCCATAAAAATTAGCATGTTGGGTGAACAAATTACAGTTGGGCAATTGACAAATAAAGATGGCATAACAATGCACATACATGTTATGATGAGTAGTGTGAGATTTAATTGGGCATTACGACAAAGTACATAGACCGCTATCCAGGATGCATCTATGCCTAAAAAGTTCACCTTCAGGTTATCATCCGAACCCCCTCCAGTATTAAGTTGCAAACAACAGACAATTGCATTAAGTATGGTGCGTAATGTAATCAACAAATACATCCTTAGACATAGCATTGATGTTTTATCCCTAGTGGCAACAGCACATCCACAACCTTAGAACTTTCTGTCACTGTCCCAGATTTAATGGAGGCATGAACCCATTATCGAGCATAAATACTCCCTCTTGGGGTTGCAAGTAACGACTTGGCCAGAGCCTCTACTAGCAACGGAGACCATGCAAGATTATAAACAACACATAGATGATAGATTGATAATCAACATAACATAGCATTCATTATTCATCGGATCCCAACAAACACAACATGTAGAATTACAGATAGATGATCTTGATCATGTTAGGCAGCTCACAAGATCCAACAATGATAGCACAATTAGGAGAAGACGACCATCTAGCTACTGCTATGGACCCATAGTCCAGGGGTGAACTACTCACTCATCACTCCGGAGGCGACCATGGCGGTGAAGAGTCCTCCGGGAGATGATTCCCCTCTACGGCAGGGTGCCGGAGGCGATCTCCTGAATCCCCCGAGATGGGATTGGCGGTGGTGGCGTCTCTGGAAGGTTTTCCGTATCGTGGCTCCCGGTACTTGAACTATTATCGATGAAGGCTTAAGTAGGCGGAAGGGTAGGTCAGGGGGCGCCACGAGGGGCCCACACGCTAGGGCCACGCGGCCAGGGGGTGGGCCGCGCCACCCTGTTGTGTGGCCGCCTTGTCGCCCCACTTCGTATCTCCTCCGGACTTCTGGAAGCTTCGTGGAAAAATAAGATCCTGGGCGTTGATTTCGTCCAATTCCGAGAATATTTCCTTACTAGGATTTCTGAAACCAAAAACAGCAGAAAACAACAACTGTCTCTTCGGCATCTCGTTAATAGGTTAGTGCCGGAAAATGCAAAAATATGACATAAAGTATGTATAAAACATGTGAGTATCATCAATAAAGTAGCATGGAACATAAGAAATTATAGATACATTTGAGACATATCAAGCATCCCCAAGCTTAGTTCCTACTCGTCCCGAGTAGGTAAACGATAACAAATATAATTTCTGAAGTGACATGCTATCATAATCTTGATCAATATTATTGTAAGCACATGTAATGAATGCAGCGATCCAAAGCAGTGGTAAAGACAATGAGTAAACAACTGAATCATATAGCAAAGACTTTTCATGAATAGTACTTTCAAGACAAGCATCAATAAGTCTTGCATAAGAGTTAACTCATAAAGCAATAAATTCATAGTAAAGGTATTGAAGCAACACAAAGGAAAATTAAGTTTCAGCGGTTGCTTTCAACTTGTAACATGTATATCTCATGGATAGTTGTCAATACAGAGCAATATGATGAATGCAAATATGCAAGTATGTAAGAATCAATGCACAGTTAACACAAGTGTTTGCTTCTTAAGGTGGGAGGGAAATAGGTAGACTGACTCAACATAAAAGTAGAAGAAAGGCCCTTCAAAGAGGGAAGCATCGATTGCTATATTTGTGCTAGAGCTTTTTATTTTGAAAACAAGAAACAATTTTGTCAACGGTAGTAATAAAGCATATGTGTTATGTAAATTATATCCTACAAGTTGCAATCCTCATGCATAGTATACCATTAGTGCCCACACCTTGTCCTAATTAGCTCGGATTACCTGGATTATCACCGCAATACATATGTTTTAACCAAGTATCACAAAGGGGTACCTCTATGCCGCCTGTACAAAGGTCTAAGGAGAAAGCTCGCATTGGATTTCTCGCTTTCGATTATTCTCAACTTAGACATCCATACCGGGACAACATAGACAACAGATAATGGACTCCTCTTTAATGCATAAGCATTCAACAACAAATAATATTCTCATAAGAGATTGAGGATTGTTGTCCAAAACTGAAACTTCCACCATGGATCATGGCTTTTGTTAGCGGCCCAATGTTCTTCTCTAACAATATGCATGCTCAAACCATTCAACTCATGGTAAATCGCCCTTACTTCAGACAAGACGAACATGCATAGCAACTCACATGATATTCAACAAAGGGTAGTTGATGGCGTCCCCAGGAACATGGTTATCGCACAACAAGCAACTTAATAAGAAATAAGATACATAAGTACATATTCAATACCACAATAGTTTTTAGGCTATTTGTCCCATGAGCTATATATTGCAAAGACTAAGGATATAAATTTAAAGGTAGCACTCAATCAATTTACTTTGGAATGGCGGAGAAATACCATGTAGTAGGTAGGTATGGTGGACACAAATGGCATAGTATTTCGCTCAAGGATTTGGATGCACGAGAAGTAATCCCTCTCAATACAAGGCTTAGGCTAGCAAGGTTATTTGAAGCAAACACAAGTATGAACCGGTACAGCAAAACTCACATAAAAACATATTGCAAGCATTATAAGACTCTACACTGTCATCCTTGTTGCTCAAACCCTTACTAGAAAATATCTAGACTTTAGAGAGACCAATCATGCAAACCAAATTTCAACAAGCTCTATGTATTTCTTCACTAATAGGTGCAAAGTATATGACGCAAGAGCTTAAACATGATCCTTATGAGCACAACAATTGCCAAGTATAAAATTATTCAAGACATTTTACCAATTACCACATGTAGCATTTTCCGTTTCCAACCATATAACAATTAACGAAGCAGTTTCAACCTTCGCCATGAATATTATGAGTAAAGCCAAGGACTTATTTGTCCATATGCAACAGCGGATCGTGTCTCTCTCCCACACAATGAATGCTAGGATACATCTTTATTCAAACAAAACAAAACAAAAACATACAGACGCTCCAAGTAAAGCACATAAGATGTGATGGAATAAAAATATAGTTTCACTAGAGGAACCTGATAATGTTGTCGATGAAGAAGGGGATGCCTTGGGCATCCCCAAGCTTAGATGCTTGAGTCTTCTTGAAATATGCAGGGATGAACCACCGGGGGCATCCCCAAGCTTAGAGCTTTCACTCTCCTTGATCATATTGTATCATCCTCCTCTCTTGATCCTTGAAAATTTCCTCCACACCAAACTCAAAACAACTCATTAGAGGGTTAGTGCATAATCAAAATTCACATGTTCAGAGGTGACATAATTATTCTTAACACTTCTGGACATTGCACAAAGCTACTGAAAGCTAATGGAACAAAGAAATCCATCAAGCATAGCAAAACAGGCAATGTGAAATAAAAGGCAGAATCTGTCAAAACAGAACAGTCCGTAAATACGAATTTTTACGAGGAACCAGACTTGCTCAAATGAAAATACTAAAATTGAATGAAAGTTGCGTACATATCTGAGGATCACTCACATAAATTGGCAGAAATTTCTGAGTTACCTACAGAGAATTCAACCCAGATTCGTGACAGAAAGAAATCTGTTTCTGTGCAGTAATCCAAATCTAGTATGAACCTTACTATCAAAGACTTTACTTGGCACAACAATGCAACAAAATTAAGATAAGGAGAGGTTGCTACAGTAGTAACAACTTCCAAGACTCACATATAAAACAAAAGTGCAGAAGTAAAATCATGGGTTGTCTCCCATAAGCGCTTTTATTTAACGCCTTTCAGCTAGGCGCAGAAAGTGTGTATCAAGTATTATCAAGAGATGATGCATCGGCGTCATTTTCACAACTATCCCATTAGGTATCTTAGATGCTCCCTTTTCTATAGTGGTATTAAGAGCTTTATCAATTTTAGGCCTATAATAATTTTTTGGTTTAGGCACCTTAGAGACATACATGAACTTTTGCTCCTTACCCACATAAGCTTTCTCTCTAAACTTAATAGATGAAAAAGTGGAACCCAAGGTTCCCATAGCTTCTTCAAGTTCACTAATCCTTTGGGTTTGATTATCATGAATAGCACAAGCTTCTAAGATGGAAATTTTCTCATTAATTCCACCTAGAGATTTGTCAAGTTCATCGTTGCTATTAAGTAATTCTCCCAATTTAGCCTCAACACTTGGAAGATTTTGCTCTATGGTCTCCAACTTTTTCATGACATCTTCAAGAGAGATTTCAGTTTTAACATCATTAACAGGTGGTATTCCAAATAGACTCTCAATAATGCAACTAGATTCTAAAGCAGGAGTGCCTAGGAAATTACCTCCCGCGAGACAATCAAGAACATACCTATTCCAGCTAGAGATACCAACATAAAAATTCCTAAGTTGGATAGTGGTGGAGTGTTTCTTAGTGCACCTATTATGAGCATCACTAATTCTATACCAAGCATCTTTTAAACATTCTCCCCCTTGTTGCTTAAACGAACGAACTTCAACTTTAGGATTACTCATTTTAGCAATAGTAAATAAAACAAACTAGATAAAGTAAATGCAAGTAATTTTTTTTTTGTGTTTTTTAATATGGAGAATGCAAACAAGATATTAAATAAAGTAAAGCTAGCAACTAATTTTTTTGTGTTTTCTTTTAGTGCAGCAAACAAAGAAGTAAATAAAATAAAGCAAGACAAAAACAAAGTAAAGAGATTGGAAGTGGAGACTCCCCTTGCAGCGTGTCTTGATCTCCCCGGCAACGGCGCCAGAAATTTAGCTTGATGACGCGTAAAGCACACGCCCGTTGGGAACCCCAAGTGGAAGGTGTGATGCGTACAGCAGCAAGTTTCCCTCAGTAAGAAACCAAGGTTTATCGAACCAGTAGGAGCCAAGAAGCACGTTGAAGGTTGATGGCGGCGAAGTGTAGTGCGGAGCAACACCAGGGATTCTGGCGCCAACGTGGAACCTGCACAACACAACCAAAGTACTTTGTCCCAACTTAACAGTGAGGTTGTCAATCTCACCGGCTTGCTGTAACAAAGGATTAGATGTATAGTGTGGATGATGATGTTTGCAGAGAACAGTAGAACGAGTATTGCAGTAGATTGTTGATACGTCTCCAACGTATCGATAATTTCTTATGTTCCATGCTACTTTATTGATGATACCTACATGTTTTATGCATACTTTATGTCATATTTATGCATTTTCCGGCACTAACCTATTAACGAGATGCCGAAGAGCCAGTTGCTGTTTTCTGCTATTTTTGGTTTCAGAAATCCTAGTAAGGAAATATTCTCAGAATTGGACGAAATTAATGCCCAGGGGCCTATTTTTCCACGAAGCTTCCAGTAGTCCGAAGAGGAGACGAAGTGGGGCCACGAGGTGGCCACACAACAGGGCGGCGCGGCCCAGCCCCTGGCCGCGCGGCCCTACTGTGTGGGCCCCTCGTGACGCCCCTTGACCTGCCCTTCCGCCTACAAATAGCCTTCGTCGCGAAACCCCCAGTACCGAGAGCCACGATACGGAAAACCTTCCAGAGACGCCGCCGCCGCCAATCCCATCTCGGGGGATTCAGGAGATCGCCTCCGGCACCCTGCCGGAGAGGGGAATCATCTCCCGGAGGACTCTACACCGCCATGGTCGCCTCCGGAGTGATGTGTGAGTAGTTCACCCCTGGACTATGGGTCCATAGCAGTAGCTAGATGGTTGTCTTCTCCTCATTGTGCTATCATTGTCGGATCTTGTGAGCTGCCTAACATGATCAAGATCATCTATCTGTAATACTATATGTTGTGTTTGTTGGGATCCGATGGATAGTGAATGCTATGTTATGTTGATTATCAATCTATCATGTGTTGTTTATGATCTTGCATGCTCTCCGTTGCTAGTAGAGGTTCTGGCCAAGTTTTTGCTTGTAACTCCAAGAGGGAGTATTTATGCTCGATAGTGGGTTCATGCCTCCATTAAATCTGGGACAGTGACAGAAAGTTCTAAGGTTGTGGATGTGCTGTTGCCACTAGGGATAAAACATCGATGCTATGTCTAAGGATGTAGTTGTCGGTTACATTACGCACCATACTTAATGCAATTGTCTGTTGTTTGCAACTTAATACTGGAAGGGGTTCGGATGATAACCTGAAGGTGGACTTTTTAGGCATAGATGCATGCTGGATAGCGGTCTATGTACTTTGTCGTAATGCCCAATTAAATCTCACAATACTCATCATATCATGTATGTGCATTGTCATGCCCTCATTATTTGTCAATTGCCCAACTGTAATTTGTTCACCCAACATGCTAATTCTTATGGGAGAGACACCTCTAGTGAACTGTGGACCCCGGTCCTATTCTTTACATCTGAAATACAATCTACTGCAATTGTTCTTTGCTGTTTTCTGCAAACATCATCATCCACACTATACATCTAATCCTTTGTTACCGCAAGCCGGTGAGATTGACAACCTCACTGTTACGTTGGGGCAAAGTACTTTGGTTGTGTTGTGCAGGTTCCACGTTGGCACCGGAATCCCTGGTGTTGCGCGGCACTACAGTCCGCCGCCATCAACCTTCAACGTGCTTCCACTACAAGAAAAGTTCTGATAGACAACGTCTCAAAATCGTCCGCTAAGGGGTATTTTTCGTCGCCTATGGGCCTAACCCGACGATATGGGTTCTGTTGTCGAAACTGCGTTAGGCAAAGTCCTACGACGATTTTTTCAGTCCGTCGCGCTTGGGCGCCCTTCCGCCACGGAAAATCGGACCGTTGCAGAAGTGTTTCCGGGAGCCCGTTGACTGCTGACGTCATGCAAACTGACACGTGGCAGTTAACGGCGTTAACCGCTGAAACCCCGTGGTAGATGGTAGGCCCACACGAGGCCTGCCACGTCTTAAGCGGGCCGGCCCATTAAGTTTGCGGGCCGGGCCAGCTGACTTAGTTTGACCGGTCAACTATATAGCTGGGCTGGTCCATTAGTTACGTGGGCCGGGCCTAACCTCTAAGGTTGACTGGTCAAAACATTAATGGGCCGGCCCACTTAGCATGTGGGCCGGGCCGAATGCACTCGTTTGACCGGTCAACAGGCAAAAGGGCCGGCCCACAAAACATGTGGGACCCACTTTCCTGTTATTGGGCCGGCCCATTTACCAAGTGGGGTCCACTTTAAAGCAAGTGGGCCGGCCCAAGAAGTTATTGGGCCGGCCCAATTAGGCTGTGGGTCCCATTTTCCTCCTATAGGGTCAGCCCATTTAGTACGTGGGGTCCACAATAGACTAAATGGGCTGGCCCAACAAGCCAGTGGGCCGGGCCAAAATCACAGGTGGGTCCCACTTTCCTGGTAAAGGGCCGGCCCATTTAGTATGTGGGGTCCACCATATAGCAAGTGGGCCGGCCCAACAAGTTAGTAGGGTCCACCGTATAGCAAGTGGGCCGGCCCAACAAGTTAGTGGGCCGGGCCAAAAACACAGGTGGTCCCACTTTCCAGTTAAAGGGCCGGCCCATTTAGTATGTGGGGTCCACCATAACGTAATTGGGCTGGCCCAACAAGAAAGTGGGCCAGGCCAAAAACACAGGTGGGTCCCACATTCCTGTTAAGGACCGGCCCATTGAGCAAGTGGGGTCCACGATATAGCAAGTGGGCCGGCCCAATAAGATAGTGGGCCGGGCCAAGAACACTGGTGGGTCCCACATTCCTGTTAAAGGGCCGGCCCAGTTTGTAAGTGGGGTCCACCATAACGTAATTGGGCCGGCCCAACAAGATAGTGGGCCGGGCCAAAAACACAGGTGGGTCCCACTTTCCTGTTAACGGGCCGGTCCGATTTGTATGTGGGGTCCACCATAGAAGCAATTGGGCCGGCCCAACAAGATAGTGGGCCGGGCCAAAACACATGTGGGTCCCGCTATCCTTTTAATGGGCCGGCCCATTTGATAGTGGGGTCCACAACAGAAGCATGTGGGCCGGCCCAAGTAGAGTGTGGGGTCCACGATAAATCAAGTGGGCTGGCCCAATAAGTAAGTGGGCCAGCCCATTTAGTTGCTGTTTATATGCCGGCAAAATAGGCGCTTTAGGATTTTGCTTAATTGGGGCGTTTAAGGGATGGGAATTTGTGATTTAGATACTGAGAATATTTACGCAGCACATGATTTTTGTCGGATAGCCTCACTTACCACGAGCACCATAGAAAAAATGCGCGAAAGAACTATAAAAACTAATTAAATATTACATCAGCTGCAAGGCTTTGAAAAAATATTACAGAACCCAGAGAAATTGAATGGTAATTAAACCTAGCAATTCAATGAAGCCATTCGACAATCTTTTAAGTTGTCCATGCACCACCTATATCTGAAACAAAGACATTACAAGTTAAGACAGCAACAATGGAAAGGCAAAGACACTACAATATTGTTTGCCAAAGAATTTGGAACTCATCATTTCATCGTTATAACAAGATCGTTGTAATGCGCACAATAAGCAAACAAAGAGTGCATGCCGCATACCAACAGCCAATATAACAGAGCACGTTAAAATGAAATAGCAGACTTACTACTGTCGAGTCCCATGCAAACCAACATGTTCAGGGAGTACAAAATTGGCATGAACAGCATAGTAGCAGGCTATAAATTTTGTAACAACGACTGAGCAAGATGAAGTTATGATGGCTACATCTACAGAGCAGGGAATGTAAACCAAAAATAGAAGTTACGATGGCAAAAGCTAAAGAGGAGGGAATGTGAACCAACATTTGCCAAGTGCAATTACTTCAAATTGGCCGTGAACTAAATAATACTCCTGAACTTGTAGTGAAGGGGATGCAAATCAAGATGTTTCGGGATATAAACTTGTAATGAGCAACACATAGAGGATAGTTAATGCTGGAGCTTAGGATGGACCAGATACAGAATATAGTGGGATCACCTGTGAACTTGTATAAGAGGGAATGCAAACCAATATGTTCAGCATTCCATATGTGAGTGTCATGCCAAGTCAGAGAAACAAGTCAATAATGCAGCTTTTGAAGAACAAGATGGCACACAAAATTATTATCTAGTAGTATGACAAGTATATTTGTACTACAGGCTAGATAGTAGAGTGATAGCATGCCAAACTAAGTCCTTACTTTGTTAGCTTACAATGAACTAGATACAAAACAATGGCATCACCTGTAGTACAGGGAATGCAAGCCAACATGTTCATGGAGTAAAAAATTGGCGCAAACAACAAAGTAGCAGGCCATAAGTTTTGTAACAACGACTGAGCAAGATAAAGTTATGATGGCTAGATCTACACAGCAGGGAATGTAAACCAAATATAGAAGTTACGATGCCAAAAGCTATAGAGCAGGGAATGCGAACCAACATGTGCAATTACTTAAAATTGGCCATGAACTAAATAATAGCAGGATGTTACTATAATAGCTAGGAATAAAACAGATAGGAGTTATAATGGCATCACTCATAAACTTGTAGATAAGGGAAACAAACCAATTTGTTTCGGGATATAAAGTTGTAATGAGCAACACATATAGGCAGTTACTTTGTTAGCTTACGACGAAGTAGATAGAAATAACAATGGCATCACCTGTAGTATAGGGAATACAAACCAACATGTTCAGGGAGAACAAGATTGGCATGAACAAAATAGTAGCAGCCTATAATTTTTGTAACAATGACTGAGCAAGATAGAAGTTATGATGGCTACATCTACAGAGCAGGGAATGCAAACCAAAATGTTCAATCGCTTAAAGTTAGCAATGAAGTAGAAAATAGCAAGGTATTACGGTCATAGCTAGGAATGAACTAAAAGAGCTTCAGACAAACAAGCATCTGAACCCAGAACATGGCGCTAAAACAAGGGACTTACATTAGGAGAAGCACTCTGTGGGAGTCACAACAGATCTTCCTGGGGTTGATAGATCCGGTGATGAAGTACGCTACATGTGCTACTTGGGGTTGGAGAGACGGCCATTACACTTCATGGTTACTCATCTCATCTACAAAAACGTAACGGCGCGTCGTTAGCACAAACAGGTTCCCCCAAGAGTAAACAAGAACTTGCAGGCAAGCAATAGAAAAGCGACAGTATAAGAGTTTAGATCATGCACGGCGCCGGTGAAGCAGATCCGGTTCATGCACAGAGGTGTCGGTGAGCAAGATCGGATGCGGTGGACGACGGATCTGGCGAAGCGGCTCCGGTGGGGTGGACGATACCGAAGCTGAAGCGACTGCGGTAGACTGCTGGATGAGCATATGGTTTCGAGGTTCGGCGGGGATGATCCGGTCCGGTTGATGACGGCGTCGATGAAGCGGCTCCGGCAGGCAGCCGGATGACGAGGACCGCGAGGGCTCGGGTAGGCCAGGGAAGTCCGGCGGGGATGTTCCGGTGCGGTGGTCGTGGAGGTGGGAGAGAGGGACTTGGGAAGTTCCGGTGGGTGGTCTGAGGGAAATGAATATTTTTTGGGAGGGTTTCCGGGCTAGGGAGGTGGTGATCGAAAAAATGACGGGCATACCCCCCCACCAACCGACTTTGTTGTCATCTCCACAGGGGTAGAATGGGAATTTGAAAGCGTGTGAAATTTTTGTATTTTGTGGGCGGGAAGATTTGCCGCTATGAGATTTTGAATTTGGCTACCGTCCAAGTATAATGATAAAAAATTGTGACGCCGTACTAGTACCTCTGTTCAAGGCCGAGTGCAAAATCAAATCATCATAACAGTAAATAACGGTCACTACCATGATCATGTTCTATCTCTGAAATTAGCGTATCCGCTAGATCTTGCAAAGTATAATGATAAAAATAATTGTGAGACCGTACTAGTACTTCTCTTCTAGGCCGAGTGCAACAGCAAATCATCATCACGTTGAAAATTTGTTACCATGATCATGATCTATCTCTAAAATTGGCGCATCCACTATATCTTGCAAAGTATAATGATAAAGAATTTGTGAGACGGTACTTCTGTTCAAGCCCGAGTGCAACATCAAATCATCATCACGTTGAAAATTTGTTACCATGATCATGATCTATCTCTAAATTTGGCGCATCCGGTAAATCTTGCAAAGTATAATGATAAAGAAATTGTGAGACAGTAGTAGTACTTCTGTTCAAGGTCGAGTGCAACATCAAATCATCATCACGTTGAAAATTTGTTACCATGATCATGATCTACCTCTGAAAATGGGCGCATCCGCTAAAACTTGCAAAGTATAATGATACAAAATTGTGAGACCGTACTAGTACTTATGTTCAAGGTCGAGTGCAACATCAAATCATCATTACATTGAAAAGTGTGTTACCATGATCATGATCTATCTATGAATTTGGCGCATCCGCTAAATCTCACAAAGTATAATGATAAAAAAAATTGTGAGAATGTACTAGTACTTATGTTCAAGGCCGAGTGCAGGATCAAATCATCATCACGTTGAAATTTGTTACAACGATAATGACATATCTCTAAAATTGGCCCATCCGCTAAATCTCGCAAAGTATAATGATAAAAAAATTGTGAGATTGTACTAGTACTTATGTTCAAGGCCGAGTGCAGGATCAAATCATCATCATGTTGAAAATTGTTACAACGATCATGACATATCTCTGAAATCGGCGCATCCGCTAAATCTTGCATGTGGCGCATCTCATTGCGGAGCAATAGGCCAGTGCTATCAAGGTTGAGGCGTCAGTAGCGTCATCGGGCTCTCCTCTTTTGAAAGATCTTCTACATGGCGCGGCGCACCGCCCGTCGAGAAGCAGTCACATGTGATACCGAGGTGGAGACGTCGCCGGCATCCTCGAGGCGCGACCGCACTTCTACGAGCCAGCGTCGACTCAAGGTATGAATCCTTGCGTTGTTGCGCCCTTCTTCCGATGAAGTGGGGTGCCTTAGATTTATTGTTCTTCTCTTACGATTATTTCGAGCCGAACATGTGTGCTCTTTCTCTGAATATATTGCTTGAAAAGCTAACCAAGTTACTTAAATTCACTTCATTCTTAATCTTGCGTGCTAATTTTGTTATTTTTGCTGACAGTGGTGCGCGCAAGGAGATTTATTTGTGGGTGTGCTGAGCTATTAGGCAGTGGCGGACGCAGCAAAGAATTGGAGTGGGGCACACCCAAAAAAAAAATTGCGCCGTCAAAATTGTGAAAAACGTTTGCCAAATGAACAATATATAAGGCTCTGTTGGGATGCTTATATTGGGAGACTTGTCATTGCGTTTAGTTGAATGTTGATAACCTAGGATATTGAGATTGAATGCCAATATTTCTGTTTGGATATTTAGATATTTAGAAGCTCGACTTAATATGGAGGGTGAATGCCAAAATAGTCGGATCAACTTTGAAATTCTGAAAAACTAAGAAACAATGTGTACAACACAAGGAGCTCGGTGGAACCACGCGCTAGGGTTTCCGTCTCGCCGCCGCCGCTCCGGCCGCCGGCGGGGCGGGCGCCGCGTGTCTGCGTTTTTGAGATCGTCCACAACCACCTCAACATTTTGCTACATATATGCAACTCAGTGAGGAAAATATCGTCAGTACTTTACATTTTTGTGACATACAACAAGCACCCATTTTCTGAACATCGATTCATTATTTTAGGAATTATTAAAAACTAAACTTTTCAATGTGGGGAGAATAGCTGAATATGGGCAATTTTAAGTTTTGAACACTTAACACTAACACACAGTATAGCACATGGAAATAGAAACAGAGAATGGGGAGGCGGAAGCGGACACTGGACGTGGACCTGCTAGAGCGCAGTGGTGTGGCGGCCGGCGGGAAGAGCCGGGGAAGGTGTACAATGGCGGTTGGCGGCCAGCGCTGCGGCGGCCGAGCCCCAGCCCGCTTCTTTTTGAGCGTCGAGCGGCGTCCATCCGCAAGCCTCAGAAGTGCAGAGGGAGTCCTGAAAGGGGGCAGTGACGAGCGGATAGGCTAACAGGCGGGCGACAGCCCCGGACGGGAGAGAGCGTAGAGGGCGAAGCGAGAGATTGGCGGCGGCGCGGCGGGGAATTGTGTGGTCGCTCACCTGGTCTCTCGTCGATCCTTGATACGAGACAGGCTTATTGGGCCTTTTTCAGCACTTAAATTAGGTGTATCAAAAACGTTTTCAACAATTCTGGGTGCCCCCCCCCCCGCTGCGTACGCCCATGCTGTTAGGCCTAAGTCGAAATCCTCAGCTAAACAAGGCCTCAGCTTAACACATAAAAAAGGTGTTCAATCTCGCCCACAATGTCCTCTTCTTTCCTCTTCCTTTATTGGAACTTGTTTTGCAGACAATGAAATTGGCACATGTAATGTGAGAAAAACCCTCTTAGCCAAAATCAGCTACGAGCAAGATTTTCTGTATTGTAGATGCCCCAATTGACTCTCATCCCCAATGTAGTCTTTTTTTATGTCAGTATAGACTTCTTTACATGGCATGCATTTGCCTAATGAGCAGCATTGTATTGCCATTCTAGCCAACCTGATCGATATGTCAAGCTTCATGCAGGAGATGCCATGTTTAATTTACTCCCTCACTCCGATCCATATTTCTTGGTGTAAAATGAATTTGAATCGAAGGGAGTACTTTTCTTAGATAGTACTATACCAGTTCAAAAAAAAGTACTACTCCTACTACATCACAAATGCATCAAAAGAGTACTACATCACAAGACCACCACGGTTGTACTAGTAGAGTTTAATGCTGAACTTCCAAAGGGAATAAGATTACACATATGAACTTTAAACAGGACCAGGAGCATGAGGGCCAGCAACAGGGCGTTGACCGGAACAAGCCAGGCAAGACGTAATTACGGAGGAAGAGGCCATATGCTGCGTGCTTGGCCTTGGTTGCAGGCGGTGCTTCCCGATGTACTTAGGCCTACACCCGTCGCATCTTTGGATCGAGCTGCGGATGTCCTTCTGAGGATTTTGCCACGTAATGGGCAAAATAGCTCCCAGCGCATGCGGAAACGAATTTCACCACCCTTCAGCTTCGTCAGAACGTAGAGGCTCTTCCGGTCCCCGCGCTCCTTGTTGTCGTCCATGTCATCGTAATATTCCTGTGAATTATAAAGTACATAATAATCGTGTGTTTAATGACAGATCGAATAAATCTTTTGCACTATCATAAGCAAACCTTAGAAACCCTAAAATTAAATGTGTAGAACAAGTAAATGGCAGAAGAAATCATACTAAATCACGAGAAAACCCTATGAACAGCAATGAACATAAGCCACAACAATTGCAAGTCCACTAAGTATGAACACATATATTAATTATATGACTAATCAAGCCAACTACATGGCAGATTAGTCGAAATTAAACTAGAATCTGACCGTACGAACCGTAGAATCAAGTACGTCTACAAGAACAAGGTAGGAGATCAAATCAATCAAGAACCAGGTTTGTGCAAACCACATGAACAGTAATATGACACAAAGAGGATCGGGACAGTTTCGGTAAAAGAGCAGTACCTCCTCGTCGTCACCCTCGACATCCTCCTGGAACTGAACGTTTGGGCCGAAATTGTCGAAGGGGTCGAGGTCCGCGTCCAGCACCGGGTCTAGGAAGACCTCGCCGTGGTGGCCTGCAACGCCTTGCAGATCTTCGGCGGGAGCAACGGCGTTGCTATCCACCTTCTCCTCGATGGCCAGGACGCCCGTTTCGACCGAGGTCGAAGAATCAGACAAGCAGAGGAGACGAGCGGCCTGGGTGCCCGGTGAAGCCTCACCCGCCGCGATGGCCACTACCGCAGAGGAATCCTCTGCGCGAGCGGCCGTCGATTGCTCCGCCTCGTACGCAAGACCTGTCTTCATGCTGCTGCGGTTGGAAACGAGGAAGTCGGTGCCTCGGAGGTGCGGTGAGTTGATGGAGGTTTTTCACAGTGTGGGGGAGGGGAGAGGACGAGCTCGCGAGAGACAATGAGGCCGATTATTTTATAGCCTCTGACTCTCTGTATCGATTTGTGGACGCGTGAAGTCGTGCATGTACTCGATTTTCCACTTTCTGAGAAACGTGTACGAAACCTTTTTTTCTTGGACCATTTAACTTCATGTGGGGCTCATGTATACCAATACTTCTAAACGTCATAAGTAATTCACAATCATTCAGAAAAATATGAGACCTTAACATTTTATTGTTTGTGTCAGATATTGTCCATGAAAAATAACATCCTTCAAAAAATAAATCCCCTATGCCAATCCGGCCATGCCCGTCTACTCCAACTAGCTTCCTCGAGTAATTTGTCACCTTACATTCTTAAAATGAACCAAAATTTGGCACAGGGGCAACACGTGGAAAATGATGTTACCATTCACTCTTCCCATTTTTGTTTGAATTTTTCAAAATTTTCATGCCCTAACGGAAAAAATGTATGTTCCTTCTATGAAGCATGTATCAAATGGCATTACCAAAACCTGGGGGTGGCGGGGCACATGGTGGTGTGATGATACATCACATTTGGACCACACAACACAATTTGGACCAACAAAAAAAATTCAACCACCCTACACAAACCCTGGTCAAAACTAGTTTGACCAATATTACAAAAGTTGTACATAATTCAGAAACCGTCAGAAATATACGAAGCATTCCGGAGTCAATACTGAAGACAAAGCAATTATGCCAAAAGACGAAGGTAGGGGAGGAACAGGTCTTGCTATATTGCACAGCAAAGCCAAATTCAACTTTTCATTGATTGCAAAATACTGGCTGCAATTATCACACCCTGGTCTCCTGATGTCGCAATAGTTGGCTGCTGGGAGCGGAGACACTCGACTTCCTTCTTCAACTTATCGCACTCTGTGCGAACTTTCAAGTACTTCGTCTCGAAATATTGCGCATGTTCAGCATGCAACTCCACTTCCTGTCGAAAACTTTCACAGTCACAGTTGCAATCACACTGACCAGCCTTGTCAGTGACCACACTCATCGGTGGATGGGCGCGTAGTTCATTGACTTCCTTCTTCAACTTCTTACACTCAGCGACAACATCTGAGTACCGTTTATCAAAAGAAGATTGCACGGAACGGGCATTCTCCTCCGACATGGCACGATCTAAAATGCACCTGCCCACGAGGTGGCGGATTTTCTTATGAAGGATGGTGTTGTGGCCCTTGATCTGGTCCAAGCCACGGAGAATCGTGTTATCACATCCTGCATTGCAAATTCAATGAAGAATGAAGTATGCAGAGTGCAGATGAGGGGGGAGAAATAAACAAATGGAGTGCCAACCTCTTCAATATGCCTGAGAGCTGCAAAGTCCTTGTCCATAGGAACCTCTTCAACGATGGAACCGCCATTCCTGGAAGAAAGACAGTTAAGTAGTTGGATCTGGCATCCAGCAAGGAGGCGATGAAACTGCGGCACGGCAATGGAAACATACACGGCCGAAGATGCATACACGCGCACTGGCTGCTCCTCTCCTGGAGACTGAGCATTCGTCTATGATTCTGCATTCAGGATACCAAACCTATGCATGTTCTGGCCCTTGATCTCGGCGTGGTCATGTCGCCGATAATCTCATAATCCCTTCCCGCATTGAAAAATTCACCGAATCTAATCAGGGATCCTTTTTCATTCACAGGATAGGAAAATCATAAGATTAGGAAAAGCATAGGATTTTGTATACATTAGAGTGGGTGTATGCGCTATTTTATGGGCTATTTGGAATGTACAAAATGAATTCGTGTTTAATAAACCTAAATCTCATCCCTTCTTGCAGGTTATCCCTATGATTATTCACTAGATCCGTATGTTTCTTATCTCCCGCCCGAGGATCAGCAGGATATCATGGAGTCGGGTGCAACCGACTAGAGACAAATTTCGCACGGGATTTTTACAGCCAGGGTGGCTGGCAGTTTCCTCATAGAATTACTTACTGATGTGTTTTTGCCTTTTTGGCACCCGTTGTTTTCTATGTTTTGTTGGTGGATCTTTGTGTCGACTCTAGCTGATCCGTGAGAAGTTGTCATAATTTGTGTATGAACTGAAGAAAGCAATAAAGCAGCCATATACATCATTTTGATGCAGAGGCTGTGGTATGTCCCCCATTTCGAAAAAAGGAACAAACATAGGATTGAGATGTCATGGCTAGTTGAATTAATGTTTTATTCCTATATTATTCGCACTACTAGATTCCTATAGGATTAGTTCCTATAGGATATGTTCCTATAAATCAAACAACTAATGTAGGAAAAAATCCCATAGGATCTAAATGCTACACAATTCTTATAGGAGTCCTACGAATTAAAGAAGCCCTCATGCAGTACGAAGATGAAGAGGAAGAAAAAAAAGCAATGGATATATATTATATAGTGGATACATTATTAATGCTCTTGAGAGCTAACAAGTGCTCATCAAACAACGGGTCCTCGATAGCTAAGTACGAAGTGGATCCTGCGGTAGAAAGCACGAGCCTGGAACCGTCGGCCCTGGAAGATGATAGCCGGTTTAGTTGGCACCGCCTGCCAGCAAGGACTCAACGAAAATCCGGCATGGCGATGGAAACATACCCAGGAGCTTCGTACCCACCAGGTTGGCGAGAAACGAGCGATTTCTCAACTTGGGTAGGAATGGCGCTGAAACCAGCCGCCATGGAAGAAAGACGGTTAAATTGTTTGATCCGCTAGCCAGCCAGAAGGCAGAGAAACTTCGGCATGGCGATGGAAACATACCGGGGAGCTTCGTACCCACCATCTTGGCGAAACACGGGCGATTTCTCGGCATCGGTAGGAAGGGCGACACTTGAACGGGCGGCCCTGGAAGTAAGACGGTCAAATAGATGGTTCTCCCGGGTAAAAAAATAGTTGGATCTGTTTGCCTTGCTGTAATCTGCGTTCATGGGAGCAAAGAAAGCACATGGCGATAAAAACCTACCAGGACTCTTGCTGGATTACTCTGCCCTGACCCAACAAGCCCGAAGCAGACTGAGCTTGCGATGGAAGCGCAGACATGCCTGTCCGCTGGCGCCGCTGGTACACTTTCAAAGTCGGAGTTTGCAGGACTTTCAGCGGGATGGATTTCACCGCGGATTTAGTCTCAGAGACCAACGCCTCCTTCCTCTTCTTACTCTTCTTCATGTTCTTCTTAGACAACTTGTTGAACGAGGGATGAATCGCTGGAGGAAGAAGGAAGGGACAAGCAGGTGGGGATAGAAGGGGTCGGTGTAGAGCTCTCCGGGGAGGGTTCCCCGGGGAGGAGGATGAAACTGGAACGAACAGGACAGGGATGGGACTGGGCAATCTTGTCCGTCCATCCAAAATTGAAGGGCGGGAGCACATAAGACTTTGGGCCATTGACAGGCTGGTCCTGCCACAGGCGGACCCCAAGTTTCAGCGATTCAATGTCAGTGAAAGGATATATCGGCAATGTAAAAGAATCTTGTTCGGGGTCGGCCGCGGAAGCCAAATCTCTGTGTCGCAAAGTCTACTACGAGTAGTAGTCTACTTCTATATAGGTATAGCTGCATAGCCATCATACCATTGCATTGATCGAGCTGTACGCCTTCACCACTCTGATTCAGGTCCAAAATATTAGTGTTCTCTTGTCAAATCAAAGGCCATGTCAGTTTGACGAAAGGGACGTTCTTTACGGACTACTCAGTTCGGCAAAAAGATTCTTGAAGCCATGTACATATTTTCTGGATCGATTTAAGTAATTTGCTACAATTGTAATATTATTTCCAATTTTCAGCAATTTATTTGAATTTTAGGATTTTACTTATAAATTTCGCTAATTGACATGTGTAGGGAAAGATAGAAAACAACTAGTGTATGCATGACCAATTAATCCGACTAAATAAATCTTATAGTGGCCACTTTGCATCACTCAAACTGAGAGGGCATGTTAGATGCATATGATAGAAAAATGGAGAATCGCTATGACATATGCCTCCTTGAATCCTACGGGAAAATCTACGGGAATTGGTAAAGCTAGGTGTGTGATGGTATCATAGGAAAGCCAAAGGAAATTTCTACTAGAGATTGAGAGTGCATAGCATAGTTGTCACAATTGCATATGAATTTTTCCAAGAGGTCTAACCTCTTATTAGAAATCCTATAGGGTTGTACTAGTATAAGAAAACAATATATATAAATTTTGGAGGATTCAATTCTTCAAATCAAACAAGCTATATAGGGGGGAAATCATATCCTTTGATTCGTACAATTTGTATAGGAGTTATGTAGGATTTGACTATAGGAGTTATGTAGGATTTGACTATAGGATTTGAATATTTGTACGGTTGTGTAATATTTTTACCCAGATCAATTCACATACCACCGGTTATGTTTTTTTTTGGGCTATAAAAATAGGATGTGTGGTATATTTGATGTGTGCAGAGATAATCTCACCATCTTATAGCCACCCATAACATTTCGAGCAAACAAAAAAAATCTATACTACCACTAACCACATCTCGTCCTACACTCAATTCCTCCACAACCAAACAACAAAAATTGGCTATCCCTAGCCAGGTGGTTGGGGATACTCTCATCCCATAAACCTATCCCCTAAACCAAACAACCCCTAATAGGGAGGGAAGGAAAACCTAGTATCTGATACTATACAAAAACACATAAAGCAATCTAGAACCGTCCACATAGAATCAACGGGCCAGAGCAGATGCCTTCTTTAGGAAGGGTCTTGCGCGGAAGCCAAGGAATCCTCTGCGTCGACAATCTGCTGTAGCAGTAAAATTGACCATCATAGCGGAACATTGATGGAGCCACTGCAATGCGTCCAAATCCGGGTATAGTCTTGTCATATCAATGGATATGTAAGTTTCTCCAGATATAATCTACTATCCGTTAGCTAGTACTACTACTCTAGAGGCTTCTACAACCATCTTGTACGCCACATGCAGAAGTTGTACAGTACTACGACTACTATCAGGTATCGACTAGTCCGATCACGTCCAGGTCGCAACTACTAAAATATGGCCGTAAAGAAAATGCAGAAGTAGGATGGGGCCACGACAAAAGACATATCATATCAGCATGCATAGCATCTCATTTGCAACTAGTTGCACCCGCATCCTATTATCGGATATCACACTTATGCACTTTTAAAAAATATGAAGAAAATCAAAACTGGGACACATATTATGTTGTGTATTGCTCCACGCCTCACAGGTCCTGAGATGAGTATGCATCTGTGAAGTTTCATCAAAAAAATGAAATTTTCTAGCTTGCACAAAAAAGACAAATGATATGTGAATAGTTAAGGAATATTATTAACTTTGGTCTTTTCTTTTTTCCACAGCTCACATATGGTCACTTTTTGAAAGTGTTTGACGATTACCAAGGCATCTAGGATACCTTAAAAGCACTTTTTTGTGATGTTGATCAAATTGTACTCTAAAATTGTCACTGGACAACAGGCCGGCCTATTGCAAACTTGTTTGAATGAGCTAAAATAGTTAGAAATCTAGAAAATTTGTCAATTCAGTGAATTTTCATCCTATAACGTTTACTTAATTTGAAAAACGAATGGGGACATTTGCCATAATGGGACAATCATTTCTACAAAAAAAGAATAAGATGGAAAGTCTCGCAATGTTATTTATCATGACAACATTGACAATGTCACAACTGTGGGGTGATTAGGGAATCCACTCCGCTAGAAAAAACAAACTTATATAAGGCATGTGTGGCAATGCAGTTTGTCTACCTTATACAAATATCTCGATGTGGAGCTGAAGGAGATATGCCCTAGAGGCAATAATAAAGTGGTTATTATTTATATCTTTATGTTTATGATAAATGTTTATATATCATGCTATAATTGTATTAACCGAAACATTAGTACATGTGTGATATGTAGACAACAAGAAGTCCCTAGTATGCCTCTTAAACTAGCTTGTTGATTAATGGATGATTAGTTTCATAATCATGAACATTGGATGTTATTAATAACAAGGTTATATCATTATATGAATGATGTAATGGACACACCCAATTAAGCGTAGCATAAGATCTCGTCATTAAGTTATTTGCTATAAGCTTTCGATACATAGTTACCTAGTCCTTATGACCATGAGATCATGTAAATCACTTATACCGGAAAGGTACTTTGATTACATCAAACGCCACTGCGTAAATGGGTGGTTATAAAGGTGGGATTAAGTATCCGGAAAGTATGAGTTGAGGCATATGGATCAACAGTGGGATTTGTCCATCCCGATGACGGATAGATATACTGTGGGCCCTCTCGGTGGAATGTCGTCTAATGTCTTGCAAGCATATGAATAAGTTCATAAGAGACCACATACCACGGTACAAGTAAAGAGTACTTGTCAGGAGACGAGGTTGAACAAGGTATAGAGAGATACCGATGATCAAACCTCGGACAAGTAAAATATCGCGTGACAAAGGGAATTGGTATCGTATGTGAATGGTTCATTCGATCACTGAAGTCATCGTTGAATATGTGGGAGCCATTATGGATCTCCAGATCCCGCTATTGGTTATTGGTCAGAGTGAGTACTCAACCATGTCCGCATAGTTCGCGAACCGTAGGGTGACACACTTAAGGTTTGATATTGAAATGGTAGAACTTGAATATGGAATGGAGTTCGAATATTTGTTCGGAGTCCCGGATGAGATCCCGGACATTACGAGGAGTTCCGGAATGGTCCGGAGAATAAGATTCATATATAGGAAGTCATATTCCAAGTTTGGAAATGATCCGGTGCATTTATGGCAGGTTCTAGAAGGTTCTAGAAAAGTCCGGAAGAAACGCACTATGGAAGGTGGAGTCCCGGAAGGACTCCACAAGCTTGGCCAGCCAAACCCTAAGGGAGGAGTCCCAGGTGGGCTCCACCTAAAGGTGGCCGGCCACCCCACCTCAAGGAAAGGTGGGAGTCCCACCTTGGGTGGGACTCCCTCCTTGAGTAGGTTTCCCACATAT
The DNA here is from genome assembly GCF_019359855.2 of Lolium perenne. NCBI lineage: Eukaryota > Viridiplantae > Streptophyta > Magnoliopsida > Poales > Poaceae > Lolium > Lolium perenne. The sequence continues at coordinate 61,426,209 of NC_067250.2, read as the reverse complement.
GGGAGGTTTTAGTGTTGGGGTCTTATTCGAAGACTTGGACTACAACTCTTGGGGATTCCACCTATATAATGAGGGGCATAGGAGAGGGGGCTGACCACCACAAGCCCATAGCTTGGCCGCACCCATAGGTGGCCGGCCACCCCCTCTCCCAAACCCTAGCCGCCCCCTCTCTCCTCCTCTTCTCCCGCACGCTTAGCGAAGCTCCGCCGGAGATCTCCACCGCCACCGCCACCACGCCGTCGTGCTGCCGGATTCAAGGAGGAGCTACTACTTCCGCTGCCCGCTGGAACGGGGAGAAGGACGTCGTCTTCATCAACACCGAACGTGTGACCGAGTACAGAGGTGCTGCCCGATCGTGGCACCGTGATCAAGATCTTCTACGCGCTTTTGCAAGCAGCAAGTGATCGTCTACCGCAGCAATAAGAGCCTACTCTTATAGGCTTTGGAAATCTTCAAGGGTTAGTCTCGTTCATCCCCTCGTTGCTCCCATCTTCTAGATTGCATCTTGGCTTGGATTGCGTTCTCGCGGTAGGAATTTTTTTGTTTTCTATGCAACGTTATCCTACAGTGGTATCAGAGCCGTGTCTATGCATAGATGGTTGCACGAGTAGAACACAATGGTTTTGTGGGCGTTGATGCTCTTGTTATCTTTAGTTTGAGTACTTTGCATCTTGGTGGCATAGTGGGATGAAGCGGCCCGGACTAACTTTACATGACCGCGTTCATGAGACTTGTTCCTCGTTCGACATGCAACTTGTATTGCATAAGAGGCTTTGCGGGTGTCTGTCTCTCCTACTATAGTGAAGATTCAATTTACTCTTCTATTGACAACATTAGTATCACCGTTGTGGTTCATGTTCGTAGGTAGATTAGATCCCTCTCGAAAACCCTAAACCACGTAAAATATGCAAACCAAATTAGAGACGTCTAACTTGTTTTTGCAGGGTTTGGTGATGTGATATGGCCATAATGTGATGATGAATATGTATGAGATGATCATTATTGTATTGTGGCAACCGGCAGGAGCCTTATGGTTGTCTTTAAATTTCATGTTGAGTAGTTTTTCAAAGTAGTTGTAATAGTTGTGAGGTGAACAACCATGAAGACGGCGCCATGGACCTTGACGCTATGCCGACGATGATGGAGATCATGCCCTCATGTCCGTGCTTTGGAGATGAAGATCAAAGGCGCAGAGACTAAAGGGCCATATCATATCACATATGAATTGCATGTGATGTTAATCCTTTATGCATCTTATTTTGCTTAGAACGCGACGGTAGCATTATAAGATGATCCCTCACATTAATATCAAGATAATAAAGTGTTCTCCCTTCGTATGCACCGTTGTAACAGTTCATCGTTTCGAAGCATCTCGTGATGATCGGATGTGATAGATTCAACGATTCACATACAACGGGTGTAAGCCATGTTGCACACGCGGAATACTTGGGTTTGCTTGACGAGCCTAGCATGTACAGACATAGCCTCGGGACAACGGAAACCGAAAGGTTGAACACGAGTCATATGGATGATATGATCAACATGATTGATGTTCACCATTGAAGCTACATCATCTCACGTGATGATCGGTTTTGGTGTAGTAGATTTGGATCGTGTACCACTTAACAACTATGAGGGATGTTGTATTAAGTGGGAGTTCATCAGTAATTAGATTAAAACATGAACTAATTATCATAAACATAGTCTGAGTAGTATTTTGTATTAATTTTGTAGTATTGGCATCCGCTTTCTACCATGCACTAGTCTTGTTATTGAGATAGAAATACTGTTAAAATCTGACAAGAAACTTTACGGATTGGTACCGTATTGTTAAAGAATCAAATATTGATTAAGTCCTATTGCAAACTTTTAGTAAACCTCACATTGTTGATTCAAAGAGCTATGGTTTCAATTAGTACCTAAAGTTATCTTGTCTCCGTGAAACTTAAAGTTCAAATTTGTTTGAAAAGTAAGGAGCTGAAAATTTAGTTTTCAGAAATAATCAAGGTATGAGATATATGTGATACCTAAGACCTTATTGCAAGATGATAGAATATAATTTGGTGAGACTACATAAACTCATAAGTTTTATGGGAATGTACGAAGGTTGAAGACGCAAGGCGTCTCAATCCTCCAACTATTGGGGCACTAACAATATTCGCATATCCATGAAATAATCGTCCTTAGTATGCACCGTTGCTATGACTCGTCGTTTCGAAGCATCACGTGATGATCGGGTGTGATAGATTCTACGTGTGCATACAACGGGTGCAAGCCAGATTTGCATATGCGAATACTAAGGTTAAAACTTTACGAGCCTAGCATGTACAGACATGGTCTCGGAAAGTCGTCATGATATAATGGATAAAATTATGAGTGAAATTGTTCATCATATTTAAAGGTTATTAATAGAGAAATCCGGAACACTTGTCATATGATGATCAACTTCAAAGTAAGAACCTCAAGGTTATTGGTATTTGACCAACAAACCTAGAAGTTATTGATGTTGAAGTGTTTTTCTGAATAATGAGGAAAGCTAAAAGAGAAACTGCAAAAGATATTTTGGCAGAAAGAAAGAAAAGACTAGAAAGTCTAGCTCAGGTGTATATAAATGATATACATGTTATGGTTATATTCCTAGTTAGGTCACACTATGAAATTCTTGGGTATTAGTACTATATTGGTTGGTATGAAGTGTCATACAAAACAACACAATACAAGAATACAATGGCCTAAGTGACAGACAAGGAATATGATAGGAATACACGTCTGGAACAAAATAAAGTGTTATTATGTTCGTCGTTGGCATTCTATCTAGCCCTTAGAATTTATAATAAAGAACTTAATAATTGTTATTTTGCTCTGGTCAAATGAAAACAATGAGTTGTTCAAATTATGACATTACTCCATGTACGATGGATAAGTTATTATAAATCTTAATGGTGAAACACACATACATAACACTGACGCTAAAATGCCATAAGGCAAATGATTTGAATTCCACGTATTTGTGGAAACCGCCATTTAGGTCATGTTAGAAAGGAACGCATGAAGGAACTCCATGCAAATGGATTTTGGAGTCATTTGATTTTTGAATCATTTGGCGCTTGCAAATCTTTTCTAAAGAGAATGATTAAAATACCGTTCATAGGCCAAGAGTTGAACGGGCAACTAACTTAGTGAAAAATACATGATGATGTATGTGGTTCACTGGGCATAGTTGTGTGTGGGAGATTCTTCTACTTCATGAAAACTTTCAACAATGAATTGAGTATATATATGTGGATATATTCAATAAGGAAGAAGTTTGAAACATTTGAATGGATTCAAATAAATTTCAGCATGAAATGGAAATCATCGTAATAGAAAAGTCAAATATCTATGATTGGATCATGGTGAAAATATTTGAATTACGAGTTTTAGCGAACATCTAAGAGAGTCATGAAATTGTTCTACAACTCACATTTCTTGGAGCATCATAATGATGATATAGTATCCGAGAGATGTATCCAAGCCTTGTTGGATTAATGATGAGATAAAATATTATGACGCCATTATATTTTTGTGGATTATGCTTTAGTGACTACCACTTTTACACTGAATAGAGCATCATCATGATCCGTAGAAATGACACCATACGAGTTATGGCATGGGTATAAACCCTAATAGTCCTTTCTTTAAATTTTGGTCTAAAAGTTAACAACCAAAATCAGATGAATGTCTTTGTTGGTTATCCCAAAGAATTGATTGGGAATTCTTTCCACTATGAAGTAAACGACAAAAGTGTTTGTTAATGTTACTTGCTTATTTCCAAGAAATTGTTTTCTAGCGAAGTATTTGAGTGGGAGGACAATAGAACTTGATAAGGTTTATGAACCTGAGCATAATGATCAGAGTAGCGTGATACGTCTCCGACGTATCGATAATTTCTTATGTTCCATGCCACATTATTGATGATATCTACATGTTTTATGCACACTTTATGTCATATTCGTGCATTTTCTGGAACTAACCTATTAACAAGATGCCGAAGTGCCGATTCTTCATTTCTGCTGTTTTTGGTTTCAGAAATCCTAGTAACGAAATATTCTCGGAATTGGACGAAATCAACGCCGAGGGTCCTATTTTGCCACGAAGCTTCCAGAAGACCGAAGAGGAGACGAAGTGGGGCCACGAGGTGGCCACACCCTAGGGCGGCGCGGCCCAGGCCCTGGCCGCGCCGACCTATGGTATGGGCCCCTCGTGCCGCCTCTTTACCTGCCCTTCCGCCTACTTAAAGCCTCCGTCGCGAAACCCCCAGTACCGAGAGCCACGATACGGAAAACCTTCCAGAGACGCCGCCGCCGCCAATCCCATCTCGGGGGATTCAGGAGATCGCCTCCGGCACCCTGCCGGAGAGGGGATTCATCTCCCGGAGGACTCTACGCCGCCATGGTCGCCTCCGGAGTGATGAGTGAGTAGTTCACCCCTGGACTATGGGTCCATAGCAGTAGCTAGATGGTTGTCTTCTCCCCATTGTGCTTAATTGTCGGGTCTTGTGAGCTGCCTAACATGATCAAGATCATCTATCTGTAATTCTATATGTTGCATTTGTTGGGATCCGATGAATAGAGAATACTATGTTATGTTGATTATCAATTCATGTCTATGTGTTGTTTATGATCTTGCATGCTCTCCGTTACTAGTAGATGCTCTGGCCAAGTAGATGCTTGTAACTCCAAGAGGGAGTATTTATGCTCGATAGTGGGTTCATGTCTCCGTGAATCTGGGGAAGTGACAGAAATCTCTAAGATTATGGATGTGCTGTTGCCACTAGGGATAAAACATTGGTGCTATGTTCGAGGATGTAGTTACTGATTACATTACGCGCAATACTTAATGCAATTGTCTGTTGTTTTCAACTTAATACTGGAGGGGGTTCGGATGATAACCTGAAGGTGGACTTTTTAGGCATAGATGCATGCTGGATAGCGGTCTATGTACTTTGTCGTAATGCCCAATTAAATCTCACAATACTCATCATAATATGTATGTGCATGGTCATGCCCTCTCTATTTGTCAATTGCCCAACTGTAATTTGTTCACCCAACATGCTGTTTATCTTATGGGAGAGACACCTCTAGTGAACTGTGGACCCCGGTCCAATTCTCTATACTGAAATACAATCTACCGCACATCTTTGTTCTCTTGTTTTACGCAAACAATTATCTTCCACACAATACGGTTAATCCTTTGTTACAGCAAGCCGGTGAGATTGACAACCTCACTGTTTCGTTGGGGCAAAGTACTTTGGTTGTGTTGTGCAGGTTCCACGTTGGCGCCGGAATCTCTGGTGTTGCGCCGCACTACATCCCGCCGCCATCAACCTTCAACGTGCTTCTTGACTCCTACTGGTTCGATTAAACCTTGGTTTCTTACTGAGGGAAACTTGCCGCTGTGCGCATCACACCTTCCTCTTGGGGTTCCCAACGGACGTGTCAACTGCACGCATCAAGCAAATTTCTGGCGCCGTTGCCGGGGAACGAAGAAAAGTTACACCACAAAGATTTCTAACTCTCACGTCAACTACACGCCAGCAGCAAATTTCTGGCGCCGTTGCCGGGGAGATCAAGACACGCTGCAAGGGGAGTCTCCACATCCCAATCTCTTTCCTTTGTTTTTGTCTTGCTTAGTTTTATTTACTGTCTTGTTTGCATTCTCCATATTAAAAACACAAAAAAAAATTAGTTACTTGTTTTACTTTACTTAATATCATGCATGTTTTTATTTCACTAGTTAAGCATAATGGAAAACAACAAAAATATGAGAGATCTTTATGAACTTTATCTTGAATTAGGACATGATGTGTTTGAAGAGAGAATTAAAAAACCCATGGAACTTTATATGCATGCTAATGGGAATGTTATTACTATGAATGCTTTGAACGCCATTGTTGCTAATGCTATGGAAAATTCTAAGCTTGGGGAAGCTGGCTTTGATGAGCATGATCTTTTTAGTCCCCCAAGCATTGAGGAGAAAATTTTCTTTTACGATTACAATATGCCTCCTATATATGATGATAGCCACTTTGTTGAATTTGCTCCCATTACAGCTAATAAAATTGATTATGCTTATGTGGAGAGTAATAATTTTATGCATGAGACTCATGATAAGAATGCTTTATGTGATAGTTATATTGTTGAGTTTGCTCATGATACTACTGAAAGTTATGATGAGAGAGGAAAATATGGTTATAGAAATTTTCATGTTACTAAAATGTCTCTCTATATGCTGAAATTTTTGAAGCTACACTTGTTTTATCTTCCTATGCTTGTCACTTTGCTCTTCATAAACTTGTTTATTTACGAGATTCCTATGCATAGGAAGCATGTTAGACTTAAATGTGTTTTGAATTTGCTTTTTGATGCTCTCTTTTGCTTCAAATACTATTTCTTGCGAGTGCATCATTTAAACTGCTGAGCCCATCTTAATGGCTATAAAGAAAGAACTTCTTGGGAGATAACCCATGTGTTTATTTTGCTACAGTATTTTTGTTTTATATTTGAGTCTTGGAAGTTGTTTACTACTGTAGCAACCTCTCCTTATCTTAGTTTTGTGCTTTGTTGTGCCAAGTAAAGTCGTTGATAGTAAAGTTCATACTAGATTTGGATTACTGCGCAGAAACAGATTTCTTTGCTGTCACGAATCTGGGCTGTTTTCTCTGTAGGTAACTCAGAAAATTATGCCAATTTACGTGAGTGATCCTCAGATATGTACGCAACTTTCATTCAATTTGAGCATTTTCATTTGAGCAAGTCTGGTGCCTCGATAAAATTCGTCAATACGAACTGTTCTGTTTTGACAGATTCTGCCTTTTATTTCGCATTGCCTCTTTTGCTATGTTGGATGAATTTCTTTGATCCATTAATGTCCAGTAGTTTTATGCAATGTCCAGAAGTGTTAAGAATGATTGTGTCACCTCTGAACATGTATATTTTGATTGTGCACTAACCCTCTAATGAGTTGTTCTAAGTTTGGTGTGGAGGAAGTTTTCAAGGATCAAGAGAGGAGTATGATGCAACATGATCAAGGAGAGTGAAAGCTCTAAGCTTGGGGATGCCCCGGTGGTTCACCCCTGCATATTCTAAGAAGACTCAAGCGTCTAAGCTTGGGGATGCCCAAGGCATCCCCTTCTTCATCGACAACATTATCAGGTTCCTCCCCTGAAACTATATTTTTATTCCATCACATCTTATGTGCTTTGCTTGGAGCGTCGGTTTGTTTTTGTTTTTTGTTTTGTTTGAATAAAATGGATCCTAGCATTCACTTTGTGGGAGAGAGACACGCTCCGCTGTAGCATATGGAAAAGTATGTCCTTAGGCTCTACTCATAGTATTCATGGCGAAGTTTCTTCTTCGTTAAATTGTTATATGGTTGGAATTGGAAAATGATACATGTAGTAATTTGCTATAATGTCTTGGATAATGTGATACTTGGCAATTGTTGTGCTCATGTTTAAGCTCTTGCATCATATGCTTTGCACCCATTAATGAAGAAATACATAGAGCACGTTAAAATTTGGTTTGCATATTTGGTCTCTCTAAAGTCTAGATAATTTCTAGTATTGAGTTTTGAACAACAAGGAAGACGGTGTAGATTCTTATAATGTTTACAATATGTCTTTTATGTGAGTTTTGCTGCACCGGTTCATCCTTGTGTTTGTTTCAAATAAACCTTGCTAGCCTAAACCTTGTATCGAGAGGGAATACTTCTCATGCATCCAAAATCCTTGAGCCAACCACTATGCCATTTGTGTCCACCATACCTACCTACTACATGGTATTTCTCCGCCATTCCAAAGTATATTGCTTGAGTGCTACCTTTAAATTCCATCATTCACCTTTGCAATATATAGCTCATGGGACAAATAGCTTAAAAACTATTGTGGTATTGAATATGTACTTATGCACTTTATCTCTTATTAAGTTGCTTGTTGTGCGATAACCATGTTTCTGGGGACGCCATCAACTATTCTTTGTTGAATATCATGTGAGTTGCTATGCATGTCCGTCTTGTCTGAAGTAAGAGAGATCTACCACCCTATGGTTAAGCATGCATATTGTTAGAGAAGAACATTGGGCCGCTAACTAAAGCCATGATTCATGGTGGAAGTTTCAGTTTTGGACATATATCCTCAATCTCATATGAGAATAATAATTGTTGCCACATGCTTATGCATTAAAGAGGAGTCCATTATCTGTTGTCCATGTTGTCCCGGTATGGATGTCTAAGTTGAGAATAATCAAAAGCGAGAAATCCAAAATGCGAGCTTTCTCCTTATACCTTTGTACAGGCGGCATGGAGGTACCCCATTGTGACACTTGGTTAAAACATGTGTATTGCGATGATCCGGTAGTCCAAGCTAATTAGGACAAGGTGCGGGCACTATTAGTATACTATGCATGAGGCTTGCAACTTGTAAGATATAATTTACATAACTCATATGCTTTATTACTACCGTTGACAAAATTGTTTCATGTTTTCAAAATCAAAGCTCTAGCACAAATATAGCAATCGATGCTTTCCTCTTTGAAGGACCATTCTTTTTACTTTTATTGTTGAGTCAGTTCACCTATTTCTCTCCACCTCAAGAAGCAAACACTTGTGTGAACTGTGCATTGATTCCTACATACTTGCATATTGCACTTATTATATTACTCTATGTTGACAATATCCATGAGATATACATGTTATAAGTTGAAAGCAACCGCTGAAACTTCATCTTCCTTTGTGTTGCTTCAATGCCTTTACTTTGAATTATTGCTTTATGAGTTAACTCTTATGCAAGACTTATTGATGCTTGTCTTGAAGTGCTATTCATGAAAAGTCTTTGCTTTATGATTCACTTGTTTACTCATGTCATATACATTGTTTTGATCGCTGCATTCACTACATATGCTTTACAAATAGTATGATCAAGGTTATGATGGCATGTCACTCCAGAAATTATCTTTGTTATCGTTTTACCTGCTCGGGACGAGCAGAACTAAGCTTGGGGATGCTGATACGTCTCCGACGTATCGATAATTTCTTATGTTCCATGCCACATTATTGATGATATCTACATGTTTTATGCACACTTTATGTCATATTCGTGCATTTTCTGGAACTAACCTATTAACAAGATGCCGAAGTGCCGCTTGCTGTTTTCTGCTGTTTTTGGTTTCGAAATCCTAGTAACGAAATATTCTCGGAATTGGACGAAATCAACGCCCGGGGTCCTATTTTGCCACGAAGCTTCCGAGAAGACCGAAGAGGAGACGAAGTGGGGCCACGAGGTGGCCACACCCTAGGCGGCGCGGCCCTGTGCCCCGGCCGCGCCGACCTATGGTGTGGGCCCTCGTGCCGCCTCTTTACCTCCCCGTCCGCCTACTTAACGCCACCGTCGCGACACCCCCAGTACCGAGAGCCACGATACAGAAAACCTTTCAGAGACGCCGCCGCCGCCAATCCCATCTCGGGGGATTCAGGAGATCGCCTCCGGCACCCTGCTGGAGAGGGGATTCATCTCCCGGAGGACTCTACGCCGCCATGGTCGCCTCCGGAGTGATGAGTGAGTAGTTCACCCCTGGACTATGGGTCCATAGCAGTAGCTAGATGGTTGTCTTCTCCCCATTGTGCTTAATTGTCGGGTCTTGTGAGCTGCCTAACATGATCAAGATCATCTATCTGTAATTCTATATGTTGCGTTTGTTGGGATCCGATGAATAGAGAATACTATGTTATGTTGATTATCAATTCATGTCTATGTGTTGTTTATGATCTTGCATGCTCTCCGTTACTAGTAGATGCTCTGGCCAAGTAGATGCTTGTAACTCCAAGAGGGAGTATTTATGCTCGATAGTGGGTTCATGTCTCCGTGAATCTGGGGAAGTGACAGAAATCTCTAAGATTATGGATGTGCTGTTGCCACTAGGGATAAAACATTGGTGCTATGTTCGAGGATGTAGTTACTGATTACATTACGCGCAATACTTAATGCAATTGTCTGTTGTTTTCAACTTAATACTGGAGGGGGTTCGGATGATAACCTGAAGGTGGACTTTTTAGGCATAGATGCATGCTGGATAGCAGTCTATGTACTTTGTCGTAATGCCCAATTAAATCTCACAATACTCATCATAATATGTATGTGCATGGTCATGCCCTCTCTATTTGTCAATTGCCCAACTGTAATTTGTTCACCCAACATGCTGTTTATCTTATGGGAGAGACACCTCTAGTGAACTGTGGACCCCGGTCCAATTCTCTATACTGAAATACAATCTACTGCAATATTGTTCTACTGTTTTCTGCAAACAATCATCTTCCACACAATACGGTTAATCCTTTGTTACAGCAAGCCGGTGAGATTGACAACCTCACTGTTTCGTTGGGGCAAAGTACTTTGGTTGTGTTGTGCAGGTTCCACGTTGGCGCCGGAATCTCTGGTGTTGCACCACACTACATCCCGCCACCATCAACCTTCAACGTGCTTCTTGACTCCTACTGGTTCGATTAAACCTTGGTTTCTTACTGAGGGAAACTTGCCGCTGTGCGCATCACACCTTCCTCTTGGGGTTCCCAACGGACGTGTCAACTGCACGCATCAAGCAAATTTCTGGCGCCGTTGCCGGGGAACGAAGAAAAGTTACACCACAAAGATTTCTAACTCCCACGTCAACTACACGCCAGCATAGCGCAGCATCGGAAATTGGTTCCGGAAGCGACCATGACGAACATGGCTCCCATGACTACAAAGTGTTTTAGCCATGGAGATCGAAGTACGTATTGAACCTTGTAGGTATGGTTTACTTTGTGATCAAATAAATGATTTGTGAACAAAGGATTGATTTTGAACAATGATAAACCAACTACAAACAAAGAAGTTATGATGGGCCCTGACTCCGTTAAAATGGCCATACGCCATGAAATCCATAATAGATGAATAATTTTTGAAAGTAAATGGATCTATAGACTTGGATGAAATATCCTTAAAGAAGCTCGACTTGTCAAAAAATTGTTTACGACAAAGTTCAAAGAGTTGACTACGATAAGATTAGATCTTCCGTAGCAATGCTTATAGTCTATGTGGATTATTCTAGTAATCACCACATATTTCTTTTATGAGATATGCTAGTAGGATGGCAAAATACACTACTTAACAGAAGTATGTATACAAGATACAACCAATTGTTTTGCTAGTCCGTAGAATACTAGATAGGTATACGAACTTCAATTGGATGAAGTGAGTATTACGGAGTTGGAATCTTCACCAGATGAAATAGTCAAAAAGTTTTTGATTTCATCAGAAATGATGAAGAGGCTTGCATTTGCAAGAAATTAAGTGGGAGCGCTGAGACATATTTATAATACTTTATGTAGATGACATATAGTTGGTTCTAAATAATGTAATTATATACTTGATTAAAATGTTTCATTGAAAATTAACTTCAATGAAAGAATATGGACTAAAACATATTTAGTGTCAAGATCTATGAAGATAGATTGAAACACATAATAAGTTTAAGTCAAAGTACATAGAATAGATATTGAAATAGTTCAATATAGAAATATTAAGAAAATGTTCTTGTCATGTGAAGGTTTAACAAGACTTGAGTGTATCTGACACTCGATGAGTAAAAACACATGAGTGATTTTAGATCACGAATAATATGTACAAAATCAGATATCTTGTGCTCTAAAATGTTATGAGCATATACCGGAATGATTCATGAGATGATCATTGGACGACAGTAAGAATATCCTTGAGTACTTTAAAAGAACCAAGGATATATATATAGTTTTGTATGGAGAAATGACAAACAAATCGCTGTAAGGTGATTACACCGATATTTGTTTTGTCACATATAAAAATAATATTTCAATCTCAAATTAGACTAAGTGTTGTTTTAAAAAGTAGCACAATGAGCTAGAAGTTGTCTATGCTAGATTTAGAAGAGTTCTAAATACTGTGACGGATTCTACAAAAGAAGGCAGAATATGTCATTGTTTTGACAAATGACAAAGGATGTTAAAGTCAAGAGGTTCTTTGAGAACTTGGTGTAGTTCCGACAGAGTCAGAATTTTGAAGCTATATTGTGTGTGACAATATTAGTGACATATTTCAAACAGCGGAATTAAGGTTCCACCAGAAGATCAAACATATTTAATGCCGACTCATTTGGAAATGAGTGATGCGTTGAGACGCAAATGAATTACAAAATACATACATTTCTGAGCGTGTCAGATCCGTTGACTAAAAACCTCTCCCGTGAGCAATACATGATAAAGCACCGGAAGGCCAAGGTGTTATATCTTTACAAATGTAAACTAGATTATTGACTCTAGTGCAAGTGGGAGACTGAAGGAGATATGCCCTAGAGGCAATAATAAAGTGGTTATTATTTATATCTTTATGTTTATGATAAATGTTTATATATCATGCTATAATTGTATTAACCGAAACATTAGTACATGTGTGATATGTAGACAACAAGAAGTCCCTAGTATGCCTCTTAAACTAGCTTGTTGATTAATGGATGATTAGTTTCATAATCATGAACATTGGATGTTATTAATAACAAGGTTATATCATTATATGAATGATGTAATGGACACACCCAATTAAGCATAGCATAAGATCTCGTCATTAAGTTATTTGCTATAAGCTTTCGATACATAGTTACCTAGTCCTTATGACCATGAGATCATGTAAATCACTTATACCGGAAAGGTACTTTGATTACATCAAACGCCACTGCGTAAATGGGTGGTTATAAAGGTGGGATTAAGTATCCGGAAAGTATGAGTTGAGGCATATGGATCAACAGTGGGATTTGTCCATCCCGATGACGGATAGATATACTCTGGGCCCTCTCGGTGGAATGTCGTCTAATGTCTTGCAAGCATATGAATAAGTTCATAAGAGACCACATACCACGGTACGAGTAAAGAGTACTTGTCAGGAGACGAGGTTGAACAAGGTATAGAGTGATACCGATGATCAAACCTCGGACAAGTAAAATATTGCGTGACAAAGGGAATTGGTATCGTATGTGAATGGTTCATTCGATCACTGAAGTCATCGTTGAATATGTGGGAGCCATTATGGATCTCCAGATCCCGCTATTGGTTATTGGTCAGAGTGAGTACTCAACCATGTCCGCATAGTTCGTGAACCATAGGGTGACACACTTAAGGTTTGATATTGAAATGGTAGAACTTGAATATGGAATGGAGTTCGAATATTTGTTCAGAGTCCCGGATGAGATCCCGGACATCACGAGGAGTTCCGGAATGGTCCGAAGAATAAGATTCATATATAGGAAGTCATATTCCAAGTTTGGAAATGATCCGGTGCATTTATGGCAGGTTCTAGAAGGTTCTAGAAAATTCCGGAAGAAACGCACTATGGAAGGTGGAGTCCCGGAAGGACTCCACAAGCTTGGCCAGCCAAACCCTAAGGGAGGAGTCCCAGGTGGGCTCCACCTAAAGGTGGCCGGCCACGCCACCTCAGGGAAAGGTGGGAGTCCCACCTTGGGTGGGACTCCCTCCTTGAGTAGGTTTCCCACATATGGGAGGTTTTAGTGTTGGGGTCTTATTCGAAGACTTGGACTACAACTCTTGGGGATTCCACCTATATAATGAGGGGCATAGGAGAGGGGGCTGACCACCACAAGACCATAGCTTGGCCGCACCCATAGGTGGCCGGCCACCCCCTCTCCCAAACCCTAGCCGCCCCCTCTCTCCTCCTCTTCTCCCGCACGCTTAGCGAAGCTCCGCCGGAGATCTCCACCGCCACCGCCACCACGCCGTCGTGCTGCCGGATTCAAGGAGGAGCTACTACTTCCGCTGCCCACTGGAACGGGGAGAAGGACGTCGTCTTCATCAACACCGAACGTGTGACCGAGTACGGAGGTGCTGCCCGATCGTGGCACCGTGATCAAGATCTTCTACGCGCTTTTGCAAGCGGCAAGTGATCGTCTACCGCAGCAATAAGAGCCTACTCTTATAGGCTTTGGAAATCTTCAAGGGTTAGTCTCGTTCATCCCCTCATTGCTCCCATCTTCTAGATTGCATCTTGGCTTGGATTGCGTTCTCGCGGTAGGAAATTTTTTGTTTTCTATGCAACGTTATCCTACAGGAGCTATATATGGATTTTATTTTCCAACTTTAGATGATCAGTTTTTAGTTCACCATTTAATTAGAATTCATAATTTTGGGGAATAAAATACTTGGAGGTACGTACCCTGCAAGTGTGGTACCACAAACAAAGCCTAAACATGGGTCCCAATAGTACACCATATATAGCACGCATAGGAAGTTTGAGAAAATTTGAAACCAACCAAATGAGGTAGAAACAAATCAAAAAAAAAAGTTGTGAAACATGTGCATGGAGCCATCACATGACATGTACTTACTACTAACAAGTAAAAAATATAAAACCCAATCATACATAGAGGTTTGGGGTGAAGAGTCATTATTCACACACATATACAATAAATATGGACTGCTTTTGGCTTTCTACCCATTAATTTGAGCAAGCTTCATGCATTGTCCACTTCAAACTTGACAACATTGGAACCATAGTTGCTTGAGTTCGCCTCGCTAGCCTCTTCCCATATGTAAGCTTAATTAATTGGTTACACTACGAAAACCACAATCAACTTCTGAATAATGCATGCATTTCCTCCCTTTTGCACATATGCAACTTTGCAAATTAGGGATGTTTGGTTTACCACACATTAGTGTGTTGTTTATTTTTATTAGGACCCCTGTTTGGTAGCCACATTTTTTCCAAAGCCAAAGTGTGGTTAGCCAAAAAAAAATACTCCAAATTGTGTGGCTAGCCACCAAATTGTGGCTTAAAATATTAAAGCCAAACTTTGGCAAAACTTTGTAAAAAAAAGTTGAGTCTATGACAAATGGACCATACATGCAATAAAGCATGATAAGCCAAATTGTGGCAAAAACCAAACACATGCCTAATAAACTATATGGCTGCCAAATTTTGGCTTCTTGGCAAATTGTGGCTAGGAACCAAACATGCCCTTGCTGGCTAAAGGGGTCCAAATAGGTGTTTTTTTATTCGCTATCATGTGCAGTGTGTGCACAATACCACAAATCAAAATTTCCCAGGTAGGCCAAACATGCATGCATGGTAGGCGAATTGCCATTTCGAAGGTTAATTTGTCAAACTAGCTTACCATGAAACCATAAACTAAATCATTTGTACTCCAACTAATTAAGTTCGGATATGAATGGTGGTCATCAACCAAACTAATAAGAATTCAAAATTTGGGATGATATAGGGATGTGCCCTATTGTTGTGGAATCAGAAAACATTAGCCAACGAAAATGTGGGTTGCATCCAAGTATAGTGGATCACAAGTCGATTGCCAAGAAGTTTTTGCCTAAATTTGAAATAAAGCCAAAATGAGGTTCAAACTTATTGAAATTAGCAAGCAAGGCAATCAAGAAGTCGCCAATTACTACTTTTATCTAGGAAAAATAACAAACATCATGGCATGCAAATATTCTTGAGAAGCAGAATCATTCTGTAAGGTATATATTTTTGGTACTATGCATGTTGGACATTGATTCGCTTCTTGCCACATGGGTGAGCTAGCTTGGTTACCGCAAGAACCATGCATGGCGAACTTTTGAATCATGACCCCTTTTTTAAGAGATCAATGAAAAACTTCGTATTTTCAACTATACTTTGCCAAATACAGTTTTTTTTGGTTTTCCACGTAAAGTCTTTTCATTTTTATTGGCCGATTTAAGGGGGGCAAAATTAAAAGGATGTATTTGTGAAGTGGCTACCGTGTGTATTGCGCACACTACCACCTATACAATTTTCACAAGCGGGTGAAATGGTTGGATGGCCATCCATTTCCATGGTTTGTTGGATTATCTCATCATGTAGTATATAATAAATTAATTTTGTAAATATTTTTCAATTCAAGTATTAACGATGGTTATAGTACAACTCAAATAATTTGGGAAAAAACTGGGATTCACCTCCCTAGAATCAATCTTGCCCGTCCATTTCCTATCAACTGACTATAGGGAGTAATAGATTTAAATGGCGGTTGGAGTTAATTCCTCAACCTCGTCGCAGTATTATTCCCATCTGTCCCCACTAAACAACCCCTGGCGGTTCATTCTCCCGTGCATTTCGGCAAGTTCCAAAAAACCCCATTGTTTGCAGTTGCTCTCCCTCCCTCCCCCTCAATCCCTCCGATCAGTTCGACGTGCTTCAGCACTTCCATGGCCGACGGCGGCCTGTTTACTCTAAAGAGGAGCGTCGTTCCCCATGGGACGACCAAGGTGAACGTGGTCTACACGAATGACCCTTCCATTCTCGAGCGCACCCTCAAGATGTACGAACAAAAGCTTCTGGAGGACAGGCCCAGGTTCATCGGCCTTGACCTAGAATACACTTCGGACCAAGTAAGTACCGCCGTCATTCAGTTGGCCATGGACGACCACGTCCTGGTGTACCATTTCTGCAGGTATGTTCTTCACATGCCTTCCTTTATCTTGGATCTGCTTTTCTATTTCGAAATAGACTAGGTTCTAACTTGTATGAAAACACGAACAAACTAACTTGTATGAAAAATGTGGTCTGGAACGTAATATCCAACAAACTTGTTTTTTTTTTTGGATTGACCACGATATCTAGTTTCATGATTTTGGTACTCAAAATTTGCACAAATTTCATGTACTCATACTCACCGATAATCGGCATGGATGTCAAGATATTTTTATTTTACATATAGTAACTGAATCTTAACTTGACACTTAAATAATTAGATCATATAGTCGTAACAATAATTCATGTTATTTTGATGTGTATCACTAATGCAAAATCATTGTTTCACTGCAACAAGTATACAGTTTACTGGAAGAAAAATATGTGTACTATTTCAGTATATACGATCTTACAAGATTGATTTGTGTTAACATGCAGGAGTCCTGACAATCTGGCACTGCGAGAATTCCTTCAACATAAAGGAATTTGTTTCACAACTGTTGACATCAGGAGTGACTCTAGAAGGTTTGCTAGAGATGGCATTAAAATTCCTGAACATAATTGGATTGACATTCAGGATATGATCAATTTCAATGGTCCTGGCAAAAGGACTGGCATGGGTGATTTGGCAGCCGCCATCATTGACCCATCTTACAAAGACATGAAGACCAAGTTCCCTACTAGCAGCCACGATCAATGGGAGTGCATGCCATTGCCTCAAGTAAACTTGAGGTATGCTGCCATCGATGGGTATGTTAGTTTTGAGTTGTACAGGCGACTCAAAAAAATCAATGATGGGCAGCGTCAAGCACAACCAATTCCAAGGGAAGTGGTTTGCCCGGATTGCAAGGAAGCGGCTAGGTTGGCCGCTCTTCCCCCTGCCTGGCGCGACGAGAAGAAGCAGTTTGTCGGGACAACCTACTGGGAATTTGTATCTTATTGCTTTAGGTACAACATACCATTTGATCCGAAGAATATGCCACCATGGATAAAGGACCCGTGAGAGCCTACTGCGGGGTCTCCGTGGGATGTCGGTTCACATGGTGAGCAAGCTAGGGCAACTGCTGGATGTGGTGAGCTAGCAAGGGCAGGGCCTGTATCTGGTTGGGAAGCTCCAACAAGGATTCCCGACACACGAAGTGCGAACGAGTGCAGAACTTGGACTGCCAACCCATGGGAGGCAGGTACAAGCGGCACCGGCAAGCGCATCAAGAGGGATGACGATAATTGGTGAACTAGGCTCGCGTTATATGTTTCCAAGATTGTACATAAGTTTAGAATTATGAACTAGTAGTATTGTTTAGGTGATGTAATTACTTTTGCAACAATGTGTATGAGGTTTCAGAACCACGCTTCCTTATTTAAACATGTTTAAACCATGAAAATGAAAAGGTAAGCCTGCATCCTTCTTAGTCACTCCAAAATGAAGCTTTTGGGCAGGTATTTGAAATTTCCATGTTTGAAACCCAAAACGACTTCTCTTCGTGATTGACTTCATAAGACAAAGTTTAGGCTTAGGGGTAGATACATGATTTTTCTGGTTTGAATATGTCTAGACCTTGTTTATCAACTTGAGTGCTTACTATATGACATAAGAAGGCTATGTGCTTTGGTTTTTCATTTTTTTCATTTTTTTGAAATTTTATGCCCATTTGAATCTTGGTCAAATCCTAGGTACGTTTGACCAAGATTTGAACAAGTTTAAAATATGAAAATCAAATGTAAGCCCGGTCTGGATCCTTCTTAGTCACTCTGAAATGAAGCTTTTGGGAGGTTTTTGAAATTTCCATGTTTGAAACCCAAAACCACTTCTCTTCATGCTCGACTTCGTAAGATAGAGTTTAGGGTTAGGGGTAGATACATGATTTTTCTGGTTTGAATATGTCTAGACCTTGTTTATCAACTTGAGTGCTTATTATATGACATAAGAAGGCTATGTGCTTTGGTTTTTCATTTTTTTATGCCCATTTGAATCTTGGTCAAATCCTAGGTTTGACCAAGATTTGAACAAGTTTAAAACATGAAAATAAAAGGTAAGCTCGTCCTGGATCCTTCTTAGTCACTCTAAAATGAAGCTTTTGGGGGGTTCTTGAAATTTCCATGTTTGAAACCCAAAACCACGTCTCTTCATTCTTGACTTCATAAGACATAGTTTAGGGTTAGGGTAGATACATGATTTTTCTGGTTTGAATATGTCTAGACCTTGTTTATCAACTTGAATGCTTAATATATGACATAAGAATACTATGTGCTTTGGTTTTCATTTTTTGATTTTTTCTGAATTTTTATGCCCATTTGCTCTTGGTCAAATCATAGGTTTAACCAAGTTTAAAACATGAAAATGAAAAGGTAAGCCTGCATCCTTCTTAGTCACTCCAAAATGAGGCTTTTGGGAAGGTTTTTGAAATTTCCATGTTTGAAACCCAAAATGACTTCTCTTCGTGCTTGACTTCATAAGACAAAGTTTAGGGTTAGGGGTAGATACAAGATTTTTCTGGTTTGAATATGTCTAGACCTTGTTTACCAACTTGAGTGCTTACTATATGACATAAGAAGGCTATGTGCTTTGGTTTTTAATTTTTAATTTTTTTTTAATTTTGATGCACATTTGAATCTTTGTCAAATCCTAGGTTTGACCAAGATTTAAACAAGTATAAAACATGAAAATGAAAAGGGGAAGCATGTATCCTTCTTATAGTCACTCTAAAATGAAGTTTTTGGGATGTTCTTGAAATTTTCATGTTTGAAACCCAAAACCACTTCTCTTCATGCTTGACTTCATAAGATACAGTTTAGGGGCTAGGGGCCGGGGTAGATACATGATTTGCCTAGGTTTGAATATGTGCAAACCTTGTTTATCAACTTGAATGCTTACTATATGACATAATAAAACTTTGTGCTTTAATTTGGTTTTAAATTTTTCTATTTTTTTTGAATTTTGATGCACATTTTGAATCTTGGTCAAATCCTAGGTTTGACCAAGATTTAAACAAGTATAAAACATGAAAATGAAAAGGTAAGCATGCATCGATCCTTCTTAGTCACTCCAAAGTGAAGCTTTTGGGAAGTTTTTGAAATTTCCATGTTTGAAACCCAAAACGACTTCTCTTCGTGCTTGATCGACACTTCAGAAGACAAAGTTTAGGGTTAGGGGTAGATATATGATCGATTTCTCTGGTTTGAATATGTCTAGACCATGTTTATCAACTTCAGTGCTTACTACATGACATAAGAAGGCTATATATGTGCTTTGGTTTTTTTTTGAATTTTTATGCCCATTTGAATCTTGGTCAAATCCTAAGTTTGACCAAGATTTGAACAAGTTTAAAACATGAAAATGAAAATGAAAAGGGTAAGCCTGGATCCTTCTTAGTCACTCTAAAATGAAGCTTTTGGGAAGTTTTTGAAATTTCCATGTTTGAAACCCAAAACGACTTCTCTTCGTGCTTGATCGACACTTCAGAAGACAAAGTTTAGGGTTAGGGGTAGATATATGATCGATTTCTCTGGTTTGAATATGTCTAGACCATGTTTATCAACTTGAGTGCTTACTATATGACACAAGAAGGCTATATATGTGCTTTGGTTTTTCATTTTTTTTTGAATTTTTATGCCCATTTGAATCTTGGTCAAATCCTAAGTTTGACCAAGATTTGAACAAGTTTAAAACATGAAAATGAAAAGGGTAAGCCTGGATCCTTCTTAGTCACTCTAAAATGAAGCTTTTGGGAGGTTTTTGAAATTTCCATGTTTGAAACCCAAATTAAACCACTTCTCTTCATGCTTGACTTTACAAGACATAGTTTATGGTTAGGGGGTAGATACATGATTCGTCTGTTTTAAATATTTCTAGACCTTGTTTATCAACTCGAATGTCTTACTATATGACATAAGAAGACCATGCGCTTTTTTTTTGAATTCTTATGCCCATTTGAATCTCTTGGTCAAATCCTAGCTAGGTTTGACCAAGATTTAAACAAGTTTAACACATGAAAATGAAAAGGCAAGCTTGTATCCTTCTTAGTCACTCTAAAATGAAGCTTTTGGGAGGTTTTTGAAATTTCCATGTTTGAAACACAAAACCACTTCTCTTCATGCTTGACTTCATAAGACAGAGTTTAGGGTTAGGGGGTAGATACATGATTTGTCTTGTTTGAATATGTTTAGACCTTGTTTATCAACTTGAATGCTTACTATATATATGTGACATGAGAATAATATGTGCTTTGGTTTTCATTTTTTTTGATTTTTTTTGATTTTGATGCACATTTGAATCTTTGTCAAATCCTAGGTTTGACCAAGATTTAAACAAGTATAAAACATGAAAATGAAAGGGGGAAGCATGTATCCTTCTTATAGTCACTCTAAAATGAAATTTTTGGGATGTTCTTGAAATTTTCATGTTTGAAACCCAAAACCACTTCTCTTCATGCTTGACTTCATAAGATAGAGTTTAGGGGCTAGGGGGTAGATACATGCTTTGCCTAGGTTTGAATATGTGCAAACCTTGTTTATCAACTTGAATGCTTACTATATGACATAAGAAGACTATATGCTTTTGTTTTTCATTTTTCTGATTTTTTTTTTTAAATTTTATGCCCATTTGAATCTTTTGGTCAAATCATAGGTGTAATTTGACACAGATTTAAACAAGTTTAAAATATGAAAATGAAAAGGTGGTAAGCATGGATCCTTCTTATATTATTAGTCACTCTAAAATGAAGCTTTTGGGAGGTTTTTGAAATTTCCATGTTTGAAACCCAAAACCACTTCTCTTCATGTTTTTGACTTCATAAGATAGAGTTTAGGGGTTAGTGGTGTAGATACATGATTTGTCTTTTGTTTGAATATGTGTCTAGACCTTGTTTATCAACTTTAATGCTTACTATATGACATAAGAAAACTTTGTGCTTTAATTTGGTTTTAAATTTTTCTAATTCTTTTTGAATTTTGATGCACATTTTGAATCTTGGTCAAATCCTAGGTTTGACCAAGATTTAAACAAGTATAAAACATGAAAATGAAAAGGTAAGCATGCATCGATCCTTCTTAGTCACTCCAAAGTGAAGCTTTTGGGAAGTTTTTGAAATTTCCATGTTTGAAACCCAAAACGACTTCTCTTCGTGCTTGATCGACACTTCAGAAGACAAAGTTTAGGGTTAGGGGTAGATATATGATCGATTTCTCTGGTTTGAATATGTCTAGACCATGTTTATCACCTTGAGTGCTTACTACATGACATAAGAAGACGACATGTTTTTTTTGTTGATTTTTTTGAATTTTTATGCCCATTTGAATCTTGGTCAAATCATAGGTTTGACCACGATTTAAACATGTTTAAAACATGAAAATGAGAAAGTAAGTCTGGATCCTTCTTAGTCACTCCAAAATGTACCAATTGATATATGAGTTAACTTGGCTTCATGGAAAAAATAATGTCATGTAAATGAGTTAACTTGGCTTTCCTACCCTTGAATCCATAGGAGTAGTATAATAATGAACCGAGTTTTTAAACCAACAGGTCTGTCACTTACGTGTGGTGCCCATGCGTGAGGTCCCACACTTCAGTGAGCACAAGCCAAGTGCGGTAGGTACGCAAACTCATCAGGATGCGTACTGGAAGTCTCTGGGTCCTTCAGGATTCGGTTGTCCCTCTCACAAAAAAAATCTCTCATTCTCGGCCTCGCTCGACTCGCTCGCTCGCTCGCTCGCACCTCCTGCTCACTGACAAAACCTGCAGAACAGTCAACATCATCACCCGAAAAATGGCAGACACCATAATTCTCTCCCTTCGTCTCTCCTTTCGAGTGATCCCTCTTCCTCCGAGTTTCACTCGACGGGCAAACACACGTGTGCTGCATAGTAATAATATAAAAGTAGAAAAATCGACCTACGAATCTATGATTAAATAGGTTAATCTAGGGTTTTGCCCACTACTATAGATCAAGTTCAAAAATATCCAACTACTGGTTCGATTTCGGGCTACTAATATAAAATTAAATAAGTTGAACTAGTATTCCTCTAAAAAAATCATTTTGGTATGCATTGTTTTATACTTTTCATAGCTATAGTGCATCACAAATTCATGATTTCATGCTTTGCTTTGCCAATTTTGATTTTTTCTAACCACCTTCTCTTTGATTTCAAATTTAGGTCAAACTATTGGTGCCTGGTATGTGTTCTACTTGAATTGGATGCTGCGTGTGCACAAGTTTTGCCATTGTTTTGGGCTTCCACACATCTTTGGGGCATCCAAGTATTTAAGTTACCTTGTGTTTTCTTGAATTGTAATTCATGTACCATTCCTCCCAATTTATATGCCCATTTGAATTTGGTCAAATCATAAGTTTGGCCAAGATTTGAACAAGTTTAAAACATGAAAATGATAAGGTAAGCCTGGATCCTTCTTAGTCACTCTAAAATGAAGCTTTTGGGAGGTTTTTGAAATTTCCATGTTTGAAACACAAAACCAATTCTCTTCATGCTTGACTTCATAAGACAGAGTTTAGGGTTAGGGGGTAGATACATGATTTGTTGTTCGAATATGTTTAGACCTTGTTTATCAACTTGAATGCTTACTATATGTGACATGAGAATACTATGTGCTTTGGTTTTCATTTTTTTGATTTTTTCTGAATTTTTATGTCCATTTGATCTTGGTCAAATCCTAGGTTTAAGCAAGATTTAAATAAGTTTATAACATGAAAATAAAAAGGTATGCCTGCATCCTTCTTAGTCACTCAAAAATGAATCTTTTGGGAAGGGTTTTGAAATTTCCATGTTTGAAACCCAAAACCACGTCTCTTCATTCTTGACTTCAAAAGACATAGTTTAGGGTTAGGGTAGATACATGATTTTTCTGGTTTGAATATGTCTAGACCTTGTTTATCAACTTGAATGCTTAATATATGACATAAGAATACTATGTGCTTTGGTTTTCATTTTTTGATTTTTTCTGAATTTTTATGCCCATTTGCTCTTGGTCAAATCATAGGTTTAACCAAGTTTAAAATATGAAAATGAAAAGGTAAGCCTGCATCCTTCTTAGTCACTCCAAAATGAGGCTTTTGGGAAGGGTTTTTGAAATTTCCATGTTTGAAACCCAAAACGACTTCTCTTCGTGCTTGACTTCATAAGACAAAGTTTAGGGTTAGGGGTAGATACAAGATTTTTCTGGTTTGAATATGTCTAGACCTTGTTTACCAACTTGAGTGCTTACTATATGACATAAGAAGGCTATGTGCTTTGGTTTTTCCATTTTTTTTGAATTTTTGTGCCCATTTGAATCTTGGTCAAATCCTTGGTACGGTTTGATCAAGATTTGAACATGTTTAAAACATGAAAATAAAAGGTAAGCATGGATCCTTCTTAGTCACTCTAAAATGAAGCTTTTAGGAGGTTCTTTAAATTTCCAAGTTTGAAACCCAAAACCACTTCTCTTCATGCTTGACTACACTAGTAAGAGTGCACGTGCAACGCACGATCAATTTAGAAATCATGAAGCTAAAAAAATGCATATTAGCTACCAAATAACTAATTTGAAGATAAGCAAAAAAATCATCTACATAATAAGTAACATTATCTGCTTTGTTTTCTGATGAAGAACCACTTCACGCCACCAAGAATTTCACACTCAATGGCAGAATTTTTGTATTAGCTTTATTCTTATCGTACTTAAAAAATTGGACCAAAAATATCTTCCTCCGTTTCATTACCATCCTGCATATGCATTGTACATCATTGACATAAAACGTCTGTGAGTAAAGTGTGTACAAATGAGGAAAAAATCAGTACTTGACATGGTTTGCACAAAATCCACACAAGGTTTTAACCAATCATAGTAAGGCTCATTTGATTCATTGCCACGTGGAACATATAGATATCTTGGGCTTGCTGACGTTAACGGCTGTGTGGTACCAGTCCTCGGCTACAAGTTGACTTCCCATGTCTTGATCCTCTCTGCCCTCAGGAGTCTGGAGTGTCACAATCTGCTCTGATGCTCTTCATACTCTTGGAGATGGGTCTTTCTCCACATAAAATGTGCGCGGCTCACAAACAGATTAGCTGAAATGTTACCATGTTCAAGAATATTGTGAATGATAGCTACACAGATTGACAGATGAAATGAGTGAAGAAAAGTCGTTGTCCTACTATTGTGTAGTTGTTGCCAACAACACTAATGTTGTTAATCGTTGACACGTAAATGGGAACCTAGGAGTGAAGGGAGCGATTTCCATAACAGATGAAAATTTACAGGATGATATAACGTGCAGTGAGAATGCAATATACCTAAAATCTGGAGCTCTCCATTTACAGTACCAAGTATCATTCTCATTAGTGAGAGCTAGGATATTTTCGGAGCAGAATAAGATGCTGGCATTGGAGGCCTCATCTGAATAGGAACTCCAAAAATATCACCTGGTTTATCGATCACATATGAAGGAGTTGACTGAATGCTATTTCCATTACAAATGAAAACTTAAAGGGATGATATAATGTCCGGTGAGAATTTTCTATACCTTAGAGGTGCTAAAACATGGAGTTCGCCATTTATTGAACAAGGTATCATTGTAATCAGTGAGTGCTAGGATTTCTTGGAGCACGGTAAGATATTGGCATTGCAGGCCTCACTGAATAAGAAGTCCAAAAATATCACCTAGTTTATCACACATGAAGGAGTTGACTGCATGATTTCCATTATAAATGAAAACATACAGGGGATAATATAATGTCTGGTGAGAACTTTCTATACCATAGAGGCGCTAAAACCTGGAGTTCACCATTGCATGCCTCCTCTAAATGGGTGAGTCCAAAAATATCACCTCTAGAAAAAACATTGATCAGTAGAAAAAACATGACCTCACAATTGAACACTTGTTGGGACTAAAAAACATTGGTCTTTCAGAACGGAAAAGATATGATCCCACTTTTGCTTGCTCTAGAATTAGTCAAGCGTTCGCTGGAGATCAGTAGACCTACCATGCCTTGCTTGCCCAAGGTCCAAGGGGCTACCGCGCCTTGGACAGAGCAGACAACATCGGAAGGAGACATTCCTTGTCGTTGGCCACATGAATGCTGACCACTCATACCAACAATAGTAGAGCCCTGGAGCCTACACAAGAAAAAAGCAACTATTTTTAGGGCACTGGAACTTAACAACCAAATTACGTGATCCCAAGAAGAAAAACAAAGAACAATGCAGCAAAACGGTGGCATGAAGGAACCACCGGTCACAACGAAAAGGTTGTCAGCGCAAAAGAAATCCTGGTCGGTGGTATGGTCAAGCTAGCAGAAGAAAAGATAGCAAGAGGAACTGTGTGTCTTCTACTTTAGAAACTGTACACAATCACCAATTAATCTAGGACAAACATGTCACAGACATATAAAATTTAACATGATTAATCAAGGATCAAGTGCACAAGAAGATTAAGCACTGGCCCAAGTCAGAACTATTCCATGCATCAGAATTGAAGCATTTATCGAAAATTTTAGAAAATATGCAGAGTATCCAATTTATTTTTATAGCTTTCTGCAGTCCTTGACATAGCATGAGCACAATCCCCACTACTACACGTGAATTACTATATAGCTGCCTTATTATGGCATATATACCTATATCCTCATATCTTCTAGCTTGGAAAAGCATTCACAATTTACTGAAACCACAAAAACGCAGCCCTTCATACTCGAGTAAAACTGCTATATCATAAAGCATTCTTAGAGGATGGCACAATCTTTATTTTCTATTGGTAAATAAACCTTCAAATAGACCTATGTGCAATTGGTGTTGAGAATGACCATGCCTATCACACAAAACTGCAGCTCAAGCATCTCTAAAAATCTGAAACGCACATGAAAGTACAAGAGAATGCACCGTGATCTGAATTTAAACATGCCTAGGAAAAAAAACCATAATCTAAATTTACGCCTTTGTGCCGAACTATATGCAAATAGATCTAAAAATGCAGCAAGGGCAGAAAACCATAATCTAAATTTACGCCTTTGCCCTATGAAGGAACCACCGGTCACAACGAAAAGGTTGTCAGTGCAAAAGAAATCCTGGTCGGTGGTATGGTCAAGCTAGCAGAAGAAAAGATAGCAAGAGGAACTGTGTGTCTTCTACTTTAGAGGATGGCACAATCTTTATTTTCTATTGGTAAATAAACCTTCAAATAGACCTATGTGCAATTGGTGTTGAGAATGACCATGCCTATCACAAAAAACTGCAGCTGAAGCATCTCTAAAAATCTGAAACGCACATGAAAGTACAAGAGAATGCACCGTGATCTGAATTTAAACATGCCCAGGACAAAAAACCATAATCTAAATTTACGCCTTTGTGCCGAACTATATGCAAATAGATCTAAAAATGCAGCAAGGGAAGACAGTAAGCCTCAGATACATCTCTTCTCAATACTTCTACCAATCCTCCTAAAAAATGCAAGTACAAGGAAAGTGACACCTGTGAAGATGCAGCAGTATGCATTGAGAATTCAGCTATACAAGTATTCCCAACCAGAATATTGATCAGCTCACTTGTGAACTGTCCATCCGATGCCCAAGTTAACAATCCCAAATCAACCGTAGTGTCTTATTCTGAAGATGCTATTTGATGCACTTCTACCGTGAGAAACAGTTTTGCCCTATGGACAGAAAACAACGTGCATCAAGTAGTCCTGCTTCTGTACATTTTCTGCAGTGTCATGAACATCCGGTGGAGTTAGTACAGGTTGATCATAAAAATGGACAATCGACAATGGAGACAGTTGTATCACAAAAGAGAAAGCAATCCTTGAATCTTCCACTTGAACGACGGCCATCGAACCAAAGTGCAAGGTTGACCTTCCGAAGTTCCAATTGCCAGCTTCAAAAATCGATGGGGAGGTCAAACCAAAATAGGATCTCCAAAAGAACCGCCAGTAGAGGTTAAGATAGATCAAGCAATAAGCAAGAATAATATCAGAGTACGGAAAGAGAAGACCTTCTGAGAGACACTGGGGAGCGACGGTGGTGCCGATTTCCGTGTCCCCGATGCGGCGATTTAGCATCAGCGAAGCAGATTCGTCCTCAGCCGTGGATGAACGCCGGCTGCTCCGGGGCGGCGATTGGTGGTGCACATCGGCGGCAGAGGTCGGATTGGGCGTGGGCGGCAGCGCAGAGCGCAGAAGAACATGCGTTTGTGTGGTGGCGTTGGTACATCAACTGCGGAGGGCGGCCGGCGGCGTGCCCGGAGGGCGGCGCGGCGGCGTGTAGCAGCGTGCGGCATCCACAGGTCGGCGCGGGGATTAGTGCGGCATCCGGGCATCGTGCATGTCCTGGAGGTGGTTGTCGGGCTCGGCCATCTGGGGGAGGGAGCTGTTTTTTGCGGTTCGACGATTAGTCGTGGGATGGTTTGGTTAGGCGTGGGACGGGGCGTCTAACACTGTTTTAGGGGTAATCTGAACCATTGATTTTGTTGATTAAACGGTCAAGATCATCTGGATCTGCCGCTCTGGCTCTTTTAATAGTAGTGGAGATAAGACAGAGTTTAGGGTTAGGGGTAGATACATGATTTTTCTTGTTTGAATATATCTAGACCTTGTTTATCAACTTTACTGCTTACTATATGACATAAGAAAATTATGTGCTTTGGTTTCTAATTTTTTTTTTTAATTTTGATGCACATTTGAATCTTTGTCAAATCCTAGGTTTGACCAAGATTTAAACAAGTATAAAACATGAAAATGAAAAGGGGAAGCATGTATCCTTCTTATAGTCACTCTAAAATGAAATTTTTGGGATGTTCTTGAAATTTTCATGTTTGAAACCCAAAACCACTTCTCTTCATGCTTGACTTCATAAGATAGAGTTTAGGGGCTAGGGGGTAGATACATGCTTTGCCTAGGTTTGAATATGTGCAAACCTTGTTTATCAACTTGAATGCTTACTATATGACATAAGAAGACTATATGCTTTCGTTTTTCATTTTTCTGATTTTTTTTAAATTTTTTATGCCCATTTGAATCTTTTGGTCAAATCATAGGTGTAATTTGACACATATTTAAACAAGTTTAAAATATGAAAATGAAAAGGTGGTAAGCATGGATCCTTCTTATATTATTAGTCACTCTAAAATGAAGCTTTTGGGAGGTTTTTGAAATTTCCATGTTTGAAACCCAAAACCACTTCTCTTCATGCTGTTGACTTCATAAGATAGAGTTTAGGGGTTAGTGGTGTAGATACATGATTTGTCTTTTGTTTGAATATGTGTCTAGACCTTGTTTATCAACTTTAATGCTTACTATATGACATAAGAAAACTTTGTGCTTTAATTTGGTTTTAAATTTTTCTAATATTTTTTGAATTTTGATGCACATTTTGAATCTTGGTCAAATCCTAGGTTTGACCAAGATTTAAACAAGTATAAAACATGAAAATGAAAAGGTAAGCATGCATCGATCCTTCTTAGTCACTCCAAAGTGAAGCTTTTGGGAAGGGTTTTTGAAATTTCCATGTTTGAAACCCAAAACGACTTCTCTTCGTGCTTGACTTCATAAGACAAAGTTTAGGGTTAGGGGTAGATACAAGATTTTTCTGGTTTGAATATGTCTAGACCTTGTTTACCAACTTGAGTGCTTACTATATGACATAAGAAGGCTATGTGCTTTGGTTTTTCAATTTTTTTGAATTTTTGTGCCCATTTGAATCTTGGTTAAGTCCTAGGCACGGTTTGATCAAGATTTGAACATGTTTAAAACATGAAAATAAAAGGTAAGCATGGATCCTTCTTAGTCACTCTAAAATGAAGCTTTTAGGAGGTTCTTTAAATTTCCAAGTTTGAAACCCAAAACCACTTCTCTTCATGCTTGACTACATAAGACAGAGTTTAGGGTTAGGGGTAGATACATGATTTTTCTTGTTTGAATATATCTAGACCTTGTTTATCAACTTTAATGCTTACTATATGACATAAGAAAACTATGTGCTTTGGTTTTTAATTTTTTAATTTTTTTTAATTTTGATGCACATTTGAATCTTTGTCAAATCCTAGGTTTGACCAAGATTTAAACAAGTATAAAACATGTAAATGAAAAGGGGAAGCATGTATCCTTCTTATAGTCACTCTAAAATGAAGTTTTTGGGATGTTCTTGAAATTTTCATGTTTGAAACCCAAAACCACTTCTCTTCATGCTTGACTTCATTAGATACAGTTTAGGGGCTAGGGGTAGATACATGATTTGCCTAGGTTTGAATATGTGCAAACCTTGTTTATCAACTTGAATGCTTACTATATGACATAATAAAACTTTGTGCTTTAATTTGGTTTTAAATTTTTCTAATTTTTTTTAAATTTTGATGCACATTTTGAATCTTGGTCAAATCCTAGGTTTGACCAAGATTTAAACAAGTATAAAACATGAAAATGAAAAGGTAAGCTTTTGGGAAGTTTTTGAAATTTCCATGTTTGAAACCCAAAACGACTTCTCTTCGTGCTTGATCGACACTTCAGAAGACAAAGTTTAGGGTTAGGGGTAGATATATGATCGATTTCTCTGGTTTGAATATGTCTAGACCATGTTTATCACCTTGAGTGCTTACTACATGACATAAGAAGACGACATGTTTTTTTTTGTTGATTTTTTTGAATTTTTATGCCCATTTATATCTTGGTCAAATCATAGGTTTGACCACGATTTAAACATGTTTAAAACATGAAAATGAGAAAGTAAGTCTGGATCCTTCTTAGTCACTCCAAAATGTACCAATTGATATATGAGTTAACTTGGCTTCATGGAAAAAATAATGTCATGTAAATGAGTTAACTTGGCTTTCCTACCCTTGAATCCATAGGAGTAGTATAATAATCAACCGAGTTTTTAAACCAACAGGTCTGTCACTTACGTGTGGTGCCCATGCGTGAGGTCCCACACTTCAGTGAGCACAAGCCAAGTGCGGTAGGTACGCAAACTCATCAGGATGCGTACTGGAAGTCTCTGGGTCCTTCAGGATTCGGTTGTCCCTCTCACAAAAAAAATCTCTCATTCTCGGCCTCGCTCGACTCGCTCGCTCGCTCGCTCGCTCGCACCTCCTGCTCACTGACAAAACCTGCAGAACAGTCAACATCATCACCCGAAAAAGGGCAGACACCATAATTCTCTCCCTTCTTCTCTCCTTCCGAGTGATCCCTCTTCCTCCAAGTTTCACTCGACGGGCAAACACACGTGTGCTGCATAGTAATAATATAAAAGTAGAAAAATCGACCTACGAATCTATGATTAAATAGGTTAATCTAGGGTTTTGCCCACTACTACAGATCAAGTTCAAAAATATCCAACTACTGGTTCGATTTCGGGCTACTAATATAAAATTAAATAAGTTGAACTAGTATTCCTCTAAAAAATCATTTTGGTATGCATTGTTTTATACTTTTCATAGCTATAGTGCATCACAAATTCATGATTTCATGCTTTGCGTTGCCAATTTCGATTTTTTCTAACCACCTTCTCTTTGATTTCAAATTTAGGTCAAACTATTGGTGCCTGGTATGTGTTCTACTTGAATTGGATGCTGCGTGTGCACATGTTTTGCCATTGTTTTGGGCTTCCACACATCTTTGGGACATCCAAGTATTTAAGTTACCTTGTGTTTTCTTGAATTGTAATTCATGTACCATTCCTCCCAATTTCTATGCCCATTTGAATTTGGTCAAATCATAAGTTTGACCAAGATTTGAACAAGTTTAAAACATGAAAATGATAAGGTAAGCCTGGATCCTTCTTAGTCACTCTAAAATGAAGCTTTTGGGAGGTTTTTGAAATTTCCATGTTTGAAACACAAAACCACTTCTCTTCATGCTTGACTTCATAAGACAGAGTTTAGGGTTAGGGGGTAGATACATGATTTGTTGTTTGAATATGTTTAGACCTTGTTTATCAACTTGAATGCTTACTATATGTGACATGAGAATACTATGTGCTTTGGTTTTCATTTTTTTGATTTTTTCTGAATTTTTATGTCCATTTGATCTTGGTCAAATCCTAGGTTTAACCAAGATTTAAACAAGTTTATAACATGAAAATAAAAAGGTAAGCCTGCATCCTTCTTAGTCACTCAAAAATGAATCTTTTGGGAAGGTTTTTGAAATTTCCATGTTTGAAACCCAAAACCACGTCTCTTCATTCTTGACTTCATAAGACATAGTTTAGGGTTAGGGTAGATACATGATTTTTCTGGTTTGAATATGTCTAGACCTTGTTTATCAACTTGAATGCTTAATATATGACATAAGAATACTATGTGCTTTGGTTTTCATTTTTTGATTTTTTCTGAATTTTTATGCCCATTTTCTCTTGGTCAAATCATAGGTTTAACCAAGATTTAAACAAGTTTAAAACATGAAAATGAAAAGGTAAGCCTGCATCCTTCTTAGTCACTCCAAAATGAGCCTTTTGGGAAGGGTTTTTGAAATTTCCATGTTTGAAACCCAAAACGACTTCTCTTCGTGCTTGACTTCATAAGACAAAGTTTAGGGTTAGGGGTAGATACAAGATTTTTCTAGTTTGAATATGTATAGACCTTGTTTACCAACTTGAGTGCTTACTATATGACATAAGAAGGCTATGTGCTTTGGTTTTTCAATTTTTTTGAATTTTTGTGCCCATTTGAATCTTGGTCAAATCCTAGGTACGATTTGATCAAGATTTGAACATGTTTAAAACATGAAAATAAAAGGTAAGCATGGATCCTTCTTAGTCACTCTAAAATGAAGCTTTTGGGAAGTTTTTGAAATTTCCATGTTTGAAACCCAAAACGACTTCTCTTCGTGCTTGATCGACACTTCAGAAGATAAAGTTTAGGGTTAGGGGTAGATATATGATCGATTTCTCTGGT
The DNA here is from genome assembly GCF_019359855.2 of Lolium perenne. NCBI lineage: Eukaryota > Viridiplantae > Streptophyta > Magnoliopsida > Poales > Poaceae > Lolium > Lolium perenne. Next base: position 61,393,780 of record NC_067250.2, on the reverse strand, counting down.
TTGAATATGTCTAGACCATGTTTATCAACTTGAGTGCTTACTATATGACATAAGAAGGCTATATATGTGCTTTGGTTTTTCATTTTTTTTGAATTTTTATGCCCATTTGAATCTTGGTCAAATCCTAAGTTTGACCAAGATTTGAACAAGTTTAAAACATGAAAATGAAAAGGGTAAGCCTGGATCCTTCTTAGTCACTCTAAAATGAAGCTTTTGGGAGGTTTTTGAAATTTCCATGTTTGAAACCCAAATTAAACCACTTCTCTTCATGCTTGACTTTACAAGACATAGTTTATGGTTAGGGGGTAGATACATGATTCGTCTGTTTTAAATATTTTTAGACCTTGTTTATCAACTCGAATGTCTTACTATATGACATAAGAAGACCATGCACTTTTTTTTTGAATTCTTATGCCCATTTGAATCTCTTGGTCAAATCCTAGCTAGGTTTGACCAAGATTTAAACAAGTTTAACAAATGAAAATGAAAAGGTAAGCTTGTATCCTTCTTAGTCACTCTAAAATGAAGCTTTTGGGAGGTTTTTGAAATTTCCATGTTTGAAACACAAAACCACTTCTCTTCATGCTTGACTTCATAAGACAGAGTTTAGGGTTAGGGGGTAGATACATGATTTGTCTTGTTTGAATATGTTTAGACCTTGTTTATCAACTTGAATGCTTACTATATATATGTGACATGAGAATACTATGTGCTTTGGTTTTCATTTTTTTGATTTTGATGCACATTTGATCTTGGTCAAATTCTAGGTTTAACCAAGATTTAAACAAGTTTATAACATGAAAATAAAAAGGTAAGCCTGCATCCTTCTTAGTCACTCAAAAATGAATCTTTTGGGAAGGTTTTTGAAAATTCCATGTTTGAAATCCAAAACGACTTCTCTTCGTGCTTGACTTCATAAGACAAAGTTTAGGGTAGGGGTAGATACATGATTTTTTTCTGGTTTGAATATGTCTAGACCTTATTTATCAACACTTGCGTGCTTACTATATGACGTAAGAAGGCTCTATGTTCTTTGGTTTTTCATTTTTTTGAATTTTTATGCCCATTTGAATCTTGGTCAAATCCTAGGTACGGTTTGACCAAGATTTGAACAAGTTTAAAACATGCAAATAAAAGGTAATCCCGACCTGGATCCTTTAGTCAATCTAAAATGAAGCTTTTGGGGGGGGTCTTCAAATTTCCATGTTTGAAACCCAAATAAACCACTTCTCTTCATGCTTGACTTCGTAAGATAGAGTTTAGGGTTAGGGGTAGATACGTACATGATTTTTCTAAGTATTGTTATGCCCATTTTTGAATCTTGGTCAAATCCTAAGTTTGACCAAGTTTAAAACATGAAAATGAAAAGGTGTGCATGGATCCTTCTTAGTCACTCTAAAATGAAACTTTTGGGAGGTTTTTGAAATTTCCATGTTTGAAACCCAAAACCACTTCTCTTCATCCTTGATCGACTTCATAAGACAGAGTTTAGGTTTAGGGGTAGATACATGATTTGTCTGGTTTGAAAATGTTTAGACCTTGTTTATCAACTTGAATGCTTACTATATGACATAAGAATACTATGTGCTTTGGTTTTTATTTTTTATATTTTTACTGAATTTTTATGCCCATTTGATCTTGGTCAAATCCTAGGTTTAATTAACCAAGATTTAATTAAACAAGTTTAAAACATGAAAATGAAAAGGTAAGCATGCATCGATCCTTCTTAGTCACTCCAAAGTGAAGCTTTTGGGAAGTTTTTGAAATTTCCATGTTTGAAACCCAATACGACTTCTCTTCGTGCTTGATCGACACGTCAGAAGACAAAGTTTAGGGTTAGGGGTAGATATATGATCGATTTCTCTGGTTTGAATATGTCTAGACCATGTTTATCAACTTGAGTGCTTACTATATGACATAAGAAGGCTACATATGTGCTTTGGTTTTTCATTTTTTTTGAATTTTTATGCCCATTTGAATCTTGGTCAAATCCTAAGTTTGACCAAGATTTGAACAAGTTTAAAACATGAAAATGAAAAGGGTAAGCCTGGATCCTTCTTAGTCACTCTAAAATGAAGCTTTTGGGAGGCTTTTGAAATTTCCATGTTTGAAACCCAAATTAAACCACTTCTCTTCATGCTTGACTTTACAATACATAGTTTATGGTTAGGGGGTAGATACATGATTCGTCTGTTTTAAATATTTCTAGACCTTGTTTATCAACTCGAATGTCTTACTATATGACATAAGAAGACCATGCGCTTGCCCATTTGAATCTCTTGGTCAAATCCTAGCTAGGTTTGACCAAGATTTAAACAAGTTTAACACATGAAAATGAAAAGGTAAGCTTGTATCCTTGTTTAGACCTTGTTTATCAACTTGAATGCTTACTATATGACGTAAGAAGGCTCTATGTTCTTTGGTTTTTCATTTTTGTGAATTTTTATGCCCATTTGAATCTTGGTCAAATCCTAGGTACGGTTTGACCAAGATTTGAACAAGTTTAAAACATGCAAATAAAAGGTAATCCCGACCTGGATCCTTTAGTCAATCTAAAATGAAGCTTTCGGGGGGTTCTTCAAATTTCCATGTTTGAAACCCAAATAAACCACTTCCTCTTCATGCTTGACTTCGTAAGATAGAGTTTAGGGTTAGGGGTAGATACGTACATGATTTTTCTAAGTATTTTTATGCCCATTTGAATCTTGGTCAAATCCTAAGTTTGACCAAGATTTGAACAAGTTTAAAACATGAAAATGAAAAGGGTAAGCCTGGATCCTTCTTAGTCACTCTAAAATGAAGCTTTTGGTAGGTTTTTGAAATTTCCATGTTTGAAACCCAAAACCACTTCTCTTCATGCTTGACTTCACAAGACATAGTTTATGGTTAGGGGGTAGATACATGATTCGTCTGTTTTAAATATTTCTAGACCTTGTTTATCAACTTGAATGCCTTACTATATGACATAAAAGACCATGCGCGCTTTGGTTTTTTTTTTGAATTCTTATGCCCATTTGAATCTCTTGGTCAAATCCTAGCTAGGTTTGACCAAGATTTAAACAAGTTTAACACATGAAAATGAAAAGGTAAGCTTGTATCCTTCTTAATTATTCACTCCAAAATGAAGCTTTTGGGATGGTTTTTGAAATGTCCATGTTTGAAACCCAAAACAACTTCTCATCGTGCTTGACTTCATAAGACAAAGGTTAGGGTTAGGGGGTAGATACATGATTTTTGTGGTTTGAATATGTCAGACCTTGTTTATCACCTTGAATGCTTACTATATGACATAAGAAGACGACGTGCTTTTGTTTTTCATTTTTTCGATTTTTTTGAATTTTTATGCCCATTTGAATCTTGGTCAAATTATAGGTTTGACCACGATTTAAACATGTTTAAAACATGAAAATGAAAAAGTAAGCCTGGATCCTTCTTAGTCACTCCAAAATGTACCAATTGATAGATGAGTTAACTTGGCTTCATGGAAAAAATAATGTCATGTAAATGAGTTAACTTGGCTTTCGTACCCTTGAATCCATAGGAAATTTTGTACAGTACAAATGTATTAGTATAATAATCAACCGAGTTTTTACACCAACAGGTCTATCACTTACGTGTGGTTTCCATGCGTGAGGTCCCACACTTCAGTGACCACAAGTCAAGTGCGGTAGGTACGCAAACTCCAAGCCATCTTCTTTGTCAAGAGAAGACGCATCAGGATGCGTACTGGAAGTCTCTGGGTCCTTCAGGATCCTTCGGTTGTCCCTCTCACACACACAAAAAAATCCTTCTCATTCTCGGCCTCGCTCGCTCGCACCTCCTGCTCACTGACAAAACCTGCACACAGTCAACATCATCACCCGAAAAAGGGGAGACACCATAATGCTCTCCCTCCTTCTTCTCTCCTTCCGACTGATCCCTCTTCCCGAGTTTCACTCGACGGGCAAACACATATGTGCTGCATAGTAGAGTAATAATAAAAAGGTACGTAGAAAAATCGAGCTACGAATCTATAATTAAATAGGTTAAACCAGGGTTTTGCCCAGTACTACAGATCAAGGTTCAAAAAATGTAAAATTGTGAAACAAGCTCTTGGAGCCATCACATGCCATCTTGCTAGTACTATATTGTAAAAACACCAAAGCTTACATATACTCCTGGAATACTGTTTTGGGTGATTTGTCATTCAAAAATTTGGTACTGTATCATTCGGATCGGAGGAAGTATAGTTGGAGATGAATGGCCCACCAAGTCTCTGCCTTGAAGTTTGCTCTTTGACCAGATAAGTATTACTCCTACTACTCGCGAGGAGCCGAGGAGACGGGGAGGCCAAATTTAAGGACTAACCTTTGCTCTAGCCGTCTTCCTCAGTTCACCACTTCGTTTACCTCTTGGAATACTACTTCGCCACCATGGCCGGGAGCAAGTCTCGCCACAGAAGGGCTCGTGCGGCTGCGGCGAAGCTGAGGGAATCCCAGCAATGGCGTCCCTGTGCTGCTGTCGAGGTGCCTTCTGCGCAAGAGTCTTCAAGGGCGTCGCAGCCCGCGACTGCTACCTTCAGGTGATCCTCCGTTCTTGCGCATCTTTCTATGTCTTTCAGAACTTATCATCCCCTCCTTTTCGAACCTTCTCTCAATCGTATTTTCAGGTCGGGCGGCCTTAGTTTTCCCGCAGCCCTCCTGCCTGCGGAAACATCTTCCACGGAGCCAACTTCTCAAAGCAGCGAGGTATAGACATTCGTGCAAATTGGGATTCCCATTCTCTCTTTCTTGGTAGTTCTCTGGGTACACTTCTGATTTTGTGCTCCATCCCCATCTGATAGAAGCCCCGCTACGAGATCGGGACCATTTTAGAAATGGTTATGGGCGATTTCTGCGTCGAGACGGCGGACAGAAGCGCCCTCGCCGATGAGTGCATGAGACTTTATTCTGAGCTCGCCACTGAGAAGATCCAGATTCGCATTCTCGACAATATCGCCATGAAATCATTCACTGAGAGTAACGAGATCCAGCGGCGGAGCCTCGGCCAGGCGGAGACCATGGACAAACTCGCCGGACTGATCCTGAACCTCACGGTTAGGACGGACAAACTAGAGGCCGAGCTGTCACAGGAGAAGGCTCTCAACTCCGAGCTGAAGCGTCAAGCAGGCTCAAGGTAGATCTTGACAAGGTCACTGTGTACCGGTAGCTGCAATCCTTGATGACTGCTGTGTCACCTGGTGACATAGGCATCCCAAATGGGCCTGCCGAAGATAGTACCCGGGGTTTACTGAAGGCCCACTACCCGAAGAATAAGAAGATTCGGAAGCCCAAGATATTATTAAGGAAAGCTAGAGTTGTAATAGAAAGTCTTATTTGTAATCTTGCGGGATGAGTTAGAAACCTTTCCGGACTTTGTAACTTGTATAGCACGAATCCCTCGGCTCCGCCTCCTATATAAGGGGGAGTCGAGGGACGCAGAGATCATCGAATTATTGTTTACAAACCCTAGTTTTCATAATCGTCGAGTACTTTTCGGCTGAAACCTTCGAGATCTACTTGCCCTCTACTTCCAACTAAACCCTAGCCTACAATCCATAGGCATTGACAAGTTGATACCTTGTCAATTGGCGCCGTCTGTGGGAACTAGAGGCGTAAGGATCTGATCTCGATGGCACGTTCAAGATCTTCGACATCATCAACCGCAAGCAACGCAATGGATCGAGGTAAACAGATCGCTGCTGGTCCTGTCTATTTTGTTCCTCACCCACCCTTCCGTTTGGATGCATATGCGTATCTGGCGGAGCCTATGGAGATGACGTTCGGAAGGTTTCACTTTCGCGTCGAGAAAGAAGGATCGTATCGTGTCGAAATTCCGATTTCGTCGGGATCATCGGCGGTCGATTCCGATTTTTCAAGCTATACATCGTCAACCGAATCAGGAGAAGAAGAAACTTCGTCGTCACGCTACATCAGCATCAGGGCAAGAGAGAAACTCGCCAAGATCTTCAGCGACATGTTGTTTGAGTCATCTGCGGACTCATATATAAGCGATGGCTCAAGCAGTGTCGACAGTTACGACTTCATCGACAAATCTACTACAGTGGGCAAGGTCTTCACCAATCTCAACGATGGTGTCACCAAACCCAACATAGATCTGAATACAAAATATCAACAGATTTATGTCATTGGAGAGCCAAGCAATGACCAAGAGGAAACATCCGAGGCTTTCGACGATCTGGGAAATCCATACGTCGATCCCTCCGATCTGCGACGAGGCTTGGGCAATAAATATGTCGGGCCACAGCCGTGACACAGAGTTCGACTCCCGCAAGCAGCATGGGATAGAGCCGCGAGAGCTATGGATGGCTCAGAACCAATGGCCACCACAGCCACGCCAGAGGAATTACAAGCATATCAATATAGGCTCGCACGAGCTGCAAGAGAATTGGAAAAACAGGCAGCTGAGTTAAACAGAAGAAAGGAGGCAGCTTCTGCATCCAGCAGGAGAAGGGCAGAGTTGAGTCGACAATCTAGAACTTCGGGTGATAGCCACAGGGAAGCTCGGAACAGAGCGAGATCAAGGTTACAACACATACCCGAAGCAGAAAGAGAGCACCTGGTCCAAAACCTCGACATGTCCTTTATGTCGATAGACACAAGAGGAAACATCATCCCTAAGACACCAAAGGCTGGGTATATGGCGACACATGCTTTTATCCTCGCATCTAAACCACCTCCAGGGGATCCAAGGGAAACACTTTACAACATGGCGATAGCAGGAGTTGGAGCCATGGGGACGGCGTTTGTATCAACACCTCCCGAAGGAACAGCAAGGCAAAATAGTCCACGACCTGCGGCAGCAGCAGCAGCTCCTGAAGGACCAAGTGGAGCAAGAGATACGGCAGCACAAGCAAGGGTCGACAGAGCGCGACAAAGCAGAAGAGAACATCGGCAGTCCCCAGAGTTAAACGACGAGGATATGTGCGGTTTGCCGTGCTTCACGAGGAGAGTGCAAAAAACTCGAGTACCTTCGGGATTCAAGTTGCCTGATAATTTCAAAAAATTCGACGGCCTTCAAGATCCAGAAGATTGGCTAGTTGATTATCTCGAGACGGTGAAACTCACAGGAGGAACCAGAGCAACAGCTATGCAAAGCATCCAGGTGCATTTGAGTGGAGCCGCACGGTCTTGGATAAAGAAACTCCCTCCAGGATCTATCGATAGTTGGGAAAGCTTCGAGGACGTGTTCGTCAAGAACTTCAGGTCCACGTGCAAAAAACCTGCGTCGTTAGAGGAGTTGAGAGCATGTCGACAAAAGCCAGACGAGCCAATGAGAAAATATATCCAAAGGTGGAACATCATCAAAAACTCGGCAGAAAATATATCTGACGAGAGAGCGATAGATGCGTTTGTCGCAGAATCAAAGCGTGGAGATTTTGTCGAGGACTTGGGAAGGACCAACCCAAAGACAGTATCCGCGTTAATGGAAATAGCAAACAGATGGGCAGATGGAGAAGATGCTGTCCACAACAAACGGCACAGGTCGCCAGAGGAGGATCGTGGTCGAAATTATCAACCGAGGCGACGATTTCCTCGGCAGTACCCGAACTATGATGCTCCAGGACAAATTTCGGCAGGTTTTCGGGCAAACACAGGAGGAAACAACAGAGATGATTATCAGAGAAGCAATGAGCAGCGAGGCGATAATAGAGTCGATTCTCGAAACAACAGGCAAAATAGCGGGCCTAGGTTCCCGAGGCCTTTCGGGTCTCCGGACGAGATTATGAATGGGCCGTGTCGGATGCACTTTTTCCTCGACAAAGAACGGAAAAAGACAGTCAGGACATCTGCAGAAAGATTGTCGCAATTTCCAGGCAATGTTAAGGTGGGCAGAGCACGCTAACGCTCGGGCAGCACAGAGAAATCCTCGAGAACCCAGGAGCGAGATTCACTTGCCACCTCCTGCCGCGATTACAGAAGACAATCGACATCAGCTCAGAATAGCGGCAGCACCTCCACCACCACCTTACGTTGATCCTAACTCCAACGGAGCGGTGTCAATGATTCAGAAGGGAAGGCCATCCAATAGAGCTAAGAAAGTAATCTCACGACAGGTGTTCATGGCAGAAAAAATGCCTCCACCAACAGTCGAGTATCTTAATTGGTCAGGGCAAGATATTGGCTTCACCATAGCAGATCATCCGCAGCAAGTTCCTCGACCAGGGCAGTCAGCACTTATCTTACCAGCAGTTATTGCGGGATTTGATGTCTCTCGAGTGTTCATAGATGGCGGCAGTAGCTTAAACCTTATGTATGCAGATACATTGAGGAAGATGAACATATCCCTAGCAAACTTGAAGCCAACAGACACGAGGTTCCATGGTATCACACCGGAGAAACCAAGTTATCCATTGGGGAAGATCAATCTCGACGTTCAGTTTGGAACCCGAGAGAATTATAGAATCGAGAAGCTGGAATTTGAAGTTGTGGATTTTCCGTCGCAGTACCACGCTCTGTTGGGACGACCAGCATATGCTAGATTTATGGCGGTACCACATTATACATACCTGTTGTGGAGGATGCCTGGACCTAAGGGACCAATCACAGTCAAAGGAAGCTTCGCCTTAGCCGATAAGTGCGATAAGGATTTTCATCGGATATCAGAAACTTTCGGGATGCAAGCTGAGTATTTGGCGTCAAGGAGTATGACTGACTACGACGTGCTGCCAGACGTTGGAAGGCCAAATAAAGAATCAACTTTCAATACCGAGAAAAATTCTAAGGAGGTACAGATTCACCCGACAGATCCAAAAAAGACGACGTCCATCACAAACGACATGGACCTCGCATAGAAAAGCGCGCTCGTCGAGTTCCTCCGTGAGAACTGGAAAATCTTCGCATGGTGTCCAGCTGACATGCCAGGAGTACCCAGGGAACTTGCCGAGCACCACCTAAACTTGGATCCACTAGCAAGACCAATCAAACAACCCTTGCGGCGTTTTTCGGAACCAAACCGCAAGGCCATGCTGTCAGAAATCGATCGACTACGAGAAGCTGGTTTTATCAAGGAGTTGCACACAGAAGCCACATGGGTAGCAAATCCTGTGTTGGTGCCGAAGAAAAACACTAAGGTCCTTCGCATGTGCGTCGACTTTACGTGTCTCAATAAACATTGTCCAAAGGATCACTTTCCCCTCCCGAGGATCGATCAAATTATCGACTCCACGGCTGGATGTGAACGTCTTTCCTTCCTGGACGCATATTCTGGTTACAACCAGATCAGATTGAAAGAAGAAGATGAAGTAAAGACAGCGTTCATCACACCTTATGGCGTGTTTTGCTACAGAACAATGGCCTTTGGTCTGAAAAACGCGGGAGCAACATATCAGAGGATGATGCAGAAGTGTTTGGCGACACAGATTGGGAAAAACGTGCAAGTATACATCGACGATGTCGTCATAACGTCAAAAAAGGGGGCAACGCTGATCGAGGATCTCAAGGAAACCTTTGACAACCTCGACAAATTCTGCCTCAAGCTGAACCCGACGAAGTGTTCTTTTGGCGTTCCAGCAGGAGAACTTCTGGGGTTTCTGGTTTCAGCAAGAGGGATTGAAGCAAATCCCGACAAAATACAAGCTATCGTAACAATGAGGAAGCCAACAAAGTTGAAAGAAATACGCAGCTAATCAAGGCGAGTCACAGCTTTGAGCAGATTCGTCGCCAGGCTGGGAGAAAAAGCGTTACCATTTTACGCTCTGATAAAGCAAGGAGAGAAATTCCAGTGGAACGAAGAGGCCGACAGAGCTTTCGAGGATTTGAAGCGCACAATCTCGACACCACCAATCTTGGTGACGCCGAAGGAAAAGGAACCTCTCCTGATGTATATTGCGGCCACGCCCCAAGTGGTTAGCACGGTGCTAGTTGTTGAAAGAGAAGAAGAAGGAAACCTCCATGGAGTGCAAAGGCCAGTATATTTCATCAGTGAAGTTTTATCGCCTTCCAAACAGCGGTACCCGCAGTACCAGAAACTAGCATATGGAGTAATTGCAACGACAAGGAAGTTGCGCCACTATTTTTCGGCACACCCGATAATAGTAGTCAACGAAGCACCTCTTTCAAATATACCGAACAATCCAGAAGCTACAGGGCGTGTCTCCCTTTGGGGAATAGAAATTTCCCCTCGGGACATCACGTATGAAAAAAGAAAGGCAATCAAGTCGCAAGTTCTGCCAGATTTCATTGCAGAGTGGATGGAGCTACAAAACACGGGACCCCCAGATTTGTCGAGAACTTGGACCATGAACTTCGATGGGTCCAAGAGAGTAGAAGGAGCTCGCGCAGGAGTAGTACTTATATCACCGGAAGGCGACAAGTTAAAATACGTCCTTCGGATGACGTTCCCTAACGCATCCAACAATGAAGCAGAATATGAAGCCCTCATACACGGGATGAAGATGGCGAAAGCTTGCGGTGCAACTCGACTAAAAATCTTTGGCGACTCACAATTGGTGGCTCAGCAAGTCATGAACCAATGTGACGCAGTCAATGATAGCATGATGGCATACAAGGAGGTGTACAATGAGCTTGAGAAGCTGTTTGATGGGTGTGAGGTAAATCACATCAGTAGATTGAGCAATGATGAAGCCGACGTTCTCGCAAACATCGGATCGCAGTGCCTTCCAATCCCGCCAGGAGTATTTTGGGAAGGAATAGCGGAGAGATCCACGAAGCCGAAAAAGGTGCAGAAAAAAGCAAAGGAAGGAAAAACTTCGGCGCCCCTCAAAGAAACCACGGAGGATGAAGAGGACCAAGAACTTGTGATGATGGTAGAAGTTCCTTGGATGCAAGCGTATATATCATATATCCTCAGGAAAGAAATACCCGACGATCCAGTTGAGGCCAGGCGAATTATTCGACGATCCAAAGCTTTCACAGTGATCAAGGGGGAGTTATACAAGTGAAGTATTTCAGGCATTCTGCAAAGGTATGTCACACCCGAGGAAGGAAGAATAATTCTGAAGGATGTACACGAAGGAATATGTGGCCACCACGCAAGTAGTCGAGCTAGTGCAGCCAAAGTTTTTCGGGCAGGATTCTATTGGTTGACAGCAATCGAGGATGCCAAGGAAATAGTAAGAACTTGCGACGCGTGTCAAAGATTTGCCGCAAAACCTCACTCTCCAGCGGCGGAATTAACACCAATACCATTGTCGTGGCCCTTTGCCCAATGGGGACTTGATATGGTGGGCAAGTTGCACAAAGCTTCGCCAGGAGGATATGAGTACTTGCTGGTCGCTGTCGACAAATTCACCAAGTGGGTAGAAGCGAAGCCAATAAATTCACCAGATGCAGCGTCGGCAATAAAGTTTGTGAAAGGCCTCGTTTTTCGGTTTGGGGTGCCTCATAGCATTGTTACAGATAATGGTTCAAACTTCACATCCAAGGAATTCAAAGAATACTGCGCAGAAGTAGGCATTAAATTGCACTTTGCGTCAGTTGGGCACCCGCAAACTAACGGACAAGTCGAGAAAGCTAATGGTATCATCTGCAACGGCCTCAAAAAGCGCCTGCTAGGACCGCTTGAAAAAGCTCGACATACTTGGCCAGAGGAATTGCCAAGTGTTTTGTGGAGCATCCGAACAACACCAAATACGGCGACACAAGAAACTCCGTTTTTTCTCGTCCACGGAGCCGAAGCAGTACTACCAATTGAAATAGAGCATGATTCTCCAAGAGTAACAGAGTATGACGAAGAAACATCACAAAAAGCTCGGGAGGATGATATGGACGCACTCGACGAAGCTCGCGATGAAGTACTTTCACGAGTCACCAAGTACCAGCAAGACCTCAAAAACTACCACAGTCGACGGTTAAGGCCAAGATCTTTTCAAGTTGGGGATTTGGTCTTGCGGTTAAATCAAAAAAGTACTGAGAAGCTCGAATCACCATGGTTGGGGCCTTACGTTGTCACGGAAGTCATCGACGGAGGCGCATACAGGATCAAGGACAAGAAGACAGGGGCTCCCGAGAAAAACCCCTGGAACGTGGCGCAGCTCAGGCGGTTCTACGCCTAGAGCTGAAATATAGTCCTTCTCTGTAAAAATACAATGTACTGAAACGCCCGCGAGTTTTCAGACGCACTCTTTTCCTTTTCGGGGCACCGAGTGGGGCCGGAAAGGTTTTTAATGAGGCGGGCTCGCGGTGCTGCAATATAATAAAGATAGTGGAGATATACTTCTTATTCTTCGACACGCTCGGGGGCTCAACGCCTTCAAGTCTCAAAATACGTACAATATAGACAAAATAGACTTACCGAAATATTTCGCCTTGGTACACTAATACCTCGCCAAATATAAAAATCGGAAGCTAACAATTATAAATATAGTGTACACGTCAAAAATCTTATTGCTTTGGTCTAAGAACCTCGCAACAAAAATATAGAACTTCGACACTAAGATACTCGGGGGCTTGCAACCTATTTGATGAAAAAATAAAGATATCTTCTTACGGCAAGAGAAAAAATCTTCGAGATGGAAAAAACAGTACAAACTCTAGCCAGAAGGCTCGGGGGCTCCAACAATATAGAGCACTTTACAATATACAACAAATTTCTTCGGAAATAAAAAAGAAATCAAAAAAGATACAGACACAATGTTTTGCAATATGGTACAAATCAGTCAAAGCCTAAAATACTATCTATGGACAAGCCTCTGGTTGTTTTATGTTCAGCATAGGACCCCTTGACGAAGAATTCTGAGTCCATCCGAAGAAGCTCATCTATCATCGACTCGGCCACAGGAGTTACCATCTCATTGATTGTGTCAATATCATTTTTTCGCCGCGATTTCTTGGCCAGGCAATCAGCAACAATCTTCGTCAGGTCTAATTTTGGATGGCAAATATTTATCATAATCATGGCGAACCTTGCTCCAGCAGTCAATTGAGCTCGCACAAAATTATGAATGCGGGGAGCATCTCTGAATATCTCCAGCAATTCAGGAAGAGTTTTGGGAACTTCATTTCGAGGAAACAAAGTCTTGTAAACAAGGGTTAATGTTGTCGTGCAAAAATTGAGAAATTCGCGCACTTGGCAAGCACGATCTTGGAACCTGACAATTTGCTGGGTTCGTTCAGGGGTGGCCCAGAATAAACAGCCATGGTTAAGGGAAAGATTGACAAGAAGATTTGTTCTCTCGTTTACTCTTCGATCTTCGGCGGCAGCATCAAGAACCGAGCTTATTAAGCAACAAGGCAAGAAATTTGAAGGGGGGCACAGCAAAATAAAAAGGAGGCATTGTGAGGTTGGAAAAACATACCTAACATATCTGTGCTAGCTTCCAACATTAGCTCGAGCATGCTATTTTCTCGGGTAGTGGCTTCCTTTGCTTCCAATACAGCAGTATCCTTGGCAGCCATAGCCTCTTCGGTTTGTTGGAGAGCAAGTTTTTCTTGTTCGGATGCTTTCCGAGATTGTTCCATCATTGCCAGAGTTTGTTTCTTCATGGATTGAAGTTGTTGTCGAAGTTCTTGCAAATCTTCCGACAAATGTTTGCTCGAAGAACCTTCAAGGGGGTCGTCATCAACTAGCATTTTCTTCGAGAAGGAAGAAGTAGGTGAAGCATCGGCAGAGCAAGGATTGGTCGAATAGTTATCAAATATTAACTGGAAAAGAAAGCGCCAGGATCAATGATAGTGCCAGAAGGAATTTCATTAATTTCTAGAAAAATTTACATAGACATTACAAAAGAAGTTTCTCCAAAAGGACTACCAGGATAATTGTCGCCACAGCTAAATTGGCGACAAGGGCAAAAGAGACAGAGAAAGCAAAAAACAAAGAGGCATGCAACTAGACCTCCGGCCTAGATGAGCTAGGAGTTGAAGATGGCTTGATCCCGAGATAGGCCAGAATTTTCTTCGTATTGGGCTTGGCTGCCTTGATCAAAGACCGCCATTTTGTTTGCTCTATCTGCTCGGTGTCGCCAACCTTCATCCAATCAACAGTTTGTTGACTGTTAGCGACCAAGGCAATAGTGTTCTCGACAGCAACCTTCATGTTCTCCTGGCGCATCTTCAGTCCAAGATCCTCCGGTGGATTGAAGTCCTTGGCAAGGGCAAGGAAAGTCTTAGGCTCCTCTTTCTTCGGGAAGAAGTAGGGGAACAACTTCGACAATCCTGCGTCAGCATTCACCACGCCTTCGCGAATTTCTTGGCCATGAAACTCCAGATAAGACAGTGCGTCAAGCAGAGAATCATTGGTGGGATTCTCAAGGTCAAAATCTTGGCTTGTTTGACCTGCCATAGAAAATATATGTTGACAGCAAGTAAAAACAAAAGAAAGCAAGTCTTAAGAAAAATAGAAGGGATCAACAAAGTTACCGAGGAAGCGACGATTTTGCGTGTTCAAGCGCTTGAGGATTCCTTTTTCACGAGTGTCCTGTGCTGCTTTGTGCTCGTTTAAAGCAGCTTCAACATCCTCAAGTTTCTTCTGCAGTTCTTCGACATTAGCAGCTTTTGCTTTGGCCTCATCAGCCTCTGTTTTTGCTTGGCTAGCATCAAGTTCGGCTTTCTTGTGAGCCGTTTCACTTTGCTCCAATTTCTGAGTAAGAGTGTCGGCAAGCCTATTGGCCTCTGCAAGTTTCTCTGTCAAAATAGAAAAGAACAGTCAAAATTGCGACAAAAATAGGAGCAAGAAGATTAGAAACAATGACAGCAAGAAAGTTGTTACCTTCAAATCCTGTGGCATATTCACTTCGCACCCAATGAATTGGGATCCAATGCGAACAAGCTCTTTGATCATGGGCTGTCAAAGAAGAACAGAGAAAGAAAATATCGGTACGAGAAAAATATGAAGGCACAAAAAGAAGTAAACAGAGGAAATACAGATACTGGCAGGAAAGTCAAAAACTTACATCATCTAAGAGCGAATGGGAAGAGCTACCCAATTGAGGGGCAGGCTCGATGATCGTTTCAACCCTTGTCCTTTTCGGTGAAGGAGCAAGGGGGCTTGAAGGAGGAGTGGTGGTGACGACGTTTTGTTGAGGAGGCGAGGATTCTTCTCCTTCAATTGGCGTCTCTGAAACAAGTAAAGTATGTGACGTGCTTGTCCGAGGAGCCACGTCACGTGTTGGTACTTCTTCCTCATCATCACTGCGATTAAAGATCGACAGCATAAAAAGCAAGATGAGACAAAAAAACTTCGACTACAGAAATAAGGGGAAATCAAGGTGACTTACGAGCTGACGAGGGATGCGAGATATGGATCATAAGTTGCCTTCTGGCGTGAAGGATCAACTTCTTCGGCTTTGGAAGTGCCGGAATCTTCGACGTCATTCCTCTTCCTTTTGCCTTTTGGAGAAACAGCAGGAGGAGGAGATAGTGCCGACGCAGTGCCTTCGGAAGATCCCGCAGATTTTCGAGAATCCACAGGTTCATTCACAAAAGACGGAGCTTCTTGATTATCATTAGTGACAATGGCCCTTTCTTCGACCTCTCCACCTTCAGGAAGAGGAGGAAGCGAGACAAGGTCTGGATGATTCTACACAAAATAAAATAGGGAGAGATATCAGAAAAGAAGTTATAAAAAAAGATAGCAAAGCAACAACAAGACAATAGACAAAGGTTACCTTGGGAAGTGGATTGGTGGCGCTGAATGGTGTCACACGGCAAGAAGAAGGGACAGCATCTTTTTTGCTGAGAGATGAAATTTTTCGGACAAGTTTTTCTAAATCCTTGACCTCCAAATTCACCGACAGCCGATCTACGTCCTTGTCGCCAGCATATTTCCATAGAGGATATTTGCGAGCCTGAAGCGGCTGCACTCTAGTCCTAAGAAAGTATGCAGTGATTTGGACACCCGATAACTCTTTGCCGCGAGTATTTTGCAACTCGTGGATACGAGCCATCAAGGTTTCTGTCGACGCCCTTTCTTCTTCGGTGGCCTCTACGTCCCAGGAGCGGCGGCGAAAGATTTTCTCGGCGCCATCAAAAGGAGGGATGTTGTCCTCCGCACATCCATGGTTCTCCTCCTGAATGTACAACCACTTCTTGTGCCATCCTTGAACTGAGTCAGGAAGCTTGACGTCGAAATAGTCGATAGTGGGTCGAACAGAAATTACAACGCCGCCTATATTATAGGCGACATTGGGAGAGCCATTACGGCGACAGAAGAAAATGCGCTTCCATAGCGCCCAGTTAGGCTGGACGCCAAGGAAGGCCTCGCAAAGAGTGATGAAAATGGAGATGTGAAGAATGGAGTTTGGTGTGAGGTGGTGGAGTTGCAGACCGTAGATAAAAAGCAGTCCACGGAGAAAAGGATGAATGGGGGCGGACAGACCGCGGATGAGGTGGTCGACAAAACTTACCCGGTACCCCATTGGAGGGGTTGGGTAGCTCTCCTCACTGGGGAAGCACAATGCCTTGGGTTTCTTGCTGATCCCCAGCTTCTTCAGCATGTTGATATCTTGAGTGGAAATCTTCGATCTTTCCCACTCCACCGCCCCAAGATCCACGGCGGCCATGGAGGACTCCGGCGTGCTGTGCCTTGTCAATCGACGTGGTGGCATCAACAATGGCGCAGGGTTTGCAGCTTGGAGACGAGGAGCTTAGGAGACTGTGGATCGCAGGAGGAAATTTGCAGATGAGAGAAGGAGGACGGCGCGAGCGGAAGTGCTCAAGGAGGAAGAAGACGATCTTATATAGGGGTGCGGTGAAACGACGAACCGTTGGATAAGGAAAATGTGTGACAGATGATAGCCACGTGGCAACAAGGGTAAAAAAGTAATTAAACGTTGGGGAAGTTATGGTGCGTGCGCCAGAAAAAGCGGAGGATGTGTGTCCCCCACTTGCACGACGTGTCAAGATAGTGGATCAATTGGGCCTGCATGGCAGCGAGAAAAGACTTGTCGCAAATTTCTGACTAGCAATCGTGGCTATCGTCAGCAATAACGTCACCTTGGCAGAAGAAAAAATTCGACTCAACAGCTTCATAAAAAGCGACACGGAAAAATAATGCTGAGCCTTTGATCAAATACAAGTTTTTGATCAAATGCTCGGGGGCTACTTTAGAAAAAAAAAGGAAAAGATCCAGAATGACAAGATAGAAATGGCGTGAGCCTATGACCAAATACAAATATTTGTTCATAGCCTCGGGGGCTACTCTCATCGGGAGCGCTGTTCGCGCACCCGAGAAATTATAAAACTTCGGGAGATAAAAGAAAATATAGCGGCATAAGGCGTGGAGCCTACACCCAAGTACAAGTCCTTGGCTGTAGCCTCGGGGGCTACTCCCATCGGGAACGCTGCTCGCGTGCCCGATGAAATTATAAAAAAGAAAGAAAGAAAGAGAAAAAGAAAGATAGAAGAGCAAAAAAGTATATTTCGAGTTATAATTAACTCTACATATACTCCCATCGGGAGGGCAATATAAGTCATTTTTGACTCGATAAAATGTGCCATTCCAACAGCCGAAAAAGCACTCGACAATATATTCTCAGAACGCCAAAGTTGCGATCAATTTCTGAATGCCGCAAATTTGCGAAGGTAAGACCCCAGATCCGTTCTGCTGGGCGTGGCATCGCCGAAGACTGCGCTCTGCTACTTTTATCCGTATCAACAGATACAAAGAAAAATCCTAACGGACGCGTTAGGTACTCGATAAATTTTACTGGGACTCGACAGAATGGTAAGACCTTAAGCGGCACCTGTCGAAGTTTACACCGGTATCCCGAGGTCATGTCCAGGGACGTGATCTTGAAGTAGGTTTTTGCGGATTGCCACTAGAGCAGTTAACTAGTACCTGATCCGTCAGATGAACTAGCCCCAACTACCATTATCCCTGTACAATATAGATGTCTATGAGAAGAAGTATAGAAAAGTCAAAGCTGTCGAATAAAAATAAACAGTGGAGATTTTCCTTGACCCTACGATTCAAGCAAAATCTCGGGGGCTACTGACATAGGCATCCCAAATGGGCCTACCGAAGATAGTACCCGGGGTTTACTGAAGGCCCACTACCCGAAGAATAAGAAGATTCGGAAGCCCAAGATATTATTAAGGAAAGCTAGAGTTGTAATAGAAAGTCTTATTTGTAATCTTGCGGGATGAGTTAGAAACCTTTCCGGACTTTGTAACTTGTATAGCACGAATCCCTCGGCTCCGCCTCCTATATAAGGGGGAGTCGAGGGACGCAGAGATCATCGAATTATTGTTTACAAACCCTAGTTTTCATAATCGTCGAGTACTTTTCGGCTGAAACCTTCGAGATCCACTTGCCCTCTACTTCCAACTAAACCCTAGCCTACAATCCATAGGCATTGACAAGTTGATACCTTGTCACCTAGCTTCCGAATGTCTGAAGGTTAATTTTCGAATTTTTGTTCGTAAAAGTGGCCTGTGGAACTGTAAACAAACTAGTACTCTTACTTTATTATATTAGTACTTGTGTCCATGTAGTATTATTATTATGGTGGTGTACTTGTGTTCATGTACTTGTTTCAGACAGGTATTGCTGTTTTGGTGAAGGAGACATGCGTCACCCTTTTTTGGTGGGGTTAATTGGTTCTATGCCACTCCCCAATTCACAAGTTGTGTTTATGCCATTAAAAAACTGAAGTTGTGTCTATGCCACTCTCAGTTCTCAATACCCCTTTCTATGCCATTTTCAGCAATACAACATCATATACTGCCTATGTATCCAGTATTTGTACCCTATACTACAGTTTGTACATACTCTCAGATAATCTGGACCGTACTTTGCACATATTTTTAATGGATCATATGTGCCCAGAAATGGCTCATATTAGAATAGTAGACTCATATTAGTGTTCTTGACATTCTGTAAATTTTTCAGATTTTTCGAAAGAGTTTGATTTTTTGGACAAAATTTTACCAATTTCTAGACAGAACATAAAATGTCAGTTTTTATGCAAATCCGCACATAAATGGCTCAAATTAAAACAGTATACTCGTTTCAGTGTTTTTGATTTCCTGTAAATTTTTTTTAGATTTTTCTGAGAAGTTATAATTTTTTTCTAGAATTTGAAAATTTTGGATTTTTTGTGTGCCCGAAACACCCAAAAGTCGCTCCAAATCTGAACACAGTATTATTTTGGTCAATACGAAAGTATAAACTGAAAATGGCATAGAAGGAGTTATTGAGAATTGAGAGTGGCATAAACACAACTTCAGTTTTTGTAATGGCATAAACACAACTTGTGAATTGAGGAGTTGCATAGAACCAATTAACCCTTTTTGGTGATGTCGTCCTGTAGCCCTTGTCAAATTAAATTCCTCTGATACTAATGGGAGGGCTTGCTCACCCCACATGCCAGGAAGAAGTGGAGAGAAACTACTCGTCCCTTGTTGGACACGGGACCATTGGAAACTTATTTTTATGCCCTTTTAAATCTTGGTCAAATCCTTGGTTTGACCAGGATTTAAACAAGTTTAAAACATGAAAATGAAAAGGTAAGCCTGCATCCATCTTAGTCACTCTAAAATGAAGCATTTGGGAGGTTTTCGAAATTTCCATGTTTGAAACCCAAAACCACTTCTCTTCATGCTTGATCGACTTCATAAGACAGAGTATAGGTTTAGTGGGTAGATACATGATTTGTCTGGTTTGAATATGTTTAGACCTTGTTTATCAACTTGAATGATTACTATATGACATAAGAATACTATGTTCTTTGGTTTTCATTTTTTATTTGTTCTGAATTTTTATGCCCATTTGATCTTGGTCAAATCCTAGGTTTAACCAAGATTTAAACAAGCTTAAAACATGAAAATGAAAAGGTAAGCATGTATCCTTCTGAGTAACTCCAAAATGAGGCTTTTGGGAAGGTTTTTGAAATTTCCATGTTTGAAACCCAAAACGACTTCTCGTCGTGCTTGACTTCATAAGACAAAGTTTAGGGTTAGGGGTAGATACATGATTTTTATGGTTTGAATATGTCTAGACCATGTTTATCAACTTGAGTGCTTACTATATGACATAAGAAGGCTATGTGCTATGGTTTTTCATTTTTTTTTGAATTTTTATGCCCATTTGATTCTTGGTCAAATCCTAGGTACGGTTTGACCAAGATTTGAACATGTTTAAAACATCAAAATAAAATGTAAGCATGGATCCTTCTTAGTCGCTCTAAAATGAAGCTTCTGGGAGGTTTTTGAAATTTCCATGTTTGAAACCCAAAACCACTTCTTTTTATGCTTGACTTCGTAAGATAGAGTTTAGGGTTAGGGGTAGATACGTACATGATTTTTCTAAGTATTTTTATGCCCATTTGAATCTTGATAAAATCCAAGGTTTGACCAAGATTTAAACAAGTTTAAAACATGAAAATGAAAAGGTAAGCCTACATCCTTCTTAGTCACTCTAAAATGAAGCATTTGGGAGGTTTTTGAAATTTCCATGTTTGAAACCCAAAACCACTTCTCTTCATGCTTGATCGACTTCATAAGACAGAATTTAGGTTTAGTGGGTAGATACATGATTTGTCTGGTTTGAATATGTTTAGACCTTGTTTATCAACTTAAATGCTTACTATATGACATAAGAATACTATGTGCTTTGGTTTTCATTTTTTTATTTGTTATGAATTTTTATGCCCATTTGATCTTGGTCAAATCCTAGTTTTAACCAAGATTTAAACAAGTTTAAAACATGAAAATGAAAAGGTAAGCCTGTATCCTTCCGAGTCACTCCAAAATGAGGCTTTTGGGAAGGTTTTTGAAATTGCCATGTTTGAAACCCAAAACGACTTCTCGTCGTGCTTGACTTCATAATAAGACAAAGTTTAGGGTTAGGGGTAGATACATGATTTTTCTGGTTTGAATATGTCTAGACCTTGTTTATCAACTTGAGTGCTTACTATATGACATAAGAAGGCTATGTGCTATGGTTTTTCATTTTTTTTTTGAATTTTTATGCCCATTTGATTCTTGATGAAATCCTAGGTACGGTTTGACCAAGATTTGAACATGTTTAAAACATCAAAATAAAATGTTAGCATGGATCCTTCTTAGTCGCTCTAAAATGAAGCTTTTGGGAGGTTTTTGAAATTTCCATGTTTGAAACCCAAAACCACTTCTCTTCATGCTTGACTTCGTAAGATAGAGTTTAGGGTTAGGGGTAGATACGTACATGATTTTTCTAAGTATTTTTATGCCCATTTGAATCTTGGTAAAATCCAAGGTTTGACCAAGATTTGAACAAGTTTAAAACATGAAAATGAAAAGGTAAGCCTGTATCCTTCTTAGTCACTCCAAAATGAGGCTTTTGGGAAGGTTTTTGAAATTTCCATGTTTGAAACCAAAACGACTTCTCGTCGTGCTTGACTTCATAAGACAAAGTTTAGGGTTAGGGGTAGATACATTATTTTTTTTGGTTTGAATATGTCTAGACCTTGTTTATCAACTTGAGTGCTTACTATATGACATAAGAAGGCTATGTGCTTTGGTTTTTCATTTTTTTGAATTTTTATGCCCATTTGATTCTTGGTCAAATCCTAGGTACGATTTGATCAAGATTTGAACATGTTTAAAACATTAAAATAAAATGTAAGCATGAATCCTTCGTAGTCACTCTAAAATGAAGCTTTTGGGAGGTTTTTGAAATTTCCATGTTTGAAACCCAAAACCACTTCTCTTCATGCTTAACTTCGTAAGATAGAGTTTAGGGTTAGGGGTAGATACGTACATGATTTTTCTAAGTATTTTTATGCCCATTTGAATCTTGGTAAAATCCAAGGTTTGACCAAGATTTGAACAAGTTTAAAACATGAAAAATAAAAGGTAAGCCTGGATCCTGCTTAGTCACTCTAAAATGAAGCTTCAGGAGTTGAAGTTTTTGAAATTTCCATGTTTGAAACACAAAACCACTTCTCTTCGTGCTTGACTTCATATGACAGAGTTTAGGGTTAGGGGTAGATACGTACATGATTTTTCTAAGTAATTTTATGCCCATTTGAATCTTGGTCAAATCCTAAGTTTGACCAATATTTGAACAAGTTTAAAACATGAAAATGAAAAGGTAAGCCTGGATCCTTCTTTGTCACTCTAAAATGAAGCTTTTGGGAGGTTCTTGAAATTTCCATGTTTGAAACCCAAAACCACTTCTCTTCATGCTTGATCGACTTCATAAAACAGAGTTTAGGGTTAGGAGGTAGATACATGATTTGTCTGGTTTGAATATGTTTAGACCTTGTTTATCAACTTCAATGCTTACTATATGATATAAGAATACTATGTGCAAAGAAGTGAGCCTAGCTCATTCGGTTAGGGAAGTGGATGTACAACCCAGCCACCCAGGTTCAAGTCCCCACGGGCGCAGAATTGGGTTCTTATTATAAAAAAACACTGTAGGGGACTCCCTTACCGTATTCCTTTCATAAAAAAATACTATGTGCTTTGGTTTTCTTTTTCTGATTTTTTCAGAATTTTCATGCTTTGATCTTGGTCAAATCCTAGGTTTAACCAAGATGTAAACAAGTTTAAGACATGAAAATGAAAAGGTAAGCCTACATCCTTCTTAGTCACTCCAAAACGAAGCTTATGGGAAGGCTTTTAAAATTTCCATGTTTGAAACCCAAAACGACTTCTCTTCGTGCTTGACTTCATATGACAAAGTTTAGGGTTAGGGGTAGATACATGATTTTTCTGGTTTGACATGTCTAGATCTTGTTTATCAACTTGAGTGCTTACTATATGACATAAGAAGGCTATGTGCTTTGTTTTTTCAATTTTTTTTTCAATTTTATGTCCATTTTACTCTTATTCAAATCCTAGGTTTGACCAAGATTTGAACAAGTTTAAAACATGAAAATAAAAGGTAAGCCTGGCATGGATCCTTCTTAGTCACTCTAAAATGAAGCTTTTGGGGGGTTCTTGAAATTTCCATGTTTGAAACCCAAATTAAACCACTTCTCTTCATGCTTGACTTTACAAGACAGAGTTTAGGGTTAGGGGGTAGATACATGATTTGTCTGGTTTAAATATGTCTAGACCTTGTTTATCGACTTCAATAACTACTATATTAAAGTGTAACCAACATCTTTTTTCTCAAAATCTTGTATTAATTTTTAAACTATGGATGGGTGGACGCGTATGTGGCTGATTACCATGATGTATTTTTGGTGCAGTCTTTGCAATTTTCTAAGGGTTTTTCCCTTTGTTTCAGTGTGTTTTCTTGTTGTTTGGGTGGCTCTAGCTTCTTTTCAAACCGCTTTGACTACTTTTGGCTCACCGCATGGCCTCTGACTGGAAAAATCACGTGCCATACCGTTCTTGGTTTCCTCCCGGCTCTCTCTCTCTTCCTCATTATCTTCCCCACTATCGCGACTCGCGAGCTCCTCCCTGACAATCCCCTACGCTCCCTGCAGGAGCTCCTCTCCTTTCCTAATTCTCTTCCAATGGAGGATAGAGGGACTGGCATTGACAATCGCTTCAGGCGGTACAGCGCGGGGCGGTGGTGCCAGGCCCTGAGGCAGCAGCAGGTGCCGCTGCTTGGACGACGAGGTAGAGGCGGCGGGGAACGGCGGCCGGCAGTGAGTTCGGCCGGAGCCTGACCGTGACAAGCTGCTGGTGAGGTGCAGCCGTCGCAGACGTTCGCGTCGACCTGCGCCAGTGGCGGGAGCGGAGGGGAGGACCGGTGCCGGCGAGGAGGCGGCGACGGCGCAAAGAGCGATGTGCCCAGCGTCCGGACGAGCTCCACATCCTCCACCCGCCAATCCCCTACACATTCACCGGCTTCCGCCGCCGGAGCTTCTCGCCTCGCCTGATCCCTTCAAGCGGAGATAGAGGGACGGGCGCTATGGCCTGGCGTCGAGAGGCGCTTCAGGTAGTTGGCAATCTATGACTCGGGGCGGTGGAGCCAAGCACTGAGGCAGGAGGTAGGCGGCAGCAGGCAGCGCTGCTTGGGCGACGAGGCAGAGGCGGCGAGGTCGGCCGGGGCTTGGCCGGCACAAGATGCTGGTGAGGTGCATACTGTGTGGTCGCTGACATCCGCGTCGAGCTGATGCTATCACGGAAGTGGCGGGGAGGAGCAGCGCCGGCGAGGAGGCTGCCAGCCAAGGTCGACCACGAGCTTTCGATCCCCGTTTTCCAATGTATCGTCCGCTTCTTTTCTGAATTTTTGTGTATGTTGGCTGAGTTGCAGATCTAGGAGACCAAGAGCCGTCGCCGCATCATGGCAGCAACAAGAATTTCTCCCCGCTACCAGACTACCCTGCCGCAGTCGCCGCTCCACGTACGTCAAATTCAATCAGCCAAACCAAACCAACTCTCTACCTTTTCTCTTGCAAGTTAAACACAAATGGTTTCGTGATGCCATAAGTAGTCTTTTGCTTACCGTAGCCAAGTGATGAGTCTTCTTTTGCAATCAGATCTGGGCTATTTTTTTAGCTAGGAATAAGATCATCTGTTACGTGCTTAGTTACAGAAATCCTCTTTCATAGCTCTTTCAGATCAGGTATAATTTTTTTTTCTTGGCTATAACTTTCATGTATATGTGGAGAACAACTAGATTAACAGTGGAAGCTCAACTTGGGAGATCAAGATCAGCTTCGTCGAGCCTTATACTTTGTGCTCTCAAATTCTGTAGGTTACCTTTTATATGCACTATAAATGGCAGCGAAGTTTCCATGTGTTGAAATTATAAGAATAATCAGTAAGGAAGATTGTATCAAACTGAAAAAGCATGCATGTATGTTCGTTTTGTCATCTCTAGCAGACCTTTTCTATTTAGTGAAGTTACACCGGTGTATTCCACGCCAATCGTAGTTGTTCAAATGAAATTGCTTTTGCTTTAGAAAATCAAATCTCATGTCAGGATATGTCATGCCTGCAGGTCCAAGCACTAAAACTGATTTTTTTAATGATATATCCTATTTGCAGTAGAGGTCTCTGCAACAAAATAATTTAATCATTCTTATGAAGGAACTTTTTATTTAGAGATTAGATCACAAAAATTGCTATGCAATATCTTTTTTATACCCAAATTCCTGAATTTGCAGCAAGCTTTAACAATTATGTATATAAGTATTTTAGCTTTACAACTGGGTTTTCCTCGACGTGCCCATGCGGTGCTGACCATGGATGTATAACTGAATCTAAAATACTTTTTTTCCTTATATGATACGATTCACCTTTTTTATGCTGAAACTATGCTTACATGTCACTGCAATATTTTAAGGTCATGTGCTCTTCTTCCTGATTGATGTGCTGCTAGGTATTTTGGAAGACTGGAGGTAACATGAACTAGGTCATATGTATGATTAGTGTAACTTCAGCCACTTTACAACAACTGAATTGGCCTCTGGTCTCGACAGCTCCAAGATAACAGAATCATAAGGTTAAATTTTTCTGTGGTGCGTTGTACATCTTCTCCTTCTTTTCTTTCACTTGCTCTTCCATTTTGATTCCTCTTCCCACATTTTTCCATGAGAAATTGGATCTCTATGTAAGTTTCATGGACTGTTCTTAATTCTTTGGTACGATATCTAGGATCAGATGCTGAATATTCACTTACATGCAGGTCAAAGAAAGTGGGACATACAACTCTCTCTTCAATTATGTATCACCTTGACAATTCCAATAAAAGGTCTTTGTGTGTGTTGCTCGAATCTAGGAATGCATGGGTAAGCAAACAAGACACAATGTATATGAACTGACTTTATTTCTGCAGACCATGAGATATTAATTCTGCCATGTTATTTTGGAACTGCTTTCTTGGCCCGAAGTAGTTGCTTGCTTGGTATATATTAGGATGAAGTGGTGGAGGCAGGTTTTATTATTATGATATTTAGATAGGATTCTTTCTTAATATACATTTTCCTGCATAACGGAACATATGCAGAGCTAGCTTCATGTTGCAGATACATGAGGAGCACATTTAGTTTCATGCTATAAAAATAGAAGCAGGTTACCTATTTATTTCCATGTCCTGGCAGGTCTTCAGTTCGAATCATGGGTATTTCACTCCAAAGAGGACACAAAATGCTTACATGCAGGAAACAAAATGAAGCATTCTTATAGAGGTGTGTCCTACTGGAGTGAAAGAAAATTCTTCTGCCTTATAACTCACGCCTTGGTTTATTATTCACAAGTAACTTGAAGTTCAGTATATCATCATCTTTAGGCTCCTGCAACTTTAAATTTTCTACAGCTCTTGCTATTTTACATAAACCTAACATTTTATCATGATATTTCTCTCGGTTCTTACAAAGTATACCACATAAATTTTGTCGTATTTTAAATTTTGTCACTAAAGAAATTCGAATGTTTGCATACATTGTTTCAAAGAAAATAGATTCCTCCTGTGTGAGTATATTTTACTATACCGATGATTAACTATATTTGAATTTATGAATTAAAGCGAATTGGATTTGCGGTGAGATTAAAACATCTGTGTGGCCCTATCGTCTAGGGTTGTATTCCTTCCCCAGGTTTAGATACTTGCAAATACGAGAAAATTAGGTTATTTATATCTATTGTTGTTTTATACTGTTTGATGAAATAAGGGTACGCACCAAAATATTAGTCATGGACTGAACATAAGTCTTGAATTATTGGTCATATGAAGAAACAAAGTTAGCATGCAGGCCCTTAATTTACTTTTCAAGGTGTACCATCTTTTATATCACCATTGTGTCTGAGCCAATATAATCAAAATTTCATGTTCTGTATCTTCTTTCGAGGTTCCCGTTCTATTTCATACCCCAGTTGATGCAATTTATTATTCTGTGAAAGTATAGGATAAACTAAAGTTTACTTAATTACTACTTGCCTCTTACAGTTTTCTTGCGAATAGCTGCATACGAGAGTTGCCCTCGAGCCTTTTCATGCTGACAAACATGACAGGTTTGTACGTCTAATTGATGTTTAATTACTAAATTTCTTGCGCTAATGCCATCTTGGATTTAACAAACTAGGTAATGTTTTGTCATAAGTACCACGGATTTCTATTTTCTAGCATTATTGCATTGTAGTACTTTGTTCTGTAAATTACATGAAGGCATGGAGTTGAATGAGAAAATTGGCAGAAGTCTTTTTTTTGCATTGGTAGTACATAATCATAGGTCTGAGCCATTAATGCTTGAAACAAAACACATCGGGAAGCATTTTTATATTTTTATTAGGATTCTTTTTTGTGTGTCTTCCTCTCTCTTACAAAGGAGATCTGCTCAAAATAGTTATACTTTTGTCGGTGATTGTAGTTTTGTTACATTTAATTGCGAGGAAGATTTATAAATTTACTAAAATGGTAACAATGCTACAATTATTTGCTTGACAAGAAAATTCGTTAGTTAATACACAAATATGAATTAGAGCTCTCTTTTTACTGTTTTTATATCGCCTCATCTAAGCTGGTCCAGTGTACTACTACACTTAGGGGGACACTACAGTTATTTTTGTCTCTACTAAACTCCAGGGCAAGATGACCCGAGGTTGGCGGACAATCTTTGATCATCATACGGCAATATGAAGCAATACTATTGAGCCTGAATCTAGCAATGTCAGCCACGGACGGTTGAGGTAACGTTGGCATGATTTAATATGTTCTGTATTGTCAATTGTTGTTCATATCTGAATTGTTTGGGTGTAGACACTGCTTCAGGCTCTGGTCTTCACACTGTTTCTTGTGATGGGTGCAGGGATGTACAACGTGCCAGTCTAATGACCCAACTGGACACGTTTTAGATTCTACATAGCCTAGCTTAGAAGTTTTTTGCTTCATTTTTCTTCTTTTCTTTTTGATATTGCTTTGAGAGTTGTATTTGCACTATTTTAGTGCTTTCTTCTAATACAGATGATACAGTTTGGTGTGTATTCGAGAAAAAGAAGGTATATCCATCATTTGCAGAGAAAAAAAAGGTCGGTCCAATTTCCATTCACTACACTATTAGCTACGCATCAATAGTAACCTAGATGACACAAATGCTAAAACTGCAAGCATGCTCGATGTCAGTCACAGTAACATGATTGCAGTACCACTTTAGTATGTAAACATCACCAAAGTAAATGTATGACTCAAATAGAGTTAGCTACCGAATTCATTCTTATCCCGATGTAGAGTTAGTTTCTAGATATTATTAGGACGTTTCTGATGCTTAGTTTCCTGTTGGGCTTTTCATCTGGACAAATCATTAGCTGAAATGGGCAGCTACTATTTTTAGATTATATCAACTAAGGCAGCTGTTACTTTTCTCTGTTCTTACTAATTACTGTTCATGAAACTATAGTTCATATTACATGTGTCAAGGTGAGACGATTACTAAAGTAGAATTATCTGCATTTACTTTGCCGTGCTTTCCCTGAAAATAGTCTGTTGTTTTTGGCTACTAATTCATACGCTCACATATTCACATGTTAAACATGGATGTACACTAGACCAGCTTAGATGAGGCAATTGTCCACTTTTGCTGGTGTAGCAATTTTAGTATTTCATCTTACACTCAATTACTTCAGTGGTAGCCGTCTTTGTTTTCAGATGTCTTTTAATAGATCAAATTCTTAGAAGGATGCAATTACCTTCACATGGTCAGCTTCCTACATGGGGTAGCTAGCTGAGCATTTGGCTAAGTATATGAACTCTTACTTTCACAATCGGAGACATGAACCATCGCATTAGTAGATGGCCTAGCAATTTAACCGATATCGCACAAGATACACACCAAGGAGTGATAACAAATGGCATCACAAAATTGTGTTCGTAAAAAATAATCCTGAAGTTGTGTTGTGATCTATTTATGAGTTGCAGCAATATGTGCAACGGATTCGTTCTCTACACATCAGGATTAGACAGTTTTGTTAAATTAAATGTTGATCTCTTCACAGTTGAGATTGTTTCAGACTTCCGGATAGCATGATGTTTGATTGCGTTGTCTCAGGGCTTAGGGAAAGTGGGTATGTGCCTAATATCAGCTCCCTTAACGTTGTAAGGGCAGTTTGAGAATCGGTGAGTTTGAGCATCATTTATTCAAAAAGAAAATCATGCTACAACTGCTAAACTTCACTTCATCTTGTGCCATCATCATTGCTGATGAAAAGCCCATAAATATTTACAACTGCTAAACATTTACTCCATCTCACAGCTTAAGGTGTAAATAAATTGGCGCTAGGATTAAGGAGGGTTGGCGTGCAAATTAGCTTCCATACTTGCCCCTCATAAATCTCTAATAACTCACTCCTTTTACTCCGTATTTCTCTCTCTTCCCTAAAGTAGCCGCATCAGACTCCTCGTTAACTACCATCTCATGCATGCACCGTATACAACCAATGAGGCACCGGTTTTAGAGGAGATTGACTGGAGGAGCAGTTAATTCAGCGTGAATACCGTGTGCATGCCATAGCTGGGTCAATCGTCTCCTTGTTTTTAGCAAACGAGAAACGGCTGAGAGGGGCATCTTCGGTAGAAATAGGATAGAGTTCACCCTACGCCTTATGCTTTGATCAAAAATCGAATTTATTTTTACGCCTTAAGCTCTGAGATAGAGGGAGTATATTAGTTAGACACGCCACGCCGATCATTGCTAGTGCCTTACTATATGACATAAGAAGACCATGTGAAGGAGACATGCATCACCTTTTTTGGTGATGTAACTATGTTGTATTGTGTTCCGAAATCTGTTTACCTGTTGTACTATGGAAGGAGTCCTAACGGACTATGGCATACCAAACGTGCTAGACGTAGCACATAACAACTCTATTTCGTGTCCGCCAAGAAAGAGAGTTGTTTGCCCCTATATATAGTCCCAGGTAGTCATTAAATAGATGAGAGAAAGTTACACATATTGATAGCACGTAGAGGGTCTGTCCTCTCGTGTATTGTAATACTCCTCCAATTATAGTGAGAGCGCCGCCGTGCGTTTCGTGGTTTTTCCCGTTTGGGTTTTCCACGTAAAAATCTGTGTTCTTGTTCTTCGTTTGATCTACTTTTATTTGCGCGGTTTTATAACAAGTGGTATCAGAGCACAAGGTTTGAAGATCGATCTGCTGTCCGGGAGACTTTCCGCTGCGCTCCCGGGCAGCACCGTGCAACATCGTTTTGGATCAGCAGCCGCCGATGCGGCATCAAGCAGCTTCAACAGGATTGAGCCACGGTGTGGTTTCGTGAGATCTAATCTACACCCGATCTACAAGGTCGACACAGTTTTGGCGGCAGCGGCAGCATAGTATGCGCGTGCTTTGGCGATTCCTTTTTCCACAGGGCAAGTGCCACTGTCGGATCAATCTGTCACGGTCTGGTACAATTTCTGATCTGTCTGCGGGATCACGTCTTTCATCCACTTCGCCGAGATTGGCAGAATTGTCGAGTTGATCGGATCCACCGATCCGTTCGTTCGGCCGCGTTCAGGTTTAGCTCCGTCTCAATCCTCGAGTCGGCTGCGTATCAAGCGGCCGTGTGTAAAGCATCAGACAGAAGTTTGAAGCTGTACATGGTGTGAAGCAATTCTAGAGATCAACCATCCATCAACGAATCCCAAGGTATCAAAAAGAAACTTTATCTATTGCTGCACTAGTTCTGGTTCACTTGAAGTCTTTGAAGACTACTAGTTCAGTTTTCTTTTCATCTCTGATTGCTCCATCCAGCCCGAGACACTACCAGGTGCTATCTTTTTCTTAGTTTTTGCTCTGCAATTTGGTTCTACAAAGAATTTTTCTGTGGCTTGTACTACTTTGTGATCATAGTTTTATCTACTCATGGATATCATGAAGTATGATGTTCAGCTGTTGGATTATGACACAAGGTTTTCCCTATGGCAAGTCGAGATACAAGCATTGTTTGGCGCAAGCCGATTTTAAGGATGCACTGGATAGTTTTGAAAATAAGTGTTTTGCTGTTTGAACTTACAAGGAGAAAAGAAAGAATTCCCGCGCCACCTATGATCGATGATTTGCCGCTGATATGATCATCGTTTTTTGATAGTTTTCAGTTCAAGGTGGAGTGGAATTGTAGCCTGCTGGGAGATATTATGGATGTAAATTTCAGATGTTATGTTGCTGCAATTATATGAAGAACACAATTCAATTATCCAGAAAAAATTTATGGAGGAGGTAATTTTTATGCCTGTTGGTAGCCAACATTATACTCTTTGCTCTCCGAGTTTTTGCTGTTATGCATGTGAAGGTTTTGCTTTGTTACTTAAGTTCGTGATGAGGATTGTTTGAGGTGCAACAAGGAGATTGTTTCTGCTAGATACTACAACATTTGGTACTGTAAGTTTCAGTGCAATTCAGTTGTCTATGCTCTTTCAAGAGGGGTCTATTGCAGAGTTGAAGCTCCATTGCATGTTGAGGTTCCTTCATCCGGCTCTTGTTCTACAGAGATATTTTTGACCATGTCATGGATTTTCATTAGCCATTATAGATCGGCAGTTTTTGTTGTACGTGATGCCCTTCGTACTACATGCTCTTGCATGAGTATGTTTGCCGAGGTTTGTGCTCTCTAGTTTGTAGCACGTTTCAGATTCCATGAGATGAGTTCTTCACAATGTTATGTGTATGAAGATGTTGCACTATGAGCTATGCGCTCGTTCAGGCACCACAGGAGATATGATGACTTATGTCATTTGATGTTTGAGCAGTTTCAGTTTTTCTTTGAGGTCAGTGACACAGACTCAGATTTTTGCTGGGGTTTTAAGGATACCCAAGTTCATATGTCTGCTTTGTTGACAGCTGTGTTGTTTTCTGGACGACCCAAGATTGATTTGCTAAATTTGACTTCATGAGAAGTTTAATAGTCCTATGGACGTTTCAAGGCACAAGGTTTACTTGTGATGACTTTAGTTGAGGAGTTGAATGCTATCTATGACTGTTACAAAGGATTTCGGCTCAAGGTGGAGTTTGTTGTATTGTGTTCTGAAATCTGTTTACCTGTTGTACTATGGAAGGAGTCCTAACGGACTATGGCATACCAAACGTGCTAGACGTAGCACATAACAACTCTATTTCGTGTCCGCCAAGAAAGAGAGTTGTTTGCCCCTATATATAGTCCCAGGTAGTCATAGAATAGATGAGAGAAAGTTACACATATTGATAGCACGTAAAGGGTCTGTCCTCTCGTGTATTGTAATACTCCTCCAATTATAGTGAGAGCGCCGCCGTGCGTTTCGTGGTTTTTCCCGTTTGGGTTTTCCACGTAAAAATCTGTGTTCTTATTCTTCGTTTGATCTACTTTTATTTGCGCGGTTTTATAACAAACTAGTCCTGTAGCCCTTGTCAAATTCCTCTGATACTGATGGGAGGGCCTGCTCACCCTATATGCTAGTACAGTAGTAGTAGTTGCATTTTTTGGGCTCACACCGGCAAAGGGCGCGAATCGGGCGCGTCGGCGCCTCGCGGCATGACGGTTTTCGCGTGTGGGGCCGCCTTGTCAGCGGGAGGACGCGACTGTTCGCATCAAAGGCGACGCGGGAAGGTTGGTAGTCCCCGGTGTTTAATGGTCTCCCGCGCCTAAACCTAGGCGGCCACGAGGGCAGCGGCCGGACACGCAGCGTCCAGTCGCCTACGCCGTCGTAAATGAGGGTAGTTGCCTACCACCAGCATGAAGTACCTACTACGCCGTCCACCCCCGCGGTGCTATCCTCTCATTTCCACCACCGCTTACGCTCCATTCTCTCCTCTCCACCTCAAAAATGCCGCGCCATCGGAAGACGAGGTTCTGTAGGCTTGGCCTCAAAGTCCGCGCGCAGACTCCACCACCATCGCAGCCGGAGCCGGAGCCGGAGTCCGACGCGGAGTACAGCTCCGGTAACGACGAGGACCCACAGTTGAAGGAGGAGTACAGCGAGCACGACCTCCGGATCTTGGAGGCTTCCCAACGGAAGTTCTGCGAGGGCAGGGCTCATCGCCATTATGAGGCGTTCGCCCGCCAGCAAGCGATACTCTTCTTCCAGAAGGAGATTTCTCGGCTAAGGACTGAACCGCTGGGACAGCTCCGCCGGCAAGGTCTTTTGAGGGTGTCCGCCATGCTCCAACGCCTGAAGCGCGAACAGTGGCTGCGCCAGTGATGATGTGCTGGGTATTCATTTTCAACCTGTGTATTCATTTTGCCAAATCCTCATGTATTTGCCAAATTTTTCCCTGATTTATGAGGAAATTCTAAGGTTTTGTCAAAATCTTGGGTATTCAGCTGCATACGCAAGAATACCCCTGGCGTCGCCCCTGTCGCGAAGCATGGGACGAGAAGCGGGCACGGACGTAGGCGGCATAGGCGAAGAACGAGGACGAGGCAGACCCGTCGCGCGCCCCAACCGACGTCCATTAGATTAGGATTAAGTTTAAGTTTTATTTAGGCCTCCCCAACCGACGGCATCACTTGTGTTCATGTAGTATTATTATGGTGGTGTACTTGTGTTCATGTACTTGCTTCGTGACATGTACCGCTGTGTTTGTTGAAGGAGACATGCATCACCCTTTCTTGGTGATGTCTTCTGTAGCCCTTGTCAAATTAAATTCCTCTCGATAATCGATGGGAGGGCTTGCTCACCACACACGTCAGGATGAAGTGGAGAGAAACTACTCGTCCCTTGTTGGACACGGACCATTGGAAACTTATTTTCATTATCAATCCTACGTATTATTTTTGTGGCATATATCTTATATTACACCTTGTCAGTGCCCATGATGATGGACTTGGGTGTCTAGGAAGGAGGACACTAGCGAATAAACAAACCGGTCAGCCAAACTGGCAGCCGATGAAAAGTATGATCAAGTGCGAATCGTCGAAATTGCAATACAATAATTTCTGGGCAAAATAATTGTTGATATGAACTTGCAATACAATAATTTCCGAGCTGCTTGTTGGCCCCACCCCATTTTTTAAATCTTTTCTTCCTTATCCCCATAGCAGCTACTTGCAGCCATTGCTACACCAGCGAGGTGATCTCTATGATAGGCACGGTTTTAGTAAGACATCAAGTTGTAGATAGCTAACCATGAGACACATGCCTCTCTGGTTGAGACGACTGATCGAGCTCGCTCTTGTGATTGGGCTCCAATGGTCGAGGTGAGTCACAGCTGCAATGACAGAGGTTTGTGCTGGATGTAGGCACTGGGATAGAATTAATTAGCATAGAGGCGTAACTAGCACTAGATGGAGAAGGCATAGTACATGTACACATATCGGACACGAAGTCGCGTCTGGCGAGCAGCTCGCATTCACTTGCATCAGTGCGGTACAACAAAGATGATGAAGAAGGATTGGAGCTTTGAAGGTAGTCTAGTACAAAAAATAATACGTGCAAAACTTAACCTGTATAAACGCACATGCATGGATAATTTTAATTTCTGCATGAGAAAGACATGTCAATTTTCAGTAAGACATGGTTTGATTTGTCAAATTTGATGCTCCTTAATGCATTTTAAGTGAAGATTACAGGTTTATTCATTATAATTGCCGATTTTTAACGTTACGTGCAGCTGACTAGCAAACTATAAGTGTGTGATTGCTTGCTTCCAAAATAAGGATATGTAATCATTTTGTATAAGGTAGTCCCAATTAGTCGTTATATTGCAGAACTTAAAGAGTTTTGAGAGATTCAACTCGTTGCTACTCCATAAAAATGGTCATGTTGACAAATTTGATCCAGTGTTGAACAGAGCCAGAAACATTTCTAAAACTTGAGCATGGAAGAGGCTAGGGGTAAATGCCCCAAGGCCAGCCGAGCCTATCGTAGGTGCCATCGCGAGGCCGATGTGCTCGTCGCCGGTACGTATCTCCGCTTAATAGGTACCTTAATTTGGGGCGCGCGCGGACGCTGCGCTACCCCGAGCTCGAGACGCCACCGTACCGCTAGCTCGACCATGGCGGCGGCGGCGGAAGGTAAAGCTCCTGCTGACAAACATATTGGGCACAAATGGGCAACCTTCAGTAACCCATGTTCCATTTTTTTTGTCAGGATAACCCCATGTACCACCTTCCCAATAGAAAAAGTACTGTTCAACCTTACCCTGTTGGGCCCAATATTTCACTTTTGGGTTGTGTTGGCGTCCGAAACCCACCGGCGAGCAACGGCTGGCAACACGAAGAGCCAGGAACAACCTAGGGCTGCGGCTGGCCCTGGTCCCTCCGAGCGACGGCCCGCAAAGCTCCTGGTACGCACGTCCCGATGCTGGTGCAAGGGCGTGCCACCTGATCTATACCTGATCAGGAAGGTGATGGATTTGCTTCGCTTAGTTTCCTGCATGGCATACACGTAAACATTAAATACGAGCCTCGATCGGCTCTCAGGTTGTCCCGTGAATCGGCTCAAGGAGCCGATCCACCCATGACTCGTATGGGGTTTACGATTGCATGGTGGTCCTGCTTGATCAAAACAAAGCTAAAACGACCTACGACGATCTAGGGTTTTCACCGCATAATCAGAACATCCTACTCGTGATTGAGCCTGGCGGCCACGCACGGTGATAATAAACCGACCCTAGACAAGGCCTAAAAACCAACATTAAGTTGATCCCCGGAACATCTTGTCTAGGGTTAGCAAACTACACCCTACGTGCTACTGGATCATTCAACCCGTTTGTAAGGCCTAACTATGCAGATATTAAACTAATCCTTGAAGGATCAAGGAGCGATCATAACGGATCGGATCTACTAAACAATGATCAAGCGAGGTGCCGCCCTTACACCTAGGAAAGGTGTAAGGGCGGCTAGACGTCTAAGGGTTGCATGAGCGAAAGCATGTGATACGATGAAAACAATGCTAACCCTAACACATCTATGATAACTACGTTGCTCGCCATCAAAAAGGCTTCAGCACGAGCAACGCATGAACAACGAATAAACGTATACTGCCTAGATCGCAATATGCGATCTAGGCAGCATGATGCTTACCCGGAAGAAACCCTCGAAACAAGGGGTTGGCGATGCGCCTAGATTGGTTTGTGATGAACGTGATTGTTATTTTTCTTGATAACCCTAGATACATATTTATAGTCCGTAGACTTTCTAACGTGGGAATAATCCCAACCGTGCACGAGCCAAACTCTAACTAACCGACACGTATCCTACTAGATTTACAGATACAAGGGCAAACTAGCCCAAACTTCGTATACAAGGCCGGTTCACGTATTTCTTCCATGTATATTCTTCAAGCCCAATCTTGATCGCGGCCCACCTCTGATCCTGTCAAATTCTGGTGATAACACATGCCCCCCTGGTTTTGGAATTGATAATTCCAAAATCACTCTGCTTTTTCTTCGTCGGGTCATGTCGTGGCAGAGCAAAACCGTCGCAGTATCCTTCGTCATGATGCCTTGCCTTCTCAACTTCTCTGCGTGATTTGACCGTTGTTTTTTTTTCTTTGGGCACCACCTCCTCGGAAACTGCTGTGGCATTGAATCTCCACTATATCCCCTTTATTTAACCGCGCCGAACAGTTCGCTTCTTCATCCCCTTGCTCTGTTCTGGCCATCGGCGCCCAAAAAATTCCCCATCTCCCGTAACCATGTCTTCCTCTTCTTCCTCCTCCGCCTCGTCGGATCTTTCTTCCCAGTCCTTCTCCTCTTCGTCCTCCTCCACCTCGTCAGTCTTCTTCGACTCTTCCTCATCTCGTGAGCCAACTCCGGAGTGGGGCTCGCTAGCGGCGCACGACATCCTCGCCGCATCGGAGTGGGACAAGGAGGACCACGAGCCCTACGTCTGGTCCGAGGACGACAAGTCCTTGACCAGTGGCGACGACGACCTTCAGTTCCTCGCCGATGGGGAGCTGGAAGCGACGAGCGAGGATGACTCGTTCTCGTGGGATGGCTACACTTCCTCCGAAGAGGAGAAAGAAGAAGACGACGACGACTCCCTCGAGGACTATCCGCCGGCGAAGCGCTTCTGCGCCGGATCGGATGATGACGACGACGACGACGACGACGACGACGAGGAGGAGGCTCCCATAGAGGGCTATGGGAGCAGCGACGAGGAGCTCGCCGGCAGCAGCGCCGACGAGAGCTCCGACGACGAGGGCAGCGACGGCCCGTAGAGTAGGGTCTACTAGTATAGGTCTAGTAGTAGTAGCAGATTGGCCAATAGGCCCTCCTTTTGTTCTTCCTCCCCTGAGCAATCGGCTCTTTCCTTGTAAGAAATCTCCTTTACTAATGAAGAAAAATATTCCTCTATTAATTTTGATTCCTTGTCGATTTTGCCGATTGTCAAACGAAGTTGATGCACAAAGAGCCGATGGCAGGGCATCGGCTTATGCCATAAATATGCTTTAAGGCCATAACAGTTGCCTATTCACACGGTCAACAGATCCAATTCGTGTCCACGCCATCTCCCGGTCTCAAACGCACAGACTCAGCAGAATCCACGGGAAAATTACCTCAGATGCCATGAACTCTTGCATGAAACCGATCTGTTAATCCGCTCCATTGAGTTTTGTTCCTCTAGAGTCGATGGCTACACATCGGCTTTTTCGTTATTCTAAAGTCGATGTCCATGCATCGGCTGTACTGATATCCATATTTCTCAAGTCGATGTCTGCGCATCGGCTATGATTTGTATAATTTTTTTTTACTGGCCGATTTCATGAATCGGCCCCCATGTTTTACTTACTGGTCATCCCACATGCTTGGGAAATATTTCTTGAGATGTTGGCCATTGACAGCTACTGGGAACTTAACACCGTCCAGCTGCTCTAGCATGTATGCATTACCCTTCAATGTCTGGACGACTTTATATGGACCGTGCCAATTAGGAGACCATTTACCATACGCTTTATCCTTGGTTCCTAATGGCAACACAGCTTCCCATACTAGATCACCAACTTGAAACTCCTTTGGTCTTACCTTCTTATTGTATGCACGAGCTACCCTAGCTTTATTCTCTTTAATCTTCTCCAACGACCAAAGTCTAAGTTCCATTGCATCCTCAATAGTGTCACTCATCAAAGCTGCATATTCTTCAGCTGTTAGATCATTCTGAAACGTGACACGTCTTGATCCAGCCGTAATTTCCCAAGGCAATACGGCTTCCTGCCCATAGACGAGCTGGTAAGGCGAAGTCTTTATGGCTCCATGGCATGACATGCGATAGGCCCACAAAGCTTCTGACAGTGTTTCATGCCAAACCCTAGGGTTCTCGTCAATCTTCCTCTTGATCAGCTTGATCAGGCTCTGATTAGACGCTTCGGCTTGCCCGTTGGCTTGAGCATAGTATGGAGATGATCGGATCAGCTTGATCCCCATGTCATCGCAGAATTTTCTGAATTCTTTAGAAATAAAGACCGAACCTCCATCGGTCGTGATTGTTTGGGGAATCCCGAACCTATGAATGACGTGTTCTTTGACAAATTTGATAACATCTTCTGATTTTACCTTCTTCATAGGAACGGCCTCCACCCACTTGGTGAAGTAATCTGTAATGGCCAGAATCCACTCGTGGCCTTTGCTTGACGCAGGATGGATTTTGCCGATCATATCCATGCCCCAACCTCGAAATGGCCAAGGCTTGATGATAGGGTTCATCGCTGACGCGGGTACCATCTGAATCTTCCCGAACATCTGACACGCTTGGCATCCCTTGTAGTACTTGAAGCAATCCTCAAGCATAGTGGGCTAATAAAACCCTGATCGCCTAATCAGCCACTTCATCTTATGAGCCGATTGGTGAGTTCCACAGGCGCCTTCATGCACCTCATGTAAGAGCCGATTAGACTCAGTTGGTCCCAGGCACTTGAGCAGTAACCCTTCCAACGTCCTGTAGAACATGTCATCTCCTATAAGGACATATTTCATAGCCTTGTATCTTATCCATTTAGGTGCCCCCCGAGCCGAATCCTTCAAGTAATTGAAGATATCGGCTCTCCAGTCATCCTGTTCCAGGAACTGCACCTGAACTTCTGACCCGTCTGGTATGTCCTTGTACCCTGACGCCATTTGCGCGAGATCATTGGCGTCGGTATTCTGAGATCTTGGGACCCAATTGAAATTGATGTACCGAAAATGTGTCATCAGCTCACGACATTCCATCCAATATGGGAAGAGCGACTCACTCTCGCACTTGTATTCGTCCGTGAGCTGGTAAATTACCAACTTCGAGTCTCCAAAAAGCTCCACCGCTTCTGCCCCGGCTTCCAGCAGCAACTCCAGTCCCTTGCGTACTGCCTCATACTCAGCGACATTGTTTGTGCAAGGAGTAGATAGTCTGATGGAGAAGGAGTATGTTGCCCCCCGAGGCGACACGAGCAGAATGCCGATGCCACAACCATCGTCACAAGCCGATCCATCGAAGAACATAGCCCATGCACGTATAGATAGTGCTACTATATTAGTATTGATCCGTTCAGCTATGAGATCGGCCAACGCTTGTCCCTTGACTGCTTTTGCAGGCCGATACCAGAGATCAAACTCCGATAACGCAAACATCCACTTACCAAGTCGGTCTTTCAAAACAGGAGCCGACAGCATGTGCTTGACAACGTCTGACTTGCATACGACGATGATTTCTGCTGTCAAAAGGATGTGATGGAGCTTGGTGCAGGTGAAGAACAGGCAGAGGCATAACTTCTCGACCTCACGATATCTTGTCTCTGCATCCAACATCCTCCTGCTGAGGTAGAATACGACCTTTTCAACACCCTCGTAGAGTTGCACCACCACTGAAGCAATGGACGTGTCAGCTACTGATAGGTAGATATAGAACGGCATGTCCTGCTGAGGCGGAACTAACACAGGCGGTGTTGTTAGATACCGCTTAATCTCATCAAACGCCTGCTGATGTTCTGCCCCCCAGTGAAACTCGTCATCAGATTTAATCTTGACCAACGCCATGAATGGCTCAATTCGTCCTGAGAGATTAGAGATGAATCGCCGGACGAAATTGATCTTGCCGATAAGACGTTGGAGCTCCTTCTTTGTGGTAGGTGGCTGCATGCTACGTACTGCCTCCTGACTTTTCAGGCCGATCTCAATTCCTCGTTCATGAACAAGAAAACCTAGGAACTGACCGGCCGTCACACCAAAGGCACACTTCTTTGGATTCATTCTGAGTCCGAACTTCCGAGTTCGGTCTAGGATGCGTCGCAAATCATCCAAGTGTCCTTCCATGGAGACAGACTTGACCACCACGTCATCGATGTAGATTTCCACCAACTTGCCGATCAGATCATGAAAAATATAATTCATGGCTCGTTGGTACGTTGCACCGGCATTCTTCAAACCAAAAGTCATGACCACATATTCGAACAAGCCCACTGATCCTGGTACTGAATGCGCCTTGTGTATATCTTCTGGGGCCATGAAAATCTGGTTGTAGCCAGCATTGCCATCCATGAAACTCAACACCTTGTGGCCAGCAGCTGCGTTGATCAATGTTTCTGCCACAGGCATTGGATATTCATCCTTTGGAGTGGCTCTGTTAAGATCTCGAAAATCTATTGCCACACGCCATCGGCCGTCCTTTTTCTCCACAGGTACAATACTGGAGATCCATTCAGCATACCTCCATGGCCTGATGAACCCGGCGGCCAACATTTTCTCGATCTCTTTCTTGACTTCTTCGAGAATTTCGGCCTTCATCTGACGTGCTCGTTGTTGGTATGGCCGAAATCCTTTCTTTAGAGGGAGCCGATGCTCAATGATTCTCCTGTCTAGCCCAGGCATCTCTGTGTAATCCCATGCAAAGCAATCTGGGTACTCTTTTAATAGAGCTATCATCTGGCTCCTGAGATGTGGATCTAACTTCTTGCTGATGAAGGTTGGTCGTGGCTTATCCCCAGGACCAATGTCGACTTCTTCTAGCTCATCAGCCGATGTAAACCCATACCCTAGCTTTCCGTCACCTGTTAGATCGACGCTGAACACAGGCAAAACGTATGTCAAGGATAATATGGGCCGATTGCTGGAATTGGCCCCCATCTTGATTGCATTGCTCAAAAGAGGTTTACATCTTGTTCGTGCTTCACTATGACTACGTGACATACTTGAGACAAGATCATTACTTTTTATTTTTTGGGGCCGATCACAAGGATCGGCCTTCCCATGTACGTTCATAGACTTTGCTCTTGTTACACGGTCAGGCCAGTGGATAAGACCAGCCTCACCCCGTTTTTTGACACGTCGATGTACTCGCAGTCGTCCAAAGTGCTGCCTGAGAGTGGCTCTTGGCCTTCCATCTCCCAAACGTTCATGCCAGCCGTTGAAATCTCGGCTGTATCGTCTGCATGGACGACTTCTACTTCATCTCCATCCCACTGTATTAGGCATTGGTGCATCATAGATGGAATGCAATAGTTGGCGTGGATCCAATCTCTCCCTAGCAGGACAGCGTAAGTGCTCTTGCTATCGACAATGAAGAATGTCGTAGGTATGGTTTTCCTCCCTACGGTCAGATCCACGTTCAGAACACCTTGTGCATCGGATGCTTGGCCGTTGAAATCGCTCAGTGTAACGTTGGTCTTGATCAGATCCGAGCTAGAGCATCCCAACCGACGTAGCATAGAGTATGGCATGATGTTGACTGCCGCTCCGGTGTCCACCAGCATCCTATTGACAGGCTGCCCATTGATATAACCTTGTAAGTACAGGGCCTTCAGGTGTCTGTAGCTTCTTTCACGTGGCTTCTCAAAGATAACTGGCCGTGGGCCACAGTCGAGTTGTGCCACAGGTGCTTCGTCTAATCCAGGAGCACAAAACTCCACTGGAAGGATGAACACCATGTTTGTACTAGCCGATGTCTCATCATCGGCTTTCCTTTGCTTGGGGCGCCACTCCATCTTTTGTGGTCGACCCCCTTCGTCCAGGGTTCGTTGAATTTTCGCGGCCAGATCAGGCCGCGCCTTCCTTAGCATGTGCAGGTATAACCTTTCGGCTTCCTCCAAGCCACGCAGTCGCTGAACCCTACGCTTTTGGGAACGGCTGAGTCCATCAGGGCACCACTTTGGCCGGTGGTACTTGTCCTCTTCTTCTTCGTAGTCATCTTCTAACTCCTCGAGGTCTTCTTCCCGAGAGGACTCAGTTTGCTTGTTCCTAGATGGGAGAGGCCCTAGACGTTTGAACACTGACACGTCTGTTGCACCCTTCTTCTTCTGTCTACATTCTGGGCAGTTGCCGATTGTGGGCAATCGGCTCATTCCTGAATCCCAGCAGTGTTTGAAGAAAGGACAGTCCCAGTGCTTGTCCACGTCATCTTGTTCTCTTGACCTTTCCTTGGCATGGCGCTCGTATCTCTCCTCATCGCGATCATGCCGACGATGTCTCCTGGCGTCCATGCTAGCTAGACGATCCCTTTCATCGTCGTTGTTGTACCGCCGGCGCTGGTCGTACTGACTTACATATTTATTGAGGAGATGATCAGAGAGAGGTCATTGATGTCGCACATTCTTCACTTCTCCCTCTGTGATGTAGCGTTTGCCATCGTGCCAGAGCCGATCGCGTGGAGCGGCTTCCTCTTTGTCCTTGCTACGAGAGCGGCTGCCCTCGCCTTTGTTCTTACCAGAGTGGTGCCCAGGCTCAACCATGTTAATGCTTAACGAGAAACCTGGTTGGCACCCCTCGGGGTAAGCGTATTCCACCGTGTTAACGGCGGGGAAGGGGTGTGTGTCGACTTTCATGGCGTACTGGTTGAAAATTAGACGTCCTTGTTCTATCGCCATTTGGATCTGCTGACGCCACACCCTGCAGTCGTTGGTGGTATGGGAGAATGTGTTATGCCATTTGCAGTATGGCTTTCCGTTCAGCTCCTGTACCGTGGGGATTTTGAGGCCTTCGGGTAACTTCAGCTGCTTCTCTTTCAGACAAACGAGTCGAATAGCATCGGTTCCTAACGGCCCTGAAGCGCTGGATGTATTCTGACACTGTTTCTCCGCGCTTCTGACGTACTTGTGCTAGATCGGCAATGCCAGCCTCGGAAGCTTCTGAGTGATACTGCATGTGGAATTGTTCCTCCAACTGTTTCCAAGTCCGGATCGAATCTGGTGGCAGTGATGTGTACCACCCAAAAGCCGATCCTGTGAGGGACTGTGCGAAGAACCTCACGCGTAGTGAATCTGCAGCTGAGATCGTGCCCAGCTGCGCCAAATATCGGCTTACATGCTCGATAGAGCTGGAGCCATCTGACCCACTAAACTTGGAGAATTCAGGGAGCCGATATTTGGGTGGTAGTGGGATCAAATCGTAGTCGTTGGGGTACGGCTTGGAATAGCCGATTGCCCTTCTTTTCGGCACCATGCCGAACTGGTCTCTCAAGATCGTGCTGATCTGATCCGCGCAGCTAGCCGCAGGAGTGGAGCTCGAAGATTCGCCGCGTGGCATACTTAGCTAGCCACGCTTGCTTCTCAAGATCTGAGCTAGCTACAGGAGTTGAGCTCGGAGGTTCGTCGGAGTGGCATACTTAGCTAGCCACGTCTCGCTTCTCAAGATCTGATCCGTAAGCTCCTCCCCGCCGTTCCTAAGTCCCCGCCGTTGCAGCCTGGTTCGTGAGTGCCCGATTCTATCGCCGTCTGGCACGTACGTGCACGTGTATCCATGAGGGATTTCCTTAGGCGCCTCATACAAGAACTGGTAATCGCTAGGATCGCCACCGATCTTGTAGACAACGAATGCCGGTGTACTCGGCACCTCTGGTGCTACCAGCACGAACGGCAGCGGTGGTCGGCTCTGGAGTGGTAGCTCTCCATGGTGAGTCCCCAGAGCAGGTCCTGACGGAGAGTATTGATGCCTCAAGATTTCATGGAGCACCCGAAGGGCGACACGCTCCAAAGTGTTCACCAAGCTCTCAGAGTGGCGGTGTAGCGAATGAGCTACCATGAAATTAATCTCCTGACGCAAGGACCTGGTGCGTTCTTCTGAAGGGGTGGACAGG
Source organism: Lolium perenne (assembly GCF_019359855.2). Classification (NCBI taxonomy): domain Eukaryota; kingdom Viridiplantae; phylum Streptophyta; class Magnoliopsida; order Poales; family Poaceae; genus Lolium; species Lolium perenne. The sequence goes on along the minus strand of NC_067250.2, from coordinate 61,350,010 downwards.
TCCACTCCATCGAGCGCGCCTTCAGGTGTGAACCCTCTCCACCTGATGCCGTGTGAGCGGGTCCTGTGGAAAGAGCCGATGAGGTCGGCTTCGAGGATAGCTTTGACGTCGTCATACTTCTTCTTGAGGTCCTCAGGCAGATCCTCGTACGTGACTGGAGTACCTTCCGCCATCTCAGATGTAGATGGCGATGCAGTTGATGTCGAAGACCGTCCCACCGGCGTGCCGTAATGTGTTGGCGTCCGAAACCCACCGGCGAGCAACGGCTGGCAACACGAAGAGCCAGGAACAACCTAGGGCTGCGGCTGGCCCTGGTCCCTCCGAGCGACGGCCCGCAAAGCTCCTGGTACGCACGTCCCGATGCTGGTGCAAGCGTGCCACCCGATCTATACCGATCGTGAAGGTGATGGATTTGCTTCGCTTAGTTTCCCGCATGGCATACACGTAAACATTAAATACGAGCCTCGATCGGCTCTCGTGTTGTCCGTGAATCGGCTCAAGGAGCCGATCCACCCATGACTCGTATGGGGTTTACGATTGCATGGTGGTCCTGCTTGATCAAAACAAAGCTAAAACGACCTACGACGATCTAGGGTTTTCACCGCATAATCGGAACATCCTACTCGTGATTGAGCCTGGCGGCCACGCACGGTGATAATAAACCGACCCTAGACAAGGCCTAAAAACCAACATTAAGTTGATCCCCGGAACATCTTGTCTAGGGTTAGCAAACTACACCCTACGTGCTACTGGATCATTCAACCCGTTTGTAAGGCCTAACTATGCAGATATTAAACTAATCCTTGAAGGATCAAGGAGCGATCATAACGGATCGGATCTACTAAACAATGATCAAGCGAGGTGCCGCCCTTACACCTAGGAAAGGTGTAAGGGCGGCTAGACGTCTAAGGGTTGCATGAGCGAAAGCATGTGATACGATGAAAACAATGCTAACCCTAACACATCTATGATAACTACGTTTCTCGCCATCAAAAAGGCTTCAGCACGAGCAACGCATGAACAATGAATAAACGTATACTGCCTAGATCGCAAGATGCGATCTAGGCAGCATGATGCTTACCCGGAAGAAACCCTCGAAACAAGGGGTTGGCGATGCGCCTAGATTGGTTTGTGATGAACGTGATTGTTATTTTTCTTGATAACCCTAGATACATATTTATAGTCTGTAGACTTTCTAACGTGGGAATAATCCCAACCGTGCACGAGCCAAACTCTAACTAACCGACACATATCCTACTAGATTTACAGATACAAGGGCAAACTAGCCCAAACTTCGTATACAAGGCCGGTTCACGTATTTCTTCCATGTATATTCTTCAAGCCCAATCTTGATCGCGGCCCACCTCTGATCCGGTCAAATTCTGGTGATAACAGGTTGCCAACGAACATCTACATGGTAATTGTTATCGGTCTACTTGCTCTGGCTGTCGAAGCCCAATAACCACAAATGGGCCTCTCTGCTCATGCAATTTCGGCCCTTTTCTAATGAAACACAGATCCTATGATTGGCAAAAAAAAACACGGAGATTCTACATAAAAGTTGTTTTTATTTATTTTGAATTATTGGGTTCCAATTTTTGAAACTCAAGCCATGCACAATATGAAAATCCTTGATCGCTCCATAACCACATGGATAACGGTATTTTTACAAATTCATAAAGTGGATTTGAAATTTAAAACATATCCTGATAATTCCATGATTTAATCTATCAACTTGCAAGATCTTGGAGCGAAAGAGCTTGTATTAGTCTGCAAAAATAATACTGATAAACCTGTCGTTAACAAGAAATGAAGGTTTATCGTTCAGAGAGGATGCCATGTGGGACCCATGAGACAGTAGCGTCCTCAACGTTTCAAAGAAAAAGGCAAGTAGCCCGAAAATAGGGGTAAAAAATAAATCCTAGAAAGGAAACATTTATAGTTCGTAGAGGCTGACATGTGGGACCGATCTGCCAGCAGCATCCTTATCATTTCGAAGTCGGCAGGGATCAGAAGAAAAAGGCTAATAGCCAGAAATTAGGGGTCAAAAATAAATCCAAAAAGGAAACTTTTATTCTTCATAGAGGATGACATGTGGGACCGACCTGCCAGCAGCGTTTCAAAGGAGGCAGGGGATCAAAAGAAAAAGGCAAATAGCCAGAAATTAGGGGTAAAAAATAAATCCAACAAAGGAATGGTTTATTGTTCATAGATGCTGACATGTGGGACCCTTGAGCCACCTGCGACCTCAATTTCAAAGGCGGCATATGATCGAAAGAAAAAGGCAAGTGACCAAAAATCAGGGGGTAAAAAAATCTAAGAAAAGAAACTTTATTGTACATAGAGGATGACATGCGGGTCCCATGAGCCAGCACCTTACTCAACTTTTCAGAGGCGGCATGAGATCGAAAGAAAAAGGAAAGTGACCAAATATCAGGAGCAAAAAATAATCCAAGAAAAGAAACTTTTATTGTACATAGAGGATGGCATATGGGTCCCACTTATACAAGCTCTTTCGCTCCAAGATCTTGCAAGTTGATTGTACATAGAGGATGACATGCGGGCCCCTTGTGTCAGCAGCTTACTCAACGTTTCCAAGGCGGCAGGGGATCAAAAGAAAAAGGAAGTAGCCAGAAATTAGCGGTCAAAAATAACTCCAAGAAAGGAAACTTTTATTGTTCATAGAGGATGACATGCGGGACCCATGCGCTAGCAGCTTCCTCAGCGTTTCAAAGGCGGCATGAGATCGAAAGAAAAAGACAAGAGACCAAATATCAGGAGCCAAAAATAATCCAAGAAAAGAAACTTTATTGTACATAAAAGATGACATGCGGGTCCCATTTTGCAGCAGCGGTGTCAACGTTTAAAATGCAGCTTGAGATCAAAAGAAAAAGAGTAGCCAGAAATTAGGGGGTAAAAAAAAACTCCAGAAATTAGGATGGCATGCGGGTCCCATGAGTCCGCAACTTACTCAACGTTTCCAAGGCGGCAGGGGATCAAAAGAAAAAAGGAAATAGCCAAAAATAAGAGGGCGAAAAAAATCCAAGAAAAGAAACTTTTATAATACCGAGGATGACATGTGGGTCCCATGAGCCAGCAACTTCCTCAATGTTTCAGAGGCTGCATGAGATCGAAAGAAAAACGCAAGTGACCAAAAATAAGGGTGTAAAAAAAATCCAAGAAAAGAGATTTGATTGTACATAGAGGATGACATGCGGGACCCATGAGGTAGCAGCATACTCAACGTTTCCATGGCAGCACAGGACCAACAAAAAAAGAGGAAGTAGCCAGAAATCAGGGGGTCAATAAAATTCAAGAAAAGAAAGATTTCAATTGGGTTGCATCTGGCCGTCTGGGCCTTCGAACTATCTTGCTGGACGCCTTTGGACTCGTACAGTTTCAGCCCACTCCAAAATAGGAAAGTCCTATGCTTCGCAAAAATAAAAACAAGGAGATTCAACATATAAGTTTGTTTATTTAATAATAAAGATTTATTTTTTCCGGTTGTAACAACTCAGAGCGAAATACACTGTTTATTGTGTGCAAAATAATCAAGATATCACATGTTTCTTGTACGGGGAGGCTGGCATCGGGGACCCATGAGCCAGCAGGGTCGTCAACGTTTTAAAGACGGCAGAGGATCGAAAGAAAAAATAAACCAAAAATCTGTTGGTAAAAAATCCAAAAAAATAAACATTTTTCGTTCTGAGAGGATGACATGCGGGACCCATGAGGCAGCAGCATCCTCAACGTTTCCAAGGCGACACAGGATTTAAAAAAAAGGCAAAATAGCCAGAAATTAGAGGTCAAAATAACTCCAAGAAAGGAAAGGTTTATTGTTCATATAGGCTGACATGTGGGACCCATGAGCCAGCAGAATCCTCAACGTTTCAAAGGCGGCAGGGGATCAAAAGAAAAAGGAAGTAGCCAGAAATTAGGGGTAAAAAATAACTCCATGAAAGGAAACTTTTATTGTTCGTAGAGGATGACATGCGGGACCGATGAGCCAGCAGCTTACTCAACGTTTCAAAGGCGGCATGAGATCGAAAGAAAAAGGCAAGTGACCAAATATGAGGTGCCAAAAACAATCCAAGATTTATTGCACATAGAGGATGACATGCGGGTGTCATTTTGCAGCAGCTGTCAAAAGAAAAAGAAAGTAGCTAGAAATTAGGGGTAAAAAAACTCCAAGAAAGGAAAGCTTTATCGTTCATGCAGGCTGACATGTGGGACCTATGAGCCAGCAGAGTCGTCAACGTTTCAAAGGCGGCAGGGGATCAAAAGAAAAAGGAAATAGCCAAAAATCGGAGGGTGAAAAAACCCGAAGAAAATGAACTTTTATAGTACATAGAGGATGACATGCGGGTCCCATGAGCCAGCAGGTTCCTCAACGTTTCAAACATGGCATGAGATCGAAAGAAAAAGGCAAGTGACCAAATATCAGGATCCAAAAATAATTCAAGAAAAGAAACTTGATTGTACATAGAGGATGACATGCGGGTCCCATTTTGTAGCAGCGGTATCACCGTTTGAGAGGCGGCAGGGGATCGAAAGAAAAAGGCAAGTAACCAAATATCAGGAGCCAAAAATAATCCAAGAAAAGAAATTTTTATAGTACATAGAGGATGACATGCGGGTCCCATGAGCCTGCAGGTTCCTCAACGTTTCAAACGTGGCATGAGATCGCAAGAAAAAGGCAAGTGACCAAATATCAGGAGCCAAAAATATTCAAGAAAAGAAATTTGATTTTACATAGAGGATGACATGCGGGTCCCATTTTGCAGTAGCGGTATCACCGTTTGAGAGGCTGCACGGGATCAAAAGAAAAAGGCAAGTGACCAAATATCAGGAGCCAAAAATAATCCAAGAAAAGAAATTTTATTGTACATAGAGGATGACATGCGGGTCCCATTTTGCAGCAGTGGTCTCAACATTTCCAAGGCGGCACAGGACCAAAAGAAAAATGAAGTAGCCAGAAATCAGGGGGTGAAAAAAATCCAAGAAAAGAAAGATTTCAATTGGGCTGCATCTGGACATCTGGGCCTTCGAACTATCCTGCTGGGCCTTTTGACTCGTACAATTTCAGCCCACTCCAAAACAGGAAAGTTCAGATTTTTCTAAAAAAAACAGGAAAGTCCTATGCTTCGCAAAAACACAAAACAAGGAGATTCAACATATAAGTTTGTTTATGTAAAAATAAAGATTTAATTTATCCGTTTGCAATAGCTCAGAGCGAAATACAATGTTTATTGTCAGCAAAATAATCATGATATCACATGTTTCTTGTACGGGGAGGCTGACATCGGGGACGCATGAGCCAGCAGCGTCGTCAATGTTTTAAAGGCGGCAGGGGATGGAAAGAAAAAATAAACCAAAAATCTGTTGGTAAAAAATCCAAGAAAAGAAACATTTTCGTTCTGAGAGGATGACATGCGGGACCCATGAGGCAGCAGCATCCTCAGTGTTTATTGTTCATAGAGGTTGACATGTGGGACCCGTGAGCTGCCAGCGCCCGAACGTTTTAAAGGCTGCAGGAGATCGAAAGAAAAAATAAGCCAAAAATCGTTTGGTCAACAAAATCCAAGAAAAGAAACATTTACCGTTCTGAGAGGATGACATGCGGGACCCATGAGGCAGCAGCATCCTGGCAGGGGATCAAAGGAAAAAAGGAAATATCTCAAAATTAATTAGGGGTTCAAAATAAATCCATCAAAGGAAACTTTTATTGTTCACAGAGGATGACATGTGGGACCGACCTGCCAACAGCGTCCTCATCGTTTCAAAGGGGGCAGGAGATCAAAAGAAAAAGGCAAATAGCCAGAAATTAGGGGTAAAAAATAACTCCAAGAAAGGAAACTTTTATTGTTCGTAGAGGATGACATGCGGGACCCATGAGCCAGCAGCTTACTCAACATTTCAAAGGCGGCATGAGATCGAAAGAAAAAGGCAAGTGGCAAAATATCAGGAGCCAAAGATAATCCAAGAAAAGAAACTTTATTGTACATAGAGGATGACATGCGGGTCCCAATTAGCAGCAGCGGTCTCAACGTTTCAAATGCGGCTTGAGATCAAAAGAAAAAGAAAGTTGATTGTACATAGAGGATGACATGCGGGTCCCATGAGTCAGCAGCTTACTCAACGTTTCCAAGGCGGCAGGGGATCAAAAGAAAAAGGAAATAGCCAAAAATCAGAGGGTGAAAAAAAACCCAAGAAAATAAACTTTTATAGCACATAGAGGATGACATGCGGGTCCCATGAGCCAGCAGGTTCCTCAACGTTTCAAACGTGCATGAGATCGAAAGAAAAGGCAAGTGACCAAATATCAGGAGCCAAAAATAATTCAAGAAAAGAAACTTGAGTGTACATAGAGGATGACATGCGGGTCCCATTTAGCAAGAATGTATCACCTTTTGAGAAGCGGCAGGGGATCGAAAGAAAAAGGCAAGTGACCAAATATGAGGTGCCAAAAAGAATCCAATAAAAGAAAGTTTTATAGTACATAGAGGATGACATGCGGGTCCCATGAGCCTGCAGGGTCCTCAACTTGGCATGAGATCGAAAGAAAAATGCAAGTGACCAAATATCAGGAGCCAAAAATAATTCAAGAAAAGAAACTTGATTGTACATAGAGGATGACATGCGGGTCCCATTTAGCAGCAGCGGTATCACCGTTTGAGAGGCTGCACGGCATCGAAAGAAAAAGGCAAGTGACCAAATATGAGGTTCCAAAAAAATCCTAGAAAAGAAAGTTTTATAGTACATAGAGGATGACATGCGGGTCCCATTTAGCAAGAAATGTCTCACCGTTTGAGAGGCGGCAGGGGATCGAAAGAAAAAGGTAAGTGACCAAATATGAGGTGCCAAAAAATCCAAGAAAAGAAAGTTTTATAGTACATAGAGGATGACATGCGGGTCCCATTTAGCAAGAGCGTATCACCGTTTGAGAGGCGGCAGGGGATCGAAAGAAAAAGGCAAGTGACCAAATTTGAGGTGCCAAAAAAAACTCCAAGAAAAGAAAGTTGATTGCTCATAGAGGATGACATGCGGGTCCCAATTAGCAGCAGCGGTGCCAACGTTTCCAAGGCGGCAAGGGATCAAAAGAAAAAGGAAGTAGCCAGAAATCAGGGGGTCAAAAAAAATCCAAGAATAGAAAGAATTTTGGTTCATAGAGGATGACATGCGGGACCCATGATCCTGCATCGTAAACGGCTCGATCGGAGAGCGTTGAACGAGATGGCGCGATCGAGAAAAAAACAATGCCAGAGAGGCTGCCATCTGGGCCCTACATCCCTCGGCGGTGCGGATTTGCGTTGACTCGGCCGGCGAACCCGAGAATTCGAGATGCACCACGTCCCGGGCCACCATACGCAACGTTTCGGCCGGTTTCGTCGGGCTAGGTGGCCTCAAAAATGAGAAAAAAAACGTTTTGACATGCACAACGGACAGACCCAAAATCGTCGGCCATGGTACACCAGCAACCACGGCGCGACTTCAACTTCGTCGGCCATGGCAACTTTTCTTGTAGTGTTCTTGGCTCCTACTGGTTCGATAAACCTTGGTTTCTTACTGAGGGAAACTTGCTGCTGTACGCATCACACCTTCCACTTGGGGTTCCCAACGGACGCGTGCTGTACGCGTATCAAGCTAAATTTCTGGCGCCGTTGTCGGGGAGATCAAGACACGCTGCAAGGGGAGTCTCCACTTCCAATCTCTTTACTTTGTTTATGTCTTGCCTTATTTTATTTAGTACTTTGTTTGCTGCATTATATCAAAACACAAAAAAATTAGTTGCTAGCTTTACTTTATTTACTTTATTGTTTGCATTCTCCATATTAAAAACACAAAAAAATTAGTTACTTGCATTTACTTTATTTGCTTTTTGTTTGTTTCATCATGTTTCCTCCTAAGTTTATTCTTAAAGATGTACCGGTAGGCCGAGGGTCTATCCTTGGGAAAGATAATATAGAAGATTTTTTCACTCATATTAGTACGGCTGAAGATTTTGAAGATAGACACTTGGTAGAACTTGCTCCTACTTATGAAATTGTTGTTGCTTCTTTAGTACACGCGTTAGAAGCTAGAAAAGTCTTCACTAAATATAATATGCTAGGCTCTTATACCAATTTTGCCAGTATCCTTGAAAAGATGGAAAAAGATAGACAAAATTATACCAATCAAGTTAATTATGAGGGGGATATTAAAACATCAATACCGTGCAAGCTCTTAGGAATGTGCGAGGCACTAGAAAATAATTATGCTTGGCTTGTTCCCAAAAATTTGTTTGATGAAAATAGCAAGCCTAAGACTAATGAAAAGGGAGCCTCAGAAACTTATATAGATAAGATACAATTCATAGTTGAGAAAACTCCAAACCCCGCTGTTGATGCTTCATCTCTTGATAATACTTGATACACACTTTCTGCGCCTAGCTGAAAGGCGTTAAAGAAAAGCGCTTATGGGAGACAACCCATGATTTTACTACAGTACTTTTGTTTTATATTTGAGTCTTGAAAGTTGTTACTACTGTAGCAACCTCTCCTTATCTTAATTTTGTTGTATTGTTGTGCCAAGTAAAGTCTTTGATAGTAAGGTTCATACTAGATTTGGATTACTGCACAGAAACAGATTTCTTGCTGTCACGAATCTGGGCCTAATCCTCTGTAGGTAACTCAGAAAATTATGCCAATTTACGTGAGTGATCCTCAGATATGTACGCAACTTTCATTAAATTTGAGCATTTTCATTTGAGCAAGTCTGGTGCCTCGTAAAAATTCGTCTTTACGGACTGTTCTGTTTTGACAGATTCTGCCTTTTATTTCGCATTGCCTGTTTTGCTATGCTTGATGGATTTCTTTGTTCCATTAACTTTCAGTAGCTTTGTGCAATGTCCAGAAGTGTTAAGAATGATTAAGTCACCTCTGAACATGTGAATTTTGATTGTGCACTGTTGAACGAATATGTATATGTATAGGTTTGGGTTTTGTATGTTGCACCTGTAGCGTCTCTCTCCCTTTGTATTCACGTGGAGACTAGACCCGGTCATACCCCTGTACCTATATATGTGCCTCGTGCACGATCAATCAAATCACCGTTGCACCAAATCACTTCTACATGGTATCAGATACCGCACCGATCCCTAACCCTAGCTTCCGCCTCTCCTAGCCGCCGCCGCCGCCTCTCGGCCGCCGCCGCCGCTACCTCTCCAAGCCGCCGCCGCCACCTCTTGGCCGCCGCCGCCGCCCCCTCCCTACCGCCTCCGCCTCCCTGCCACCGCCTTCGGGCCGCCGTCGCCGCAGGTCTCTCTGGCCGCCGCCTCCTCCAAGCCACCGCGCGACCCACTCCACGCGCCGCCGCCTCCCGACGCCATGTCGTTGGCCTCCTCCTACTCCAACCCCTTCGCCGGCCCCGACCCCGCCACCATCCGCCTCATCAACATCCGCGATCGCGTCCCCGTCACCCTCGACGCCACCACCTCCTCCTACAACCCATGGAAAACCTACTTCACCCTTCTCTTCCGCGAGGAGAACCTTCTGGATCATGTTGATGGCTCCATCGACTCGCGCGTCATGGCGGCTGACCCCGAGTGGACCTCGATCGACGCTACGCTCATCCGGTGGTTCTTCACCACGATCTCGCGCGATCTGTTCCTCACCATCATCCGGGAAGGCGACAACGCTGCCGCCGTGTGGACCAAGCTCAACGGCTTCTTCACCGACAACAAGCTTCAGCGCCGCGTCTTCTTGCATCAAGAGTTCATGGACTGCCACCAGGACGACCAGACCATCGACGAATACACTCGTCGCCTCAAGCAGTTGGCGGATGAGCTGCGCGACATCGGAGCCCCGATCGATGATGATTTCATCCTCAGCACCCTCACCGCCAATCTTCATGAGTACTTCGGCAATGCGGCTAGCAACCTCACCCTGATGCCCGACCCCTCTTTTCCCAAGTTTGTGTCCTACCTCAAGCTTGAAGAACATCGGATGAAGGGCGTGAAGAAGCGCGCGCAGCACCATGCTCTTGCCGCCGGCATCTTCCGTGGCGCTCCTCCCACCGCCCCGGTACCCGCCCCCCTGCCGCCCCTCAACCGCAGCAGGGCGGTCGTCGCGGCAACCGGCGTGGCGGCCGCAAGCAGCCGCAGCAGCCGCAGCCGCCGGCCCCTGGGGGCGGCCAGGCTCCCCGCGCGATGCAGCCCTCCCCTCCCTGGACGTACAGCACCAATCCTTGGACGGGCGTGGTCCACGCATACTCCATGCCGGTGCCTCGGGCACCCGCTCCGAGCCTCTTCGGACCGGCTCCGTCGACTCACCAGGCGTACTTCGCCGGGCCTACTGCGTCGCCTCACGGTGCCTCCTACCCGGCCTTCGGCGCCACGCCTCCCGCCGCTTCGTACCCGAGCTACTACGCGCCTCCGCCTGTCGCCGTGCCACCCGCCATGTACCCTCCACAGGTGCCGCCGCCATGGGACCCTGCTCTCCTCGCCGCGCTGCACTCGGCGCCCTCTCCCGCCAACTACGGCAGTGGCGGTGATTACTTCATGGACACGGGCGCTACCGCTCACATGACAAATCATCCCGGTAACCTCACTTCTTCCACTCCCGTCCATACCTCCACCCGTATCACCGTCGGCGATGGTTCCTCTTTTCCCATTACACATGTCGGTAGTATGTCTTTTCCATCCACATCCACTCCCATTAAGATGTCTAATGTCCTCGTCTGTCCTTACTTAGTTAAAAGTCTAGTTTCTGTTCGCCAACTTACTCGAGAAAATCCTATCTCTGTTAAATTTGACGCCGCTGGTTTTTCTGTGAAGGACGCCCGCACTCGGACGGTTCTGCACCGATGTGACAGCCCTACCGACGAGCTCTACCCGATGCACCCCTCCTCCATAGCCGCCCCTCGCCCAGCCGCCCTCGCCACCAGCGTCGACCTTTGGCATGCTCGTCTTGGTCATCCCAACGCCACCGTCTTGCGTCAAATTCTTCAGACTTTTTCATTCTCATGTAATAAGGCCGAACATCATACTTGTAATGCCTGTCGTCTTGGCAAACACGTACGGCTTCCCTTTAGCGAGTCTACCACTATTTCTACTTTTCCGTTTCAGCTTTTACATAGTGACGTTTGGACATCCCCTGTTGCCAGCAACACGGGTTACTTATATTATTTAGTCCTTTTGGATGATTTCTCTCATTATGTATGGACATTCCCACTTCGTCGTAAGTCTGACGTCTTCGCCACTCTCACTACCTTCTACTCCTATGTCGCCACTCAGTTTAGTCGTCTCATTCTCACACTTCAGACTGACAACGGAAAGGAATTTGACAACGCCGCTGTCCGCCATCTCCTCGCGTCGCACGGCACCGTCTTCCGTCTCACTTGTCCTTATACGTCTCAACAGAATGGCCGCGCCGAACGCGTCATCCGCACTCTTAATGACTGCGTTTCCACACTGTTGTTCCACTCTCACGTCCCGCCCCGCTTCTAGCCGGATACTCTCTCCACCGCTACCCTCCTTCTCAACATCCGACCCTGTCGCCCTCGCTGGAACTATGCTCCTCATCAGCTCCTATTCGGTGTCCCACCGTCCTACGATGGTCTTCGGACCTTCGGGTGTCTCTGTTATCCTAGCACCGCGTCCACTTCTCCTCATAAACTCGCCCCACGTTCCATTCCCTGTGTCTTCCTTGGCTATCCCCCCAACACCAAAGGTTACCGGTGCTATGATCCCGTGTCCCGTCGGGTTTACACCTCGCGACACGTTTACTTTGATGAGCTTGTGTTTCCGTTTCAGCAGGTTCCACCTCACGGCAGCGTCGGGACACTGGCTGCGCCCGCGCCCCCTGCAGCGCCAGCTGCGCCCGCGCCTCCTTTGACGCCGGCTGCGCCTGCATCTCCTGCAGCGCCGGCTGCGCCCGCGCCCCTTGCGGCCCCGGCTGCGCCCGCGCCCCCTGCGGCCCCGGCTGCGCCCGCGCCCCATGCAGCTGCACCTCTCGACGGTGTGCTCACCCGTGCTCGGACCGGGACTAGTCGTCCGAACCCGCGCTACACCGACCCCGCGTATGCGTATGCTACCTCTACGTCGGTGCCGTCTCCACTGCCCTCCTCCGCCCGTGCCGCCCTTCATGATCCGCACTGGCTTGCTGCTATGCGCGAAGAGTTCGATGCTCTCCAGCGCAACCGCACATGGCAGCTTGTGCCCCGACCTCCTCATGCCAATGTCATCTCTGGCAAATGGGTCTTTCGGCACAAGACTCACCCGGATGGTTCTCTTGAGCGCCATAAGGCGCGCTGGGTGGTACGCGGCTTTCATCAGCGTGCTGGCGTGGACTTCACCGACACCTTCGCCCGGTTGTCAAACTGGGCACGATTCACGCCGTTCTTCAGCTTGCGGCCTCTCGAGCTTGGCCGGTTCACCAGCTCGATGTGTCCAATGCATTCTTGCACGGGCATCTCACTGAGCAAGTGTTCTATCAGCAGCCTACTGGTTTCGTCGATCCCGCCTTCCCGGACCATGTGTGTCTGCTCTCCCGTTCTCTATATGGGCTCAAGCAGGCTCCTCGAGCTTGGTACCAGCGGATGGCGGGTTTTCTTCAGCAGCAGGGGTTTCAGTCTACACGGTCCGACGCCTCCCTGTTCGTGTACCACCAGGGCGCCGCCACTGCATACCTCCTTCTGTACGTCGACGACATCATCCCGACTGCTTCCTCGACGGCTCTTCTGCAGCAGATCACAGCGCAGCTCAGTGCTGAGTTCGCCCTCAAGGACTTGGGGGCCCTCCACTACTTCCTCGGCATCGAGGTCGTCCGCACCGCCACCGGGTTCTTCTTGCATCAGCAGAAGTATGCGCATGACCAGCTGGAGCGCGCCGGCATGCTTAACTGCAAGCCCGCTTCCACGCCTGTCGACACGAAGGCTAAGGTATCCGCCGTTGAGGGCTCTCCGGTGTCCGATGCTGCCTTCTATCGCTTCGTCGTTGGTGGTCTTCAGTACCTCACCTTGACGAGGCCGTACCTTCAGTACGTTGTTCAGCAGGTGTGCCTTCACATGCACGCTCCGCGTGACACTCATTGGGCACTGGTAAAACGGATCCTCCGTTATATCCGTGGCACCATGTCCATGGGACTCACCCTGACGGCCTCTTCCGATACCAGCCTTGTCGCCTACTCCGACGCCGACTGGGCTGGGTGTCCTGACACGCGCCACTCTACCTCTGGCTACTGTGTCTACCTTGGTCCCTCCCTGATATTGTGGTCGTCTAAGCGACAACCCACGGTTTCACGCTCGAGCGCCGAGGCTGAGTACAGGGCTGTGGCTAACGCCGTTGCTGAGTGTTCCTGGCTACAACAGCTTTTACAGGAGCTCCACTGCCCGGTTCCGAAGGCCACGATTGCCTACTGCGACAATGTCTCCACGGTGTATCTCTCAGCTAATCCCGTACATCATCGCAGGACGAAGCATATCGAGCTCGACATTCACTTCGTTCGGGAGCACGTCGCCCTTGGTCGTGTCCGTGTTCTACACGTTCCCACCGATCAGCAGTTCTCCGATGTGATGACGAAAGGCCTTCCTACCTCGACTTTCGAGAGCTTCAGGTCCAGTCTTTGCGTCACTGGCGCCGCTTCGACTGCGGGGGGGTGTTGAACGAATATGTATATGTATAGGTTTGGGTTTTGTATGTTGCACCTGTAGCGTCTCTCTCCCTTTGTATTCACGTGGAGACTAGACCCGGTCACACCCCTGTACCTATATATGTGCCTCGTGCACGATCAATCAAATCATCGTTGCACCAAATCACTTCTACATGCACTAACCCTCTAATGAGTTGTTTTGAGTTTGGTGTGGAGGAAGTTTTCAAGGATCAAGAGAGGAGGATGATACAATATGATCAAGGAGAGTGAAAGCTCTAAGCTTGGGGATGCCCCGGTGGTTCATCCCTGCATATTTCAAGAAGACTCAAGCATCTAAGCTTGGGGATGCCCAAGGCATCCCCTTCTTCATCGACAACATTATCAGGTTCCTCTAGTGAAACTATATTTTTATTCCATCACATCTTATGTACTTTGCTTGGAGCGTCTGTTTGCTTTTTGTTTTTGTTTTGTTTGAATAAAATGGATCCTAGCATTCATTGTGTGAGAGAGAGACACGCTCCGCTGTTGCATATGGACAAATATGTCCTTGGCTTTACTCATAATGTTCATGGCGAAGGATAATCTGCTTCGTTAATTGTTATATGGTTGGAAACGGAAAATGCTACATGTGGTAATTGGTAGAATGTCTTGGATAATTTGACACTTGGCAATTGTTATAGATCATGTTTAAGCTCTTGCATCATATACTTTGCACCTATTAGTGAAGAAATACATAGAGCTTGTTGAAATTTGGTTTGCATGATTGGTCTCTCTAAAGTCTAGATATTTTCTAGTAAGGGTTTGAGCAACACGGATGACAGTGTAGAGTCTATGCTTGCAATATGTTTTTATGTGAGTTTTGCTGTACCGGTTCATGCTTGTGTTTGCTTCAAATAACCCTGCTAGCCTAAGCCTTGTATTGAGAAGGATTACTTCTCGTGCATCCAAATCGTTGAGCCAATAACTATGCCATTTGTGTCCACCATACCTACCTACTACATGCTATTTCTCCGCCATTCCAAAGTAAATTGCTTGAGTGCTACCTTTAAATTTCCATCCTTTGCCTTTGCAATATATAGCTCATGGTACAAATAGCCTAAAAACTACTGTGGTATTGAATATGTACTTATGCATTTTATTTCTTATTAAGTTGCTTGCTTTGCGATAACCATGTTCCTGGGGACGCCATCAACTACTCTTTGTTGAATATCATGTGAGTTTCTATGCATGTTCGTCTTGTCTGAAGTAAGGGCGATTTACCATGAGTTGAATGGTTTGAGCATGCATACTGTTAGAGAAGAACATTGGGCCGCTAACTAAAGCCATGATTCATGGTGGAAGTTTCAGTTTTGGACAAATATCCTCAATCTCTAATGAGAATATTAATTGTTGTTGAATGCTTAAGCATTAAAGAGGAGTCCATTATCTGTTGTCTATGTTGTCCCGGTATGGATGTCTAAGTTGAGAATAATCAAAAGCGAAAAATCCAATGCGAGCTTTCTCCTTAGACCTTTGTACAGGCGGCATAGAGGTACCCCTTTGTGGTACTTGGTTAAAACATATGTATTGCGGTGATAATCCAGGTAATCCGAGCTAATTAGGACAAGGTGCGGGCACTATTGGTATACTATGCATGAGGCTTGCAACTTGTAGGATATAATGTACATAACACATATGCTTTATTACTACCGTTGACAAAATTGTTTCTTGTTTTAAAAATAAAAGCTCTAGCACAAATATAGCAATCGATGCTTCCCTCTTTGAAGGGCCTTTCTTCTACTTTTATGTTGAGTCAGTTTACCTATTTCCTCCCACCTCAAGAAGCAAACACTTGTGTTAACTGTACATTGATTCTTACATACTTGCATATTTGCATTCATCATATTACTTTATGTTGACAACTATCCATGAGATATACATGTTACAAGTTGAAAGCAACAGCTGAAACTTAATCTTCCCTTGTGTTGCTTCAATACCTTTACTATGAATTTATTGCTTTATGAGTTAACTCTTATGCAAGACTTATTGATGCTTGTCTTGAAAGTACTATTCATGAAAAGTCTTTGCTATATGATTCAGTTGTTTACTCATTGTCTTTACCATTGTCTTGGATCGCTGCATTCATTAGATATTCTTACAATAGTATTGATCAAGATTATGATGGCATGTCACTTCAGAAATTATCTTTGTTATTGTTTACCTACTCGGGACGAGTAGGAACTAAGCTTGGGGATGCTGATACGTCTCCAACGTATCGATAACTTCTTATGTTCCATGCTACTTTATTGATGATACCTACATGTTTTATGCATACTTTATGTCATATTTATGCATTTTCCGTCACTAACCTATTAACGAGATGCCGAAGAGCCAGTTGCTGTTTTCTGCTGTTTTTGGTTTCAGAAATCCTAGTAAGGAAATATTCTCGGAATTGGACGAAATTAATGCCCAGGGGCCTATTTTTCCACGAAGCTTCCAGAAGTCCGAAGAGGAGACGAAGTGGGGCCACGAGGTGGCCACACAACAGGGCGGCGCGGCCCAGCCCCTGGCCGCGCGGCCCTACTGTGTGGGCCCCTCGTGACGCCCTTGACCTGCCCTTCCGCCTACAAATAGCCTTCATCGCGAAACCCCCAGTACCGAGAGCCAGGATACGGAAAACCTTCCAGAGACGCCGCCGCCAATCCCATCTCGGGGGATTCAGGAGATCGCCTCCGGCACCCTGCCGGAGAGGGGAATCATCTCCCGGAGGACTCTACATCGCCATGGTCGCCTCCAGAGTGATGTGTGAGTAGTTCACCCCTGGACTATGGGTCCATAGCAGTAGCTAGATGGTTGTCTTCTCCTCATTGTGCTATCATTGTCGGATCTTGTGAGCTGCCTAACATGATCAAGATCATCTATCTGTAATACTATATGTTGTGTTTGTTGGGATCTGATGGATAGTGAATGCTATGTTATGTTGATTATCAATCTATCATGTGTTGTTTATGATCTTGCATGCTCTTCGTTGCTAGTAGAGGCTCTGGCCAAGTTTTTGCTTGTAACTCCAAGAGGGAGTATTTATGCTCGATAGTGGGTTCATGCCTCCATTAAATCTGGGACAGTGACAGAAAGTTCTAAGGTTGTGGATGTGCTGTTGCCACTAGGGATAAAACATCGATGCTATGTCTAAGGATGTAGTTGTCGGTTACATTACGCACCATACTTAACGCAATTGTCTGTTGTTTGCAACTTAATACTGGAAGGGGTTCGGATGATAACCTGAAGGTGGACTTTTTAGGCATAGATGCATGCTGGATAGCGGTCTATGTACTTTGTCATAATGCCCAATTAAATCTCACAATACTCATCATATCATGTGTGTGCATTGTCATGCCCTCATTATTTGTCAATTGCCCAACTGTAATTTGTTCACCCAACATGCTAATTCTTATGGGAGAGACACCTCTAGTGAACTGTGGACCCCGGTCCTATTCTTTACATCTGAAATACAATCTACTGCAATTGTTCTTTACTATTTTCTGCAAACATCATCATCCACACTATACATCTAATCCTTTGTTACAGCAAGCCGGTGAGATTGACAACCTCACTGTTACGTTGGGGCAAAGTACTTTGGTTGTGTTGTGCAGGTTCCACGTTGGCGCCGGAATCCCTGGTGTTGTGCCGCACTACACTCTGCCGCCATCAACCTTCAACGTGCTTCTTGGCTCCTACTGGTTCGATAAACCTTGGTTTCTTACTGAGGGAAACTTGGTGCTGTACGCATCACACCTTCCACTTGGGGTTCCCAACGGACGTGTGCTGTACGCGTATCAATTGTATTCGATGTAAAAGAATGGACCGGGGTCCACAGTTCACTAGTGGTGTCTCTCCCATAATAATTAGCATGTTGGGTGAACAAATTACAGTTGGGCAATTGACAAATAAAGATGGCATGACAGTGCACATACATGTTATGATGAGTAGTGTGAGATTTAATTGGGCATTACGACAAAGTACATAGACCGCTATCCAGCATGCATCTATGCCTAAAAAGTCCACCTTCAGGTTATCATCCGAACCCCCTCCAGTATTAAGTTGCAAACAACAGACAATTGCATTAAGTATGGTGCGTAATGTAATCAACAAATATATCCTTAGACATAGCATTGATGTTTTATCCCTAGTGGCAACAGCACATCCACAACCTTAGAACTTTCTGTCACTATCCCAGATTTAATGGAGGCATGAACCCACTATCGAGCATAAATACTCCCTCTTGGAGTTACAAGTAACGACTTGGCCAGAGCCTCTACTAGCAACGGAGAGCATGCAAGATCATAAACAACACATAGATGATAGATTGATAATCAACATAACATAGCATTCATTATTCATCGGATCTGTGGTGACCCTGCATACCACTGCATGTTGTAGTATGCCAGTCGTTGATATAACATTCACGAAGTACCATTCCGCAAATATTACATACCTCAGAGTAGTACAGCAGAACATAGCAGGTCCATAACTCATTCATTTATTATTACAATTATCATACACATGTCATCTCGGAGCTCCTCTTGGGTCCTAAGAGGAATACTCCTGGGTTCGAGGCGAACCCAACTTAGTTTACAATATAAAAGTCTCATTAAGTGATACATTTATTTCCTCGAGTAGCTAAATATTAAGAGTTCGTGCTGCTCGGCTACAACTACTACTAGGTGCTTCTAGGCTTGATCTCCACCGGAAGCCTCCCCGGTTCCGTAGACTATGAGATAGTCTATGCCTTCAACACCTCCTGAGAGGTCTGGTTCCTCGTAGCCGATGATCTCGGCTCCTTCATTGTTGTCGTAGTCCTCCTCCAGACGATTCAGACAATCTAAGCATGGGATTTAAGAGTGGTATGAGTACGAGCGTACTCAACAAGTTCGTTATAGATAAGAGGTGTTTTAATGCACTAGCTACGATATTAGACCAGAAAGTCTAATACCAATGCAAGTTTTGATAAACATTTCTTCAAGAGATTGCTTTTATTCCAAAGAGCTATGTCCGTCAGCCTTCACCGGTTTACTAGAACTTCATGGAGCTCCTTTCCGGCGTTCAGTAGCTCCTCATCTCGGAACAGGAGTGACAGTCACGATTCTTTACACTCTGCAGAGGTGTGTTGCTTTACCCATAAGAGATCTTAACCTTGGTGCCAACCGGGCAGCTTTCCCGTCCACACTTCCTTCGGTGTGAGGCCCGGTATAAGGTCTAGCCAATAATGTTCCTCCGCTACCTCGAACACCCACCCTTTGTTGCATGCCCCGACCCTGGGTCCTCGCCGGTCCCATTATTCCCATATATTTCAGGGTGGACCCCGACCATGACGACAGTCTGCGATTGAACCAAACTCCTTCGCCGGTAGCTGCAACCCATCATAGACCGCAATACCGTGGGGACTTAGGACTCCCCAGCCTCACCAGCTTGCTCCTTCGGGCGACAAGTGTACTACGGACTATGCCGTGGGGACTTAGGACTCCCCAGCCTCACCAGCTTGCCCCCTTGGATTACAAGTGTACTACGGTAAAGCGCATCCGTTGATGAACGAGAGGTGGAAACACTTTTGACTACTCCGTCCCACTCCGGATCTTATGGTTAACACGGATATTACGGCACAAGAATCACTGGCGACATTTGTTGTTTAATCCTAGATGGATATAAACCCGTGCAATGGAACCTCCACCATATCAACACAATCCATGGTTCCATTGCCCACCACATAGTCATATTCATAGTTATGAAAGTAGTGGTTTTGATTTTTATGCAATAGTGATAACCATAATACTTTGCAAGTAATTTGATAGAAATACTCAAATGACATGAGCAAGTGATGAACTTGCCTGAACACTGCAAAGTTTTGCAGTTGGATGGTGTGGACTGACCCTTGTCCTCTGGTTCTGAAAAATAGCATCATTGTCCGATAAGGGCAATGGTTAAAGAAGCAATTATGCATGGTTCCAGTTTTAGGGTTTGTTCCCCCCTTCCGATGTCGTTATTATTTCATGTAAGAGGTTAATACTAAGAATAATTTGGGAATACTTGATTTAAAGTAATATACAACCTTGAAATGTTGTCAAGGTGTTTTTAAAGTCCAAATGCATTAATGGACTTATTTTTATTATTGAAAATTATATGTGTGATTTAAATGATTATTTAAATCATCAAATGAAGACTTATTCTTAATTGTCTTCAAAAATTCCCCTTTGTATTTTATTATGATAGAGAATTTTATACCGATCTATTTTCATATTTTTAATTATTTTTTTAGAGCTATTAAGTATTTATTGTGCTTTTTCAAAGTTTATGCATTTTAATTGAATTGTGAAATGGCAAAAATGCCCCTGGGCCCACCTGTCGGTGCAACCCAGTGGGTTAGGTCGAACCGACCGGCCTGGTCCGGCTCGACCAGCCCCACTTCTCTCTCTCCCTCTCACGCGCGATCGAACCCTAACCCTAGCCGCTCTGGCGACTCGCGTCGCCGCCGCCGTCGCCGCTCGATTCCGGCGAGATTCGCCGGACTTGGCCCCCGCCATGGTGCGCAGTCGACGCACCCCACGACGGCGGTCAATCCTATCCGCGTCGATCTGACGCGGGCGACCTGCTGCTCTCGACCTCGACCCCCTTCGCTCTGGTCGCCTGGCGTGGAGTGCC
This sequence comes from Lolium perenne, assembly GCF_019359855.2. Taxonomy (NCBI): domain Eukaryota; kingdom Viridiplantae; phylum Streptophyta; class Magnoliopsida; order Poales; family Poaceae; genus Lolium; species Lolium perenne. The sequence continues at coordinate 61,329,707 of NC_067250.2, read as the reverse complement.
GTGGCGATCTCGTCGCCACCGACGCTCCAGATGCCGTGGCGCCGCCGTGCCTGATCGTGGTGGTGCTGGTGCCGTGGCGCCGCCATGGCTTGGCCTGGCCTGGCGCTGCTGCGCCCTCGGCGTGTGCCGCCGTGGCCGCCATGGCCGTGCCCTGCGCTTCACTTCACCGGTGAGTATCCATCACCTCCTACTCCCCCTGTTTGCTCTGCTCACTTCTCTTCTCCTCCCCTTCGTCTTGCTCAGCCACTGGCCTGCATCTCCATGTTGAGATGCTTGCCGTGATTATGCGCTGTTGCTGTGCCTTGCTAGCCTGTTCATGTGCTACTGCGCTTGTGTTGCTATGCTACTGTGCTGCTGCTGTAAATCTGCTGGCCTGCTACTGCCATGGTTACTACTGTTGTGCTATCCTGCCATGCTATACATGATTCTGTGCAAGATTCCTAGGCTCTGTGCTTGCTTATGTTTGCAGTTCTTGCTTAATTCTATCTCTCTGATCTTGTCCTTGATGCTATTACTGCTAGATCATCAAGTGTATTCACTAATTGCCCTGGCTGTGATTACTGTGTGTATTCCTGGCAATTTTTGCAAGTGCCAGTGCCATGGTGTGTTATTTCTTGTGCTCAACTCATGAGCATGCTCAATTGAGCATTGCTATTGGCTTAATAGTATTCTTCAGTGATGAATGCTATGTGTGTTACTTGTTTATATTTATCTAGTTGTTCATCATGCCTTTGATGTGCTTCTGGATACAATCATAAAGTCATTAATTCAGTTATCTATTATTCAGTTATGACTGGGTTGGATTTCTTCAGTAGCTGGTTAATTCCTGTTATTGTACTTGGCTATGGCAATCTGTAGCAAGAGCTAGCAAGCTCTTATGATCATCTGATCATCATTTGCTTGATAGTTAACTGCTGGGTTTCTTTGTGTGGCTCTCTGGGCTCACTCTGTGCTGTGTATGCATCACACAGGCTTTGCCTGATGTGTGCCATTGCTTGCTTAAGCATCAATTGATGCCTGCCATGATCCATTTGATCATTTGCAAGACCCTGGTGCATCAATTGCTTGTCTGTTTCATTTATCTATTTATCTGGCTTTAATAGATGGATGAATGATGTGAACTGTGATTCAGTGATGATCATTTCAATGAATGTGTTAGGGCTAGCTGGATGCCAACCACTGGTTGGGTACCCTAGCCCACTACTGAACCTTTCTGGTGATGATGTGGTGGTTCTAAGTGTTGGCTGTGGGTTGAGGTGACCCTGACAGCCCTTTGGTGCTGTCATGGTAGCTCCCCTTTCTCTGTGGCTTGCTGTGGTAAATAGTGGCTCACTGGCTTGACCATATTTGGTTGCCAGATGCTTTTGATGTTGACAAACATGAATAGACACTTGATAGTCTATCTGTCTGATGGTGTAGTGGCTATAGGTGCTAAGTGAATCTGGCTAGCTAGATAGGATCATCCCTTGTTGGATTTCTTTGATTATGTCACTGGTTTGGCATAGCCAATGTTCCCAGGGTGCTTTCCTATTGGTTTCCCTCTTGTTCACTTGCACCAATTTGGCTAGTAGCCATATGATGACTCACATATAGGGTTTCTACCCTTGTGGTGTGCTTGAGATCATGCCTGTGCAATTTATGAACAAAACCATCTAGTTTGTTCATGATGATGTGTATACCTCACTCCAGCTCCTAGAATTGGTGTTGGTGTAGAGGTTTTGCTTCTGGTTGGATTATGAGCTTGCCCTGCTCCTCCTGACTTGTTGGTGATGCTTGGTGAATTTCTGGTGATTGGGAATTAGATTGAACAGCAGTAGCTGTTCTTGTGTTCTTGTGTTCTTGGTGACTTACCCAGTGAAGCCTGTCGATGGATATGGCTTAGGGTTTGCTTCTGAAAAGCTTATATTTGGTGCTCCCTTGCTCTCCCTGGTCGACAGCTTGGTCTGGCACACTATGTGACTCACTGCTGGTGTGTGTGTGTTGTGCTACATGCACACTCAATGGCTTGGTGTTGAGCATGCACACAGGCTGTGTGAGCTGCTTGTGTGTGTGTATATACCAGATACTTGGTATCTGGCATGTGCTTGGCTGTGAGATGATCAGCTCGGCAGAGCTGATCCATATCTTCTCATTTTCATTATTCTACTAACCTGCCAAGTGGCTATGCCACTTGGCATAACTTCTATTTGTTGTGATTATGTGCAGGGATCAACAATTGATCAAAATGAATATGGAGGTCATCAAATCCAAGATCAAGTGAAGATGATCTTGTAGTATCTAGGATAGGATCCATCCTTGTACTTTTCTTTTTATTTTCTTTTATTTTTCTATTTCTCCAATTCTTGTAATGTGTTGTAAATTTATATTTCAATTCTGGATATTGTAATTGACATTGTATTTTGTGTGAATATCAATAAAGCTCAAAGTTTTCTCTAATGAGCTTTACTTTATTTTAGTTGTTCATATTGTTTATTATTTATAATTTACTTAATGAATTTCCTCACAATTAAATTTATGAGATATCTATTTGATGTTTGAATTTGAATTTCAAATTCAAATTTGGATTGAATTCAATTATACAACTTAGTTTAGAATTCAATCATGGAACTTAAGTTTGTGATGCAAACTCTCCCCTCTCTTCTCAAAACCCTAGTTTAGTTGAATAAGGAACAGGTTTGTCGCACTCTCGAAACCCTAACCCTGTAAGGTGTCGAGAGAGAAACTTGTCCCCCTTCGATGCAGTTTTTGTTTAAAAGCGCGAAATTTCCCCAGAATTTACAATGAAATGCACATCCCTTTCTAAAATCTACCCCTCGATCGTCTCTAAACCTGGGACATTACAGCCTTTCCCCCTTAAAGAAAACTTCGTCCCGAAGTTGTGGTTGTAATACCTGAAGAGTTCAGGGTATGTTTTCCTCAGGTCTTCCTCCTTTTCCCAGGTAGCTTCCCTCTCGGGGTGATGCTTCCATTGTATCTTGTAATACTTGATAGCTTTATTTCTGAGTTGTTTCCAGCTCTCCTCGAGAATCTTGGTTGGCTTCTCGATGTAAGTCAAGTCTGGTTGTAACTCGAGCTCTTCATGTGATACTGGTTCATCGGGGGTTTTTAGACACTTTCGGAGTTGCGACACATGGAATACATTGTGAACTTGAGCTAGCCTTCCCGGTAGATCCAATTCAAAGGCTAAACCTCGGTTCTGACTCAGTATCTTGAAAGGTCCTATGTATCTAGGACTGAGCTGTCCTTTTACTCCAAACCTCTGGAGTCCTTTCATCGGGCTTACCTTAAGATATACCATGTCTCCAATTCTTGGCTCCCATGTTCTCCTCTTCTGATCGGCATAACTCTTTTGCTGACTTTGGGCTATCTTGAGCCTATCTCTGATAATGTCAATGATTTGTTGTTTTTCCTTGACATAATCAGGGTTGAACTCTTTGCTTGCTCCGGCTTCATACCAACATATCTGTGATCTACACTTCCTTCCATATAGAGCTTCAAATGATGCCATCTTGATGCTGCTTTGGTAACTATTGTTATATGAAAACTCTGCTAGTGGTAAGTGCTCCTCCCATGATCCTCCGAAGTCTAGGGCACAAGCCCTAAGCATATCCTCTAAGATCTGGTTGGTTCTCTCGGTTTGTCCACCTGTCTGGGGATGGTAAGCGGTACTATAGTCCAACTTGGATCCTAAAGCTTCGTGTAGTTGCTTCTAGAAGGCTGATGTGAACACGGATCCTCGATCCGACACTATCTTCTTAGGCACTCCATGCTTACTCACGATCTCTTTGATGTAAAGATCGATGAGTTTCTCTCCTTTGTCCTGCTGATTTACCGCTAGGAAATGTGCACTCTTCGTCAACCGGTCCACGATTACCCATATCATGTCCTTCTTTTTATTAGTCATGGGTAGTCCGGTGATGAAATCCATCCCTATTTCCTCCCATTTCCACTCTGGAATAGGTAAAGGTTGTAACTTTCCTGCCGGACTCTGGTGTTCAGCCTTCACTCTCTGGCAGGTATGGCATTCCGCCACATATTGTGCTATCTCTCTCTTCATGTTATTCCACCAGAATAGTTCCTTTAGATCCATGTACATCTTTGTACTTCCCGGATGTATGGAATATGGTGTTTGATGGGCTTCCCGGAGTATTACTTCCTTAATTTCAGCAATATCCGGAACGCAAATTCTCTTCTGGAACCATAATGATCCAGATTCTCCGCGGTGAAATTCTGATGGTCTTCCTTCATCTATTCTTCTCATCTCCTCAACGATAAATGGATCATCCAGCTGACCCATCATTATCTCGTTCTTCAGGTTAACATTCAACTCATCGGCTACTTGCAACGCCGATAATCCTTCATGGGCTTCCTTCTCCCAAAGTTGTATTTGGGCTTGACTTATTTCCTTCCTCAACTCCGGTGAGATTTCTTGTTCCACTCCGCCGGTACTCTTCCTGCTCAAGGCATCTGCTACAACATTGGCCTTCCCTGGAGTGTAATTGATTGTCAGATCATAATCTTTGATTAGCTCAAGCCATCTTTTCTGCCTCATGTTGAGTTCCTTCTGGGTGAAGAAGTATTTGAGACTTTTATGATCGGTATAGAGCTCACACTTGGCTCCATAAAGAAAATGTCTCCAAGTTTTGAGTGCAAATACAACTGCTGCTAATTCCAAGTCATGTGTTGGATAATTCACTTCATGAGGTCTGAGTTGTCTCGATCCATAAGATATCACTTTCCGATCTTGCATGAGTACGCAACCCAATCCATGTTTGGATGCGTCACAGTACACGGTGTAATCCTTGCCAACTTCCGGAACTGCTAACACCGGTGCCGTGGTGAGTTTCTCTTTTAGAGTTTGAAAACTCTTCTCACACTCCTCTGACCACACGAAAGGTGTGTTCTTTCTTAACAGCTTTGTCATTGGTCCTGCTATCTTAGAGAATCCTTCAATGAATCTCCGGTAATATCCTGCCATTCCTAGGAATCCTCGAATTTCCTTGACAGTCTTGGGTGCTTCCCATTCTAGAACTGCTGCTACCTTACTCGGGTTAACAGCTATTCCATCTTTACTAATAACATGACCAAGGAATTCCACTTGATCTAGCCAAAATTCACACTTGCTAAATTTGGCATAGAGTTGATGTTCCCTTAGTGTTTGCAACACTAACCTCAAATGTTCAGCATGTTCGGCCTTGTTCTTGGAATATATCAAGATATCATCGATGAATACGATGACAAACTTGTCTAGATATGGCATGAAGATCTTATTCATGAGATTCATGAATATTGCTGGGGCATTGGTTAATCCAAAAGGTACTACAAGGTATTCATGATGTCCATACCTTGAGACAAAGCGGTTTCGGAACGTCTTCCTTCTTGATCTTTATCTGGTGATAACCGGATCTTAGATCAATCTTGGAAAAGACTCCCGCGCCTCTAACTTGATCAAATAGATCTTGTATTCTTGGAAGTGGATACTTGTTCTTGATTGTGACGTTGTTCAGATTCCTGTAGTCTCCGCACATCCTTCTTCCTCCATCTCTTTTATCCACGAAGATCACAGGTGATCCCCATGGTGAAACACTCTCTTGTATGAATCCCTTTTGTTCTAAGTCATCCAGTTGCTCCTTAAGTTCTTTCAACTCCTTGGGCCCCATCTTATATGGTGCCTTAGCAATCGGAGCTGTTCCTGGGATTAAGTCGATAGTGAATTCTATCTCCCTATCTGGTGGCATACCAGGTAATTTCGCAGGAAATACATCCTGGAATTCATTTACTACAGGTATATCCTCTAATTTCACCTCCTTCATGCTGTTCAGCTGTAGCTCCACTTCAATCTGTGTATGTTTGTCGCCTTGGTAGATCATTCTACTTCCATCGGGGCTTTTCAAAGATACTGTCTTGTGCACACAGTCGATCAATGCTCCATTAGCTTCTAACCAGTTCATACCAAGAATGACATCAATGTCCTTCATCGGTAAAATGAACAGGTCCGCGTCAAACGCGCACTTATTGATCATGATGACTTGTTTTTGTTTGGTATGGGTTACTACTATCGTTCCCCCCGCGGAAAGTATGGTTATGGGTGTGTCTAACTTAGTGCAACTAATCCCATGTTTGATGATGAATTGTTGAGAAATGAATGATGTAGTTGCACCAGTATCAAAAAGTACTTTGCCAGGATGAGTGAGTATCTGGAGCGTACCTATCACCGCCTGATCGGAGTTGACCACCTCCTCCAGACTGGTGCAGTTCAGCTTGCCGAAGGGCTTCTTATTCTTCCAGTTCCCTCCAGTGTTTCCTCCTCGGCTTCCACCTCCTCCAGACTGACCTCCTCCAGTCTTCTTATTAGGGCAGTCTTTCATCATGTGCCCCTCCTGGCGACACCCGAAGCAGATGATTCTGGGTTTGCGACAGTCCTTCGAAGTATGTCCTTTAATTCCACAAATACGGCAAACTATTTGGTTTGCAGTCTGAAATGCTTGATTCTTTCTACTACCGTAGTAGTTGCTGTTGTTGTTGTTGTTGTTGTTGTTGTATCTTGGTTTGAAATTCAAGCTGGTATTAGACTTGTTATTGGAAAACCTCTTGGGCTCAAACTTGGCCTTTTTCCTCTTCTCCTCCTGCAGTTGTTTGAAATCATCTTCCAGAGTGATGGCTGCATCCACCAACTCTTGAAACTCCGTCGCTCTCATCATACGGAGCTGAACCTTGAACTGGGGACTTAACCCCCTCAGAAACCTTTTCTTCTTCTTGTCCTTGGTGTTGACTTCTTCAACTGCATACCGAGACAGCTTGGAGAATTCCCTGACATAAGTCAGGATGGCCTTGTCTTTCTGCTCGAGACTTTCAAATTCTCGACGCTTCAATTCCACAATACTTTCAGGGACATTGGATTCCCTGAACTTCCTCGTGAATTCCTCCCAGGTAAATACCTTTCCAGCCGGATAAACGGCTACAATATTGTCCCACCATGATGCGGCGGGTCCACACAGCAGATGGGTAGCATAACGAACCTTCTCTTGGTCGTTACATCCAACGGTGTTGAGCTTTCGCTCAGTATCCATAAGCCAATCTTCCGCGTCCATTGGCTCGGGCGCGTATGCGAAAGATATAGGCTTGGTATTCTGGAAGTCTGCTAATGTGACTCCCGGATTCTCAGGTCTTTCCACCCTGTTCTGCTGCAGCAATTCTTGGAAGAATTTGTTCTGCTGCTCCAGTGTCACACGTTGTCTCTCCTCTACCAGCTGCATGTACTGGATGAAATTCTGCTGCGTCATGGGTGGTGGTGGTGGTGGAAACTGATCTCTGGCTGCTCCCTCAGCCTCTTCCTTTTGTTTTGCTTCGCGCTCCATGCGCTGTGCTTCGGTCTCCTCTCCTAGCGCTCCCGACATAACCCCCTAGTTCTGCAACACAAGGTGATACTCATAATTACTCCATGCGCAAGTTTTCTGAGCTCAACTTTGTGCACAGAACTAGTCACGCAATGGAAATCAAGAAGCAAATCCAAATCATACAAAACATATACCCTGTATATACATACTTAAGTGGTCTTATTACAATACTCAAGTCGATGTGAGTATGCAAACTCACTTATTAAAGTATATGTACAAATTATACAAATATTACATACCATAATACACGTGGTACTTGTGTATTATAGCCTCGCCTCCCTTGGTGGACTCTAGTCGATCTTCACTCCCGGTACATCCCAGGCTTCCATCCGGTCGAACGTGTCGTCCTCCTGATAGACCCTGGAACATAAGGTCTCCCCGTCGGCTGGTAATCCGAATCCGATGATGATCCTAGGGAGAAATCAGTGTTCACAAACTGATCGTTAAGTGCATCATAGTCCACCCATCGGGTGTACTCCCCTGTAGTTCCGCCATATGTGTTACCAACACTCATACCCGACTCAACCTGTGTCGGATACCCTCCATCAACTCCTTCATTACTAGGATAACTCTGGTTCTGGGTTGTGGCGTCATCATTCATCTCCCCATCATAATACACAGAAGTACTATGAGTTCCAGTGTCAGATCCCCAACGCCAACCCGTGGAATTTTCTATAGGAGTCTCGGAACGCTGATTGTTTCTGGATTCCTCTCCGCCCTCGTATCCCCCATAGGAACTACCCAGATAGTTCCCAGGTGTAACAGGTGTAGGTTCACGCTCAAGAGGATCAATACTAATGTAGTCACCAGCTGAGTAAACTGGTGTGTGCACCACATTCTCCATAGGTTCTTTCCCCCTAATTTCCTCCTTGGGTTCAGTAAACTCCTCTAGCATCGTATCAATTGCTCCTATCAGATGATGGTTCAACTGAAAGAGTAATGATATGAAGTTGCGGCTATTATCCATATATTTTGCAGCTGCTATTGGTTTGCGTTTGGCATATTTGTAGTGGTTAAGCATGGGATCTTCTTCCTCCTGATTATGAGGAATATGGGAGAATTCGGAACCCATAAGCTCTTTCGTCTTATGTTCCCGAATGTCGGTTATGGCTCTCATAACAGCTATATGGTAGGCTGTGTTGATTGTCCTAGCTTCCCCTGCTGGCATGACTACGCTCATTCCCAGAGATTCGGGAAGTCGCAGTCCTACCCTACACTTGGCCAATACAGTACCATCATAGTACATGTATTTCTTTACTTGGATCTGGGGATCACACCCAAATTCAAGTAACATGGCTCGTAGAATATCTGCAAGTCCTCCTTGGTATTCGCTCAGTGTGGAATCCATCACTTTCACGTTTCGTCCGGGACGTGAACTTGCCATGTTGGTTGTAGAAATAGAAAGATTATAAGATTAGTAATAATGCATCATAATAGAGATAATAAGAATTATCGCACTAAAAGATATGATTGTTGTATTCTCAATTGAATATACACCATATTTTTAGAGAATTCTTTACTAGTCATATTTGACTCCTAACGTTTAGTCCCATTTACTAGGTTCCAACCTAAGGTCAAAGCTTTTGCTCTGATACCAACTGTGGTGACCCTGCATACCACTGCATGTTGTAGTATGCCAGTCGTTGATATAACATTCACGAAGTACCATTCCGTAAATATTACATCCCTCAGAGTAGTACAGCAGAACATAGCAGGTCCATAACTCATTCATTTATTATTACAATTATCATACACATGTCATCTCGGAGCTCCTCTTGGGTCCTAAGAGGAATACTCCTGGGTTCGAGGCGAACCCAACTTAGTTTACAATATAAAAGTCTCATTAAGTGATACATTTATTTCCTCGAGCAGCTAAATATTAAGAGTTCGTGCTGCTCGGCTACAACTACTACTAGGTGCTTCTAGGCTTGATCTCCACCGGAAGCCTCCCCGGTTCCGTAGACTATGAGATAGTCTACGCCTTCAACACCTCCTGAGAGGTCTGGTTCCTCTTAGCCGATGATCTCGGCTCCTTCATTGTTGTCGTAGTCCTCCTCCAGACGATTCAGACAATCTAAGCATGGGATTTAAGAGTGGTATGAGTACGAGCGTACTCAACAAGTTCGTTATAGATAAGAGGTGTTTTAATGCACTAGCTACGATATTAGACCAGAAAGTCTAATACCAATGCAAGTTTTGATAAACATTTCTTCAAGAGATTGCTTTTATTCCAAAGAGCTATGTCCGTCAGCCTTCACCGGTTTACTAGAACTTCATGGAGCTCCTTTCCGGCCGCGTTCGCAGTTCCTCATCCCGGAACAGGGAGTGACAGGTCACAGTTCTTTACACTCTGCAGAGGTGTGTTGCTTTACCCATAAGAGATCTTAACCTTGGTGCCAACCGGGCAGCTTTCCCGTCCACACTTCCTTCGGTGTGAGGCCCGGTATAAGGTCTAGCCAATCATGTTCCTCCGCTACCTCGAACACCCACCCTTTGTTGCATGCCCCGACCCTGGGTCCTCGCCGGTTCCATTATTCCCATATATTTCAGGGTGGACCCCGACCACGACGATAGTCTGGGATTGAACCAAACTCCTTCGCCAGTAGCTGCAACCCATCATAGACCGCAATACCGTGGGGACTTAGGACTCCCCAGCCTCACCAGCTTGCTCCTTCGGGCGACAAGTGTACTACGGACTATGCCGTGGGGACTTAGGACTCCCCAGCCTCACCAGCTTGCCCCCTTGGATTACAAGTGTACTACGGTAAAGCGCATCCGTTGATGAACGAGAGGTGGTGTAACATCCCAAAAATTCAAAACAAAAACAAATGGATTTCCCTAGTTCCAAATTTTGGAACCAACAAAAACTTTTATTAAATTAAGTTTGATGCATAGTGATCTTGCTTAATTCTTGTGCTATTGCCATGATTGCTTGTTAAGGTATTTTGAAATGATATTAAACCCTAAACCTCACCCCTCTTTTCACCATACTAGTTAAAATGAAATAAAAGGAAATTAAATAAGAAAAAGGTATATGTGCCAATGGCTATTTTTATAAATCTTTACCCTATGCTTTCTACTTTGCTTAGAGGTTTGGAAAACCTTCATACACCTTACCTAGTACCTATCAAACCAATTCCAAGTGGTTTCCAAAGAAATTAAAAAGAAACTAAAAATGCCATAGAGGCATATGAGAGTAAAATAGCAAATATGTGAATTTAAGAATCTTGACCCTAGGACTTGTTGTGAATGGTTGGATCACTTCCATATACCATTTCAACACTCAACAACATCAAATGGGCCAAGAACACTCAAATCAAAAATCAAATGCCACCTATGCATAGAGGCATATGTGACACATAGCCATTTCCCCAAATCTTGACCTATGCACTTCTACCTTGACCAAATGGTGTGAAACCATCTCTCAACCTAATATAACACTAAATTGACCCTAACCCATGTCCAAGTGAAGCAAGCTGAACAATTTACAAGTTTAATGAAATATGACACATCACCTCTTATGTGTTATGGCCATTTTTGCAAATCTTTGAACAAGACCATTTGAATGGGTTTCACTGGTTGGAAAATGTTTCTAAACTAATAAGAACCACTTTAGAGTCAACAAAAGTCAACTCAAATGGGGAGAAATCAAATAGGGAGAAAATCCCCAAAATTCACTCACATACACTTAGCCAAATTTGCAAATCTTCACCAAAGGCCACCATTGCTTGATCTATTGTTTGTAAAACTCTTATATATGATAAACAAACACAATTGCATCAAAGAAACCAAAATCAAATCAAAGCAAATCTCAAATTCAACATTACATGTGATAATGGTCAAAAGTGCCTTTTATAAAATGTTCCCTACTTTACACCCCTGGTTTTGACTTTTCCTAAACTAACATTGACCAACTCTTGCCATGTCATCCAAGACCATGTCAAGGTGAACAACTTTCATGTTGACCACCATACCTAATGTTGACCAAGTTGACCAGTATAGTTTTGACAAGAGGGGACTTTGAAACAAAGAGAAGATGATCCACTTTTTGGAAATCTTGCAAACTTTCACCAAATTGACCACCACCACCACCAATCTACTTCGAATATTATATGAATGCAACCCCCCAAAAATCTTTCCAAAATTTGAAAATAATTTTCTTTCGGCCATTAGATCAAACACCTTGTGGGCAGAGTTGAAAATTGTGCCCATGCTAGATTTTTGGTTGGACCAAGTCCAACCCTGGCCCTCCTATGCTGCCCTGGCACCTCACCTCACCCCTCAGCATCCATCCAAGCCACTGCACCCCTCTCTCTTGGTCACCATGACCCAAAACAACACTTGCCCGTGCTCACCATGCCATCACCTTGTCACTTCCCTCTCTGGTCCCTTCGGGACTGCACCTCCATGTCCTGGACGTCCCTCTACCTCTACTGGATCAGCCCGTGCCCTCCTTTGACCAAGGCAACGCCTGCACTCGCCAGCACAGACGCGCCCAGAACGCCCCAGCGACGCCATGCCGTGCATGGTCGCCACGCCAGAGCGCGCCAGAGCATCGCCATGCCCCGTCGCCTCACGCCTCCCCTCGCTCTCCCCAGGCACAAATCGCTTCGCCACGATGCGCTCTACCTCCCAGACACCGCCGCTTGGCCACGGACCCGCTGTAGACGACGCAATCATCCACGACTTTCCGCCACAGTACTGCCCTGCCGCGAGGATGATGACGACGCTCCTGTCCCTCCCCTGACCTCGCGTGGATGCACATCGTGCTCACCGTGACACGAGGAACACGCTACGCCCATTCCTTACCCCTTCGTCGCCTTGGAACGACGTCCTCACCGTCGACCTGCTCCGCACCCTCGGCCGACCCTCGCCCCTATAAATACCGGCTCCCCCTAGACGAGTTCAGCACCTCAGTAGCTTCCCCTCCTTCTCCTCAATCTCCTAGACCCTTTCTCCACCTCGATTGAGCTCACCGTCGCCGCAATTTCACCGGAGTCCGCCGCTGCAGCAGCTCAACGAAGCCGACGATTCCGAGCACCCCTGGAGCCGCTGAAACCCTCCTTCGACTCGCCTTCGTCGACCAGTTCGTTTGCCCGCCTCGCCAGACTCCCTAGACGTCGGTAAGCCTCCTATCGCGACCCACCTCGCCGCCGGTAGGGTTAGTTCGCCGGACCTCTTCGTCGAGGACGGGGACGACCCAGAACCGTCCGATTGTCTTTTAATCCGACGGCGCTAGGTGCGTACCGTTTCGGGGCGTGTTAAGGCCACTGACGGGTGGCTCCCACTGTCGGTTGGCCTGTTGCGGTGATGGGCCGGCCCAAGCCTCGCTCTCACTGCACAGCCCGTGTAGTTTCCCGCCAAGCCCACGAAGTTTGAATCCCAAAACTTCAGTTTGGGTTTTATTTTCAAATTACAAACTGGTGTCAACTTCAAAAATAAATAGGGACAAATCTACTTGGCCATTTTTAGTAAATTTCATATGGTTGGAAAGCCTGTGAAATTATCTATCCAATGCCACTGGATTCAAACCAATAGCTGTTGTAGAATTAAAGTGAGAAAATAAACAAGACAGGGACTTTTCTGCATTAGAATAATTATTAAAAATCAACCACAAATGCTTTTAAGTTGTTTCCAACTCCTATGAATCACATTACACTTGTACTAATTTTTTATGCAAAAATATGCCATGCTTACTTTGAATGATCATGGCCTAGATGAATTAAAGGACTATATGGCTATTTATAGTCAAAGATATGGTCCAAAACTATTAATAAATCTCATGGGAATTTTTCTCCCATTTAAATCTTGTCACCAACCATTCAAAATGAGGTAGAGACTCTGGTCATTTAGGTCTCATATGATTGGTTGATGATATTAAATCTCTACCATGCTAGGACTAAAGTGTATGAGGTGCCCACCTCATTTAAATTATGTTCAAAATTAGGGTTTCAAATCTATGAGGTGTAGCACCTCATTTAAATCAACTTCCCAAGTGGCCTAAAGTAATGTGATGACCCTTATTGTTTGGTCTCATATATGCTCACTTGAGGATATTAAATCAAATAGGATTTAAATAGCATGAGGTATGGAACCTCATTTAAATCATTTTCTCAAATGATAAGTATGAAGAGGTTGACTTTGGTCAACCTAGGTCATATATTGTTCATGAGAGAAATTAAATCTTAATAAGATAATGAGAGGAAATTATTTCTCTAAGTAATTAAAAGTAACACCTTAATTAGTATGAGAGGAAATTATTTTTCCTAAATAAGAAAACAACACATTTACCCACTTAATAGTAATGAGTAATGCTAGTTTACTTGTGTAAGTTATATGAGGTGTTTCACTTCATTTAAATCTTGTCCCAAGTACTTTCATATGAAGTTTGAACCCCTGGTCAAATACTCTCACATGAAATACTTGGGGATTTTAAATCATAATAGGCATTATTAAATGGTATGAGGTATCCCTACCTCATTTAAATCATTTTCTCAAATGATGATGATGAATGGTTGACTTAGGTCAACATAAATTCATGTGTGATGGTTTGAGAAATTAAATCATAAAGAAGATTCAATGAGAGGAAATTATTCCTCAAGAACTATATTGAAACTATCATTTACATATAAAATGAGAGGAAATTATTCTTCCTCAAAGCAAGACCACCAATGCACCAAATGGTATTAATTGTGTGAATAGAATAGTTTGTGTGAAATATATGTGATGTCTGGAATAGCCAATGAATTGTTTGGTGATTGTATCCCCGTATTCGTATTTTAGACGCTAGTACCGAGGAGTATCAAGAGGAGGAGGAAGTCTACTTTCAAGGAGAAGAAGACCACTTTGACCACCACCTCAACCAAGGCAAGCTAGACTAATGCAAGTTATATTGTTGCAAGATAATACTCTTGCAAAGTGCAAAGCTCACCATGAGCAAGGCATTACTCCATTTACTTTATGCTTATGATCCTATTTCCCAGTTTTGCTTTACAAGCTTTATTTACCTTTGTTTTATCAAAGTACTTTTTGATTTATGATTTACTTGGTTAGTGTTGAGTTAGTACAAGAGTATCAAACTTAGCCTAGAAAGCTATAAGCTAAGTTAGCACCCTTCATGACTAGTCGCTAGTGCTAACAAATAAAATTGACTACTCTAGATAGGAATATGTGAAATGAAATGACTTTGAAAACCTTGGAATGATGAGTCATTCTATTGAGAGATTTTTGAAGGTGAATATGACTGGTGAATGACTTGGTGAATTTTACAAAAAACACTGATGGTTGGGTTCGGATGCGATACCCTTCCAATTTTACAAGTACCCCCACAATACCTGAATCTGGGTAAGGCTTAGCTGGAAACTTATGTATTTTAGTATGGGTTCCCTCTGAACAAGCGTCATAGGGGTTATGCCGAGGCTGCCTCCGTACTGGTGAAGTGATGTGAAATGACGTGAAATGAGGTGAATGTCCGGCCCAAGCCCTGTGCAGTTCCCAGGCTGACTGTCTGTCTTCACTGGGAGGCCAAGCTCATGGGGAGAGGTGCCTATACTAGAGTATGTAAATGAAAGGTTAGGATTGGTAGTTCGCGTACTGCGTACGATAAATCAGGGCCAGTTACCCCTGACAAACTATTGCAATTGTTGTGGCACAAGTGTACAACCTCTGCAGAGTGTAAACCGATTCGAATAACCACGTCCGCGGTCATGGACAGTTGGAAAGGCCATACTGTTCCGTCATCAGAACTTTTCCAAAAATATGAATGGTGACTTGTGACTTGAGTTTGAAAGGTGACTTTGACTTTGAATCACAACTGAGTTGTGGGAATGACACTAATGTTCCCACTTGAGTTAAGTTAGGCAAATGAAAAGTCTTGGTTTACTACAGTGCTTATGAAATAAAACTGGCTTTATGCAAATGAAACTAGAGCTTAGCATCCCCTTCCATAGTTGATAATACTTACCTTAGTATTAGTTTGCGGGTACTTTAAAGTACTCATGGCTTTGTCCCTGGCTATTCAAATGGCCAGACTATGAAGAGGAGTACCAGAACCCGGAAGAAGGACAGCAGGACATCTACGATAACTAGGATCACTCCTGACGTCAACAGTTGCCTGTGGAATAGATGGACTACTACTACGCTACTTTCGCTTCCGCTATGTGTTATGTAATGAATAAATAGAACTTCTATTATTGTAATGAGACTGGATCATGTGATCCTTTATTTGTAAGACGATTATGTGTTGTAATGAATGATGTGTTGTGATATCAATCTATTATGTCTCGCAAAAACAATATTCCTGGGATTGCGAGGAATGGCATAATAGGCATCTGGACTTAAAAATCCGGGTGTTGACAGGTGGAAACACTTTTGACTACTCCGTCCCACTCCGGATCTTATGGTTAACACGGATATTACGGCACAAGAATCACTGGCGACATTTGTTGTTTAATCCTAGATGGATATAAACCCGTGCAATGGAACCTCCACCATATCAACACAATCCATGGTTCCATTGCCCACCACATAGTCATATTCATAGTTATGAAAGTAGTGGTTTTGATTTTTATGCAATAGTGATAACCATAATACTTTGCAAGTAATTTGATAGAAATACTCAAATGACATGAGCAAGTGATGAACTTGCCTGAACACTGCAAAGTTTTGCAGTTGGATGGTGTGGACTGACCCTTGTCCTCTGGTTCTGAAAAATAGCATCATTGTCCGATAAGGGCAATGGTTAAAGAAGCAATTATGCATGGTTCCAGTTTTAGGGTTTGTTCCCCCCTTCCGATGTCGTTATTATTTCATGTAAGAGGTTAATACTAAGAATAATTTGGGAATACTTGATTTAAAGTAATATACAACCTTGAAATGTTGTCAAGGTGTTTTTAAAGTCCAAATGCATTAATGGACTTATTTTTATTATTGAAAATTATATGTGTGATTTAAATGATTATTTAAATCATCAAATGAAGACTTATTCTTAATTGTCTTCAAAAATTCCCCTTTGTATTTTATTATGATAGAGAATTTTATACCGATCTATTTTCATATTTTTAATTATTTTTTTAGAGCTATTAAGTATTTATTGTGCTTTTTCAAAGTTTATGCATTTTAATTGAATTGTGAAATGGCAAAAATGCCCCTGGGCCCACCTGTCGGTGCAACCCAGTGGGTTAGGTCGAACCGACCGGCCTGGTCCGGCTCGACCAGCCCCACTTCTCTCTCTCCCTCTCACGCGCGATCGAACCCTAACCCTAGCCGCTCTGGCGACTCGCGTCGCCGCCGCCGTCGCCGCTCGATTCCGGCGAGATTCGCCGGACCTGGCCCCCGCCATGGTGCGTAGTCGACACGCCCCACGACGGCGGTCAATCCTATCCGCGTCGATCTGACGCGGGCGACCTGCTGCTCTCGACCTCGACCCCCTTCGCTCTGGTCGCCTGGCGTGGAGTGCCGTGGCGATCTCGTCGCCACCGACGCTCCAGATGTCGTGGCGCCGCCGTGCCTGATCGTGGTGGTGCTGGTGCCGTGGCGCCGCCATGGCTTGGCCTGGCCTGGCGCTGCTGCGCCCTCGGCGTGTGCCGCCGTGGCCGCCATGGCCGTGCCCTGCGCTTCACTTCACCGGTGAGTATCCATCACCTCCTACTCCCCCTGTCTGCTCTGCTCACTTCTCTTCTCCTCCCCTTCGTCTTGCTCAGCCACTGGCCTGCATCTCCATGTTGAGATGCTTGCCGTGATTATGCGCTGTTGCTGTGCCTTGCTAGCCTGTTCATGTGCTACTGCGCTTGTGTTGCTATGCTACTGTGCTGCTGCTGTAAATCTGCTGGCCTGCTACTGCCATGGTTACTACTGTTGTGCTATCCTGCCATGCTATACATGATTCTGTGCAAGATTCCTAGGCTCTGTGCTTGCTTATGTTTGCAGTTCTTGCTTAATTCTATCTCTGTGATCTTGTCCTTGATGCTATTACTGCTAGATCATCAAGTGTATTCACTAATTGCCCTGGCTGTGATTACTGTGTATTCCTGGCAATTTTTGCAAGTGCCAGTGCCATGGTGTGTTATTTCTTGTGCTCAACTCATGAGCATGCTCAATTGAGCATTGCTATTGGCTTAATAGTATTCTTCAGTGATGAATGCTATGTGTGTTACTTGTGTATCTTGATCTAGTGGTTCATCAAGCCTTTGATGTGCTTCTGGATACAATCATAAAGTCATTAATTCAGTTATCTATTATTCAGTTATGACTGGGTTGGATTTCTTCAGTAGCTGGTTAATTCCTGTTGTTGTACTTGGCTATGGCAATCTGTAGCAAGAGCTAGCAAGCTCTGATGATCATCTGATCATCATTTGCTTGATAGTTAACTGCTGGGTTTCTTTGTGTGGCTCTCTGGGCTCACTCTGTGCTGTGTATGCATCACACAGGCTTTGCCTGATGTGTGCCATTGCTTGCTTAAGCATCAATTGATGCCTGCCATGATCCATTTGATCATTTGCAAGACCCTGGTGCATCAATTGCTTGTCTGTTTCATTTATCTATTTATCTGGCTTTAATAGATGGATGAATGATGTGAACTGTGATTCAGTGATGATCATTTCAATGAATGTGTTAGGGCTAGCTGGATGCCAACCACTGGTTGGGTACCCTAGCCCACTACTGAACCTTTCTGGTGATGATGTGGTGGTTCTAAGTGTTGGCTGTGGGTTGAGGTGACCCTGACAGCCCTTTGGTGCTGTCATGGTAGCTCCCCTTTCTCTGTGGCTTGCTGTGGTAAATAGTGGCTCACTGGCTTGACCATATTTGGTTGCCAGATGCTTTTGATGTTGACAAACATGAATAGACACTTGATAGTCTATCTGTCTGATGGTGTAGTGGCTATAGGTGCTAAGTGAATCTGGCTAGCTAGATAGGATCATCCCTTGTTGGATTTCTTTGATTATGTCACTGGTTTGGCATAGCCAATGTTCCCAGGGTGCTTTCCTATTGGTTTCCCTCTTGTTCACGTGCACCAATTTGGCTAGTAGCCATATGATGACTCACATATAGGGTTTCTACCCTTGTGGTGTGCTTGAGATCATGCCTGTGCAATTTATGAACAAAACCATCTAGTTTGTTCATGATGATGTGTATACCTCACTCCAGCTCCTAGAATTGGTGTTGGTGTAGAGGTTTTGCTTCTGGTTGGATTATGAGCTTGCCCTGCTCCTCCTGACTTGCTGGTGATGCTTGGTGAATTTCTGGTGATTGGGAATTAGATTGAACAGCAGTAGCTGTTCTTGTGTTCTTGTGTTCTTGTATTCTTGGTGACTTACCCAGTGAAGCCTGTCGATGGATATGGCTTAGGGTTTGCTTCTGAAAAGCTTATATTTGGTGCTCCCTTGCTCTCCCTGGTCGACAGCTTGGTCTGGCACACTATGTGACTCACTGCTGGTGTGTGTGTGTTGTGCTACATGCACACTCAATGGCTTGGTGTTGAGCATGCACACAGGCTGTGTGAGCTGCTTGTGTGTGTGTATATACCAGATACTTGGTATCTGGCATGTGCTTGGCTGTGAGATGATCAGCTCGGCAGAGCTGATTCATATCTTCTCATTTTCATTATTCTACTAACCTGCCAAGTGGCTATGCCACTTGGCATAACTTCTATTTGTTGTGATTATGTGAAGGGATCAACAATTGATCAAAATGAATATGGAGGTCATCAAATCCAAGATCAAGTGAAGATGATCTTGTAGTATCTAGGATAGGATCCATCCTTGTACTTTTCTTTTTATTTTCTTTTATTTTTCTATTTCTCCAATTCTTGTAATGTGTTGTAAATTTATATTTCAATTCTGGATATTGTAATTGACATTGTATTTTGTGTGAATATCAATAAAGCTCAAAGTTTTCTCTAATGAGCTTTACTTTATTTTAGTTGTTCATATTGTTTATTATTTATAATTTACTTAATGAATTTCCTCACAATTAAATTTATGAGATATCTATTTGATGTTTGAATTTGAATTTCAAATTCAAATTTGGATTGAATTCAATTATACAACTTAGTTTAGAATTCAATCATGCAACTTAAGTTTGTGATGCAAACTCTCCCCTCTCTTCTCAAAACCCTAGTTTAGTTGAATAAGGAACAGGTTTGTCGCACTCTCGAAACCCTAACCCTGTAAGGTGTCGAGAGAGAAACTTGTCCCCCTTCGATGCAGTTTTTGTTTAAAAGCGCGAAATTTCCCCAGAATTTACAATGAAATGCACATCACTTTCTAAAATCTACCCCTCGATCGTCTCTAAACCTGGGACATTACAGGATCCCAACAAACACAACATGTAGAATTACAGATAGATGATCTTGATCATGTTAGGCAGCTCACAAGATCCAACAATGATAGCACAATTAGGAGAAGACGACCATCTAGCTACTGCTATGGACCCATAGTCCAGGGGTGAACTACTCACTCATCACTCCGGAGGCGACCATGGCGGTGAAGAGTCCTCCGGGAGATGATTCCCCTCTCCGGCAGGGTGCCGGAGGCGATCTCCTGAATCCCCCGAGATGGGATTGGCGGCGGCGGCGTCTCTGGAAGGTTTTCCGTAACGTGGCTCTCGGTACTTGAACTATTATCGACGAAGGCTTAAGTAGGCGGATGGGTAGGTCAGGGGGCGCCACGAGGGGCCCACACGCTAGGGCCGCGCGGCCAGGGGGTGGGCCGCGCCGCCCTGTTGTGTGGCCGCCTCGTCGCCCCACTTCGTATCTCCTCCGGACTTCTGGAAGCTTCGTGGAAAAATAAGATCTTGGGCGTTGATTTCGTCCAATTCCGAGAATATTTCCTTACTAGGATTTCTGAAACCAAAAACAGCAGAAAACAGCAACTGGCTCTTCGGCATCTCGTTAATAGGTTAGTGCCAGAAAATGCATAAATATGACATAAAGTATGTATAAAAGATGTGAGTATCATCAATAAAGTAGCATGGAACATAAGAAATTATAGATACGTTTGAGACGTATCACACAACAATGCAACAAAATAAAGATGAGGAGAGGTTGCTACAGTAGTAACAACTTCCAAGACTCAAATATAAAACAAAAGTGCAGAAGTAAAATCATGGGTTGTCTCCCATAAGCGCTTTCTTTATAGCCATTAAGATGGGCTCAGTAATTTTAATGATGCTCACATAAGGATGAGAGTTGAAACAAAGAGAGCATCAAAAAGCAAGTATGAAACAAATTTAAGCCTAACCCACTTCCTATTAAAAGGAATCTTGTACACGAATGAATTCATGAGGAGCAAAGTGACAATCATAGGAAGATAAAACACGAGTAACTTCAAGATTTTCAGCATATAGAGAGGTGTTTTAGCAACATGAAAACTTCTACAACCATATTTTCCTCTCTCATAATAATTTCCAGTAGCATCATGAACAAACTCAACAATATAACTATCACATAAAGCATTCTTATCATGAGTCTCATGCATAAAATAATTACTACTCCCAACATAAGCATAGTCATTCTTATTAATTGTAGTGGGAGCAAATTCAACAAGGTAGCTATCATTATTATTCTCATCACCATAATCATCAAATGTAGGAGGCATAGTATAATCATAATAAACTTTATCCTCAATAGTAGGTGGCACCAAAATACCACTATCATCATAAATGGGAGGCAAAGTGTCATCAAAGTAAATTTTCTCCTCCATGCTTGGGGGACTAAAAATATCATGCTCATCAAAACCAGCTTCCCCAAGCTTAAATTCTTCCATAGCATTAGCAATAATAGTGTTCAAAGCATTCATACTAATAACATTGCCATTAGCACGCATATAAAGTTTCATAGGTTTTTTAATTTTCTCTTCAAACACCTCATGTCCTAACTCAAGATAAATACTATAAAGATCTCTAATATTTTTGTTGTTTTCCATTAGGCCTAACTAGTGAAATAAAAATATGCATGGAATTGAGTAAAGTAAAACAAGTAACTATTTTCTTTTGTATTTTTAATATAGAGAACGCAAACAAGATAGTAAATAAAGTAAAGCAAGTAACTATTTTTTTTTGTATTTTGATATAATGCAGCAAACAAAGCAGTAAATAAAATAAAGCAAGACAAAAACAAAGTAAAGAGATTGGAAATGGAAGACTCCCCTTGCAGCGTGTCTTGATCTCCCCGGCAACGGCGCCAGAAAACAGTCTTGATGACGCGTCAAGCACACGCCCGTTGGGAACCCCAAGAGGAAGGTGTGATGCGTACAGCAGCAAGTTTTTCCTCAGTAAGAAACCAAGGTTATCGAACCAGTAGGAGTCAAGAAGCACGTTGAAGGTTGATGGTGGCGGAGTGTAGTGCGGCGCAACACCAGGGATTCTGCCGCCAACGTGGAACCTGCACAACACAACCAAAATACTTTACCCCAACTTAACAGTGAGGTTGTCAATCTCACCGGCTTGCTGTAACAAAGGATTAGATGTATAGTATGGAAGATGATGTTTGCGAAGAACAGTAGAAACAAGTATTGCAGTAGATTGTATTCGATGTAAAGAATGGACCGGGGTCCACAGTTCACTAGTGGTGTCTCTCCGATAAGAATAAGCATGTTGGGTGAACAAATTACAGTTGGGCAATTGACAAATAAAGATGGCATGACAATGCACACACATGTCATGATGAGTAGTGTGAAATTCAATTGGGCATTACGACAAAGTACATAGACCGCTATCCAGCATGCATCTATGCCTAAAAAGTCCACCTTCAGGTTATCATCCGAACCCCTTCCAGTATTAAGTTGCAAACAACAGACAATTGCATTAAGTATGGTGCGTAATGTAATCAACACATACATCCTTAGACATAGCATTGATGTTTTATCCCTAGTGGCAACATCACATCCACAACCTTAGAACTTTCTGTCACTGTCCCAGATTTAATGGAGGCATGAACCCACTATCGAGCATAAATACACCCTCTTGGAGTTACAAGTAACGACTTGGCCAGAGCCTCTACTAATAACGGAGAGCATGCAAGATCATAAACAACACATAGATGATAGATTGATAATCAACATAACATAGCATTCCATATTCATCGGATCCCAACAAACGCAACATGTAGCATTACAAATAGATGATCTTGATCATGTTAGGAAGCTCACAAGATCCAACAATGATAGCACATTGAGGAGAAGACGACCATCTAGCTACTGCTATGGACCCATAGTCCAGGGGTGAACTACTCACACATCAATCCGGAGGCGACCATGGCGGTGAAGAGTCCTCCGGGAGATGATTCCCCTCTCCGGCAGGGTGCCAGAGGCGATCTCCTGAATCCCCCGAGATGGGATTGGTGGCGGCGGCGTCTCTGGAAGGTTTTCCGTATCGTGGCTCTCGGTACTGGGGTATTCGCGACGAAGACTTTAAGTAGGCGGAAGGGCGGAGTCGGAGGGCTGACGAGGGGGCCACACGCTAGGGCCGCGTGGGCCCCCCTTGGGCTGCGTCGCCCTAGTGTGGCGGCGCCTCGTCGCCCCACTTCGTTTCCCTTTCGGACTTCTGGAAGCTTCGTGGAAAAATAAGCCCCTAGGCGTTGATTTCGTCCAATTCCGAGAATATTTCCTTACTAGGATTTCTGAAACCAAAAACAGCAGAAAACGGCAACTGGCTCTTCGGCATCTCGTTAATAGGTTAGTGCCGGAAAATGCATAAATATGACATAAAGTATGTCTAAAACATGTGAGTATCATCAATAAAGTAGCATGGAACATAAGAAATTATTCATACGTTTGAGACGTATCAGAGATCACTCCAGAACCAGAGCGAGAAGGATGGGACACTAGGGCTCGAAATTGGTTCCTTGGGCATGGCTGTGAGTATGACATGAAGACAGGGAACCTTGTTGAAAGTGACAGCAAGGTTAGGGTACCCAGGGAAAAATGGATTGAAGTGATAGCTGATATTAAAGCGGGAAAACTGAAGTTTGCTCCCGATAGAGAGAAAGACTTGCTGACGCTTGTCCTCGGTAATCCTGAAAAGGGAGGACAAACAAGAGGCTTCGGCCCTAGTGTTCTGTGGGCGCTTGGGTTTCCGAACGACGCAGAGACTTATAGATGCCGAGCAAGAGCAAAAAAAAACGCGAGCTGGAAGTGCAGAATGACCGGATGGCTGAGTTCCAATGCCAACTTGACCAGCAGCAGCGGGAGATTCAGAAGCAGTAGCGGGAGATTAATGAACTTAAAGGACAGCGCCAGCCAGATAATACCGCCGGCATATCTCAGTGACGAGACAGAAGCGTGGCCGACTCGGAGGCCCCGCCTACACGGATGATAGATGGCGGTCCTGGCGACCCCTGTGGATGGAATCAAGGAGCAAACACCTTGTGATCTCCATGAGGTGTTCAGGAACATGTCTGTTAAGGTGGCGGTCGGCTATGTCTTACCTGCATTTGGACCTGAAGGTGAGCCGGCAACATGACATGGCAATCAGATTCCAGCTGGCTATGCTCGTGTCGGGGTGGATTCAGTTGTACCGTCGTGGGAGACATTGGAGCTAGAAATCCCTGGAGGTGATGGGGGGTTACACTCAGAGAGGTGCTGGGAGAAATCATTCTCTGGGAAAAGAAAAACATCAAGCTTCCAGGCATGGTAACCTCTACTAGTCGTCCCACCAGGTCACCATCACCTCCTCCAAATGATCGAAGGCCACCATCACCTCCTCCGACTGATCACATGTCGCCACCATCACCCCATGGGTACGACATCGACCACGACATCCGTAGTCCATCTCCATCTCCAGCGCCGCCGCCTGCGCCCACTAAGACTCGGAATGCACCCAACCAGAAGCGTTTCAGGAGTCTTGTCCAAAAGCTGTCGCCACTCCCAACAGTACCAAAGGTTCCTCCCCCCGTCCTTACGATTGTACTGACGAGGAAAATGAGGTCATTGTTAAGAAATACAATTATGATTTTTTTCATAAGGAGAAACCCAAGGCTCCAACACCATACACAGAGAAGCAAA
Source organism: Lolium perenne (assembly GCF_019359855.2). NCBI lineage: Eukaryota > Viridiplantae > Streptophyta > Magnoliopsida > Poales > Poaceae > Lolium > Lolium perenne. Next base: position 61,305,310 of record NC_067250.2, on the reverse strand, counting down.
AGGCATATGCTCTTAGTTTTCTGAACGCACCATCGCAATATGACTTACACGAGAGGAAGGATGACTATACACGCGCACTTGTGAAGGTAATTGAGGACAAGAAGGATAGTGCTGGTAAGAAGAAGGATAGTGCTAGCACGAGCAAATCATCAGCAAGAAGTGTAGCCGGGAAGAAATCAAGTTCAATAAGTGCACCCCTCAAGGCCAAGCAAGCGACAACAGGCAGAAAAGGAAAGGAACTTTCCCAGCTCGGAGCACAAACCAAACAATCGCTCCCACCACTCAAAGTGTTGCAAGTTCCCTTGGCGTACCAGGAACTTGGTCCTTTCGATATGGACGAAGCTGCGACGCTAGCGGCTCAAATTGGCATGACCGTGGAGGACATGATGTTCTCCGATGCAGTACCTAGGGCTGATATAGCTCGTAAATTTGTCTACGGGGCCGACTTGGTCAGCAAAGAGAGGCTGCATAAACTGCCAACGCATATGCGGAATTTGCATCAGTGGTACCTTAATGCGTGCAAGGAGAACACAAGTTTCGTCGTGGCGGATATCCTAGGAGATTATTACTTCCGAAGGGAGCAGATCTATATGGAGATGAATGAACTCTGGCAGTTATTCAATTTAGACGCCCTCGACAAATCTCTAATGAGTTGCTACTGCTTGTAAGTTGTTAACTACATATAAGTTCATGTTCATTTAGTTGTTACTGTTCATTGCATATACTCATTATATCATATGTGTTCTCTTATGCAGACTGAAGATGGTTGAATGCATCCATAATAAGGTGTACAATGTTGGGTTTGTTGACCCGGATAAAGTACATCATGAAACCGTAAAGAAAAATATCGAAGACACGGTGGAAAACCTAACGAGGTTTATAGTGGAGCAAAGCTTCTTTGATTCAATACTCTTTCCTTACAACTACATGTGAGAGTCTTACTGATCTATTGTGCACATTCAGTTTTTCTTACTCGATGTTAAGTCTAACTCATGACGTCTATATAAACATGTGCAGTTTCCACTGGATTCTGCTAAACATTAAAGTTGATAAGAGAATTGTTGAAGTAAGCGACCCATTGAATAGAGGCCTGGACGGGTTCCGCGACTTGCAGGAGATTCTCCAGAGGCAATTTCAATCATTGTCGCGCTATATCTTTCGTGAAACATCAATTAATCATCCATTATATTAATTCTATCATTGTTTTGCCTGGCAGGGTTTGGACATCTTTCAAGGAGGTTATTACGGGTGAGCACTTCGCGGAAAAGCTAACATTTACTATTGTACCGTGCGCCCAGCGGTCATAGGGGACGAATCTATGTGGATACTACGTTTGCGAGTCCATTCGCATGTTAACCACTGAGCAGCACAACGATAATAGATTCAACGTAAGCAATAACATTCACAACTTTAATTTATTATCGTCAATACTTCGTTATTAAGATTGATACAATCATATTCATCTCATTTTCCTATATAGGTCGACCTCATGCGGGAGACCCTCCAACCACAGGAACACGTACTAGGAATTACGGAGGAACTGGCGGCATTTCTGTTGACAGAAGTAATAAACGACAACGGCCGATTTAGTCCAAAGAGGCGTCAGTAGTAGGGAGCTCCATGTATATGTATTAGTTCGAATAGACGACGGGCTTTTGTCCCGGTAGTCGTGAGCTCCATGTATATGTGTAAGGGGAATCTACGAATAGATCGACTTTTGCTTCCAATATTTGTTTGCTCGATCTATATATAATGAATGAACGTATGCAACTTTTATTTTGAAATGAAAAGATGAAATAAAAGGGGGGCGGTGGCGGGGGGTGGTGGTGGTGGTGCTGCCCTCAAACCATAAAGCAGCAGCGTTCTGCGCGCGCCACGTAGAGGTCCTTTTGTCGCGGGTCGTAATACGGACCACGACAAAAAGGACTGTCCCATGCGCGCCCCGCGCCTGCCACGTGGTGAACCTTATGTCGCGGGTCGTAATGGACCCGCGATAAAAGGTGGACCTTTTGTCGCGCCTCCCTTGTCACGGCTGGCTGCCCGCAACAAAAGGGTATTACGACCCGCGACATTAGACATGTTTTCCACTAGTGTCCTACGCCGCTTGAGCGTCACCCTTGCCACGAGACCCGCGATGCCATGCGGTCAGACCCGGGAAGCTACACACGGCTGCGGAGGGGAAGATGCCCCGCCCGTGCCGAAACCGCCTAGGCTTTGTCCGGCCTGACCCTTGGGCCTTGGCGGCGGCGGGGAAGTGGGAGGAGAACGGGGACGGGGTAGAGTGATGGTGCCGCCTTGGTCCCTCACGTGTTGCCTAACCTAGGCGACGCAAGGGGCTTTTTTTTTTCAAAATTCCTTGCACCCTCATCAAGATACAGCAACCATCATTCGCAGTCAATCGAGATTGAAAAAGAAAAAGTAACTAGATTACGCAGTTTCGACGAGTTGTTTGTGTTTGCCCATGACGAGCCCACAGCAGCCAGCAGAGCCATGCATGCATGCATGCACACCGACAGCATTGCACACGACCGGCATAGCTAAGCTACGCGACGCACGCGGTGGCGGCAACGGCGCCGTTGGCCAGCCGCTTGACGAACCGTCCCTTCATCCGCGGCCGCTTCTCGGCGTTGAGCTTGCGCACCTCGTACCGGATCTTCTTGGAGAAGAGCCGCGTCCGGCGCTTCTCCCGGTACCGCGACACCCGCGCCTCCCTGCCACCATCGGCGCCCATCCTCAGCCTCGGCGTCGTCCCCACCCCATCCCCGCCATAGCCAAGCTGACCTCCTCCCCCCATCATCCATGCGCCCGCCTGTAACGAGTAGTCGTCGTGTGGCCAGCAGTCCTCGAGCTTGACGTCCGGCCTCTCGCCGTCGGCGAATGGCGAGCTCTCCCACTTCTCGATGATCGCCTCGTAGTTCAGGTTGAGCGCGAGGCTCTTTGGAAACAGCTGGCCGTCGCTGCTTGCCGCGTTCTCGTCCGGCGTCGCCGCCTGAGGCGAGCAGTAGTCGAAGTCGAGGTCGAAGATATCGCCGGACACGTCCAGCTCCTGCTCGAGGCCGCACGCCAGCATGCATCCGTCGGCCTCCAGCTTGACGCTCGCGTCCGTGGGGTCGATGAGCCCCAATGCCTCCATGCAGAACGGCTCCTCCTCGCCGCCGTCGTCCATGCCCGGCCGCCCGAGCAGGGCCTCCATGTCGGCGGCGAACTCCATGAGCTCCGCGTCCGTGGGGCCGAAGCTGACGAGGCCGTCCACGGGCATGAACTCAGCCGGCACAGGAGACAGCGGCGCCGCGGCCAAGTTATCGACGACGGCGCCGCCGTCCTCACCGCAGCACGACGCGACGGCCGTGCTCTCTTCCCCGGCAGACGGGGACGAGCAGAGCTCCGCGAGAGCGTGGTCGAAAACGGGCACGCGGTGGTACAGCAGCTCCGCCTCCTCGTCGGTCTCCCCGCCGCACTTCTGCCCCTCCGGCGACTCCCCGCCGGACGACGCGTCCGGCACGACGAGGCGCCTCGAGAGGAGCTGCCCGACGCTCTTGGCCTGCGAGCGCGGGGTCCGCGCCTTGCGCTTGATCCACGCCGGCACGACCTCCTCGCCCCGGCGCTTCTCCCGCGGGGGCGGGGCCGACGCTCCGGCAGGCTGCTGAGGGAGCAGCAGCGGCGACGTGGGCCGCAGGCGCACCCGCTCGTGCCTCCGCGCCAGCGGGTTCGCGGAGTGCACCGACGTGTCGCAGCCCTGGCACAGGAACGCGTCGTCCGCGGCGCAGTACCACCTCGCCCGCCGCCGCAGGCACCCGTCGCACGCCCGCGCCGCCTTGCTACCCATCGCGCCGTCCGCCGCCGCCTTCGCCGAGCTGCTCATCAAAGCAAAGCAACTAGCGCAGCACCACGCTAGCTACTAATTTCGCTTCACCGTGGTCGTGTCCGTCTGTAGAGTGTAGACCGACTCGGTGGTTTAGGTTTGCACTGTTGTAGAGTCCAAAATTTATTTGCGTCGAAAATATCGCGGGCTTTAGGTTTATAGCAGCTGGTAGGGGCGGACGTGGGCCCGGCCCGCACGCTTTTATCCGTAGGCCCGCGCGGGGTGTACTTTGCACTTTTGGTGCGTCCGTCGGGCACACCCTCAGGCCTTATCTGCGACGTGATTGGCCGCTGCGTAATACCGATCCAGCGAGAACGCCTGTGATTGGCTGCTGCTGGATTTTTGGTGGGGCCGTTTCCGTTTGGCTAGGCGACGCTCGGCCCTTTTCTGCAGCTTGCTACGACGCTGCCAGTGGGACCGGCTAGGCAGATGCTGAAAAAGTCATTCTCGGACTGACTGGTTTTCCTTCTATTCTACCGAACTCACTGAAAAAGGTTGAATGATAATTTTTTACCAACCAAGGGGTTAGTAATGTCCGTATGAGAGAACAGATAGAAGTTCGGTACCAATTTGGGCTGTGTGAATCATGTAGATGCAGATGCCTGCAGGGAGATTTTTATTTGAAAAAAAGATATACCCATATAAACAAAAATCCACAAAGGAGGTATAAAAGAGAATCACATTTATATTGAGGTGTGTACGATTATGTTAACTTCAAAGGTATAAAAATTCAGCCTTAGCGGAGACCCCCACTCCCCCCTCCCAGCGGAAAATACACATCTTGGTGAAAGAAGACTCTTGCAGGTACCTCTTTATGTACAAGGCTATTGTCCAAAAGAATAAAGAAACAGTGGATGTCAATATACAAAGAATAAAAAAACAATTTAGACAGCCCCCACAAACCTCACATGCAATCCAATCATAGATTAAATTAGTTTTCGGATATTCAAGAAAATTCCAAAGTGCACATGGTTGTGCATTACTTTAATTCTTGTAAGAGTGGTTTTCGTACATAGTTAGTGCATGTTCACCTAGCTATGACCTAACTTATTAGTCCAAAATCAAGTCTCTGCCAAAGGTCAAGTGAAATGAAATAGCGCGTCACTTGCGCCGCGTCCTAATAAGTGGTCCTCGTAGAAAGAAAGGATGTGTCTTAGCTGTGCGTGAACATGCAAAGTATCCAAAGAAAATACGTTGCGCCATGGTCTTGGGTCCCCTCAAGGGGGATATGTATCGTTTTGGCAAAGTTGATTGGCACATTGGAATTTAGCAGCCAGGTCAGGAACTTGGATACACCTACAAAACAGTCGGATTCACGTTGATGTGATGATGCCGACATGATATAACAAAATTGTACTGGTCTTATCATGTTAATATATGCCATTTAAATGTGTTTAATAACAAATGTATATTACGAATGTCTTCTACCTGCTTTGTTGCTCCGTGCATGCCCTAAAATATTTGTATATGCATGCCTTAGTTTTTTTTCTATGGGAAACACCATGTATATAACCCACAAACACATACAACGATGTACACATAATCCAAATATAATTGCACCCGACCGGAGACATAACCCGAGGTGGATTTTGTATGAAACCATCACATAATCGCCTAGCGTAGAAGAAACATTTAGAGGTTACTTCCATGATACCCAAGTATGTGTGCGCCGACTTTACTATACATCAAAGCCCAACCTTGCATGTCAAAATAAAATTCAACGTTGGTGGAAAGATAGAGCAGTAATTTTCACCTTGGTAGAAATGTATATTTCGTCAACGAAACTTAGGAAATGCCTTCAAGCATGTTGAGCAACATATATAAGGGACGCTGACAGGTATGCTCATTCTTATGTGTGGATTGATACCTATGTTTTATTGGAGTACGAATATCTAAGTTTTCAGAGATGCATGCAGATTGTGTAGATGCTAGGTGCACGTGGGCTTTGCTTTGTTCAGAAAATATCGTTCAGCTAGTGTCCAAGATGCAGAAATGACATCATTTTATAAGGTACATGCACGTTTGGACCATATGCAGCACCTATACATACATGCATACATACGTGCCCATCACTGGATCATAGAAAAAAACATTTTGCAATTATTTTGGGCATTATTGTAGCAGCCAATATGCAGAAAATCACAACACTCTAGAGACACCAACTACGGTAGCAAATTATTCGAGCAACTGTTCTTACTTCCTCCGATCCAAATTAACTGATTTCACTTTATCTAGTATATATTTAGATAAACTGAAGTCAATTAATTTGGATCGAAAGGAGTAACTTTAGAGATACTGCTTATATATCAATGTATGGGACCTAAATATACGGTGAAAAACTAACTAGCATTGGGCGAGGTTACCAGCGCAGCACAGTATCTTCTCCAAGTTCCAACGTAGAAACTGGAGCGGGATAACCATGCCATGTCAGCGTCTACGTGGCAAAGGGATTGGCAGTCGCGTCCAACTGCACTGACGTCCGCTATCAACTCTTGGCCGCATCTCCAAGGGGTCGCTTTTGTTACGCTCCTGACACAGAAAAAGAGCATAGGCAATCGAACCTCCACGTCACTCCAAACCCAGATGATTGGAGACCAAGTATGTCGATTTGCAGTCTTACATATAGTTACAAATGGCAATATACTATGACAGCAATATTGACAGTTTATTCTCCGTGCTTTTCATTGCTCTGACGAAAAAGCGGAAAATCGTGATGTCCATGTAAACTGATAAAAGTATTTTGAGTAGCATCTCCAGCAGCCAACGCAAAGTGATCGTTTGCGTCCACGCGGTCGATAAGTGGATCTGCACCCCAGCCCAAAGCAAACAGTTTGGCCTGTTCACGGGAACGCAAACACGGCTTAAATTTGGGGCCGAAATGCGTCGGCGCGGACGCAGCGCGTGACCGCTCCCCTCTGCCTCGGTCGTGCAATGCTGCAGGTTCCCCAGGTCTAGCAATGTGTTCCCGTATTAATGCGCACCACCGACCCCTCAGCTGCCTTCGACGTATAAAATGGGGCGCTTGGGGCATCCATTCCCACGCACAAACCCTAGTTACCTCCACAATCTCCAAACCCAGCGCCTCCATCCATCTTCTCTCCATCCCGCGCACAAACCCTAGCCATGGCGGGTCGTAGGGGCCAAGGTCGAGGATGCGGCCGCCAAGGCAGGGGCAGGGCGGTCGTGCTGGATCTGCACGCTCACCCTCCCCTGACGAGTGGGAGTGCCGTTCGCCATGCATTTTGAGTTCATCGTCCACATCACCGAGGACCCCCTCGACCGAAAGAAACTCCCAGACAAGTTTCTTGCCAGCCGGGAGCCGGCCTACGCCAGCCGGCTGGAAGACAGTCGCGACGAGTGCCGGTGGCCCGTCGATGTGCTGTTTGATGGGAAAGGCAGATGTACCTCAACGCAAACTTCGAGAAGTTTGCCCGCACCCACAACGTGGAGGTCGGATGCCTACTGCTTTGCCGCTACGAAGGCGATGGCGACATGAGCGTCGGTGTGTTCGACGACTCATCCTACTGCATGCCCTATCGCAACGATAACTCCGACGGAGGCAGCCATGGCCAACTCTAGGTCGAGGATCTTCTTTCTTCACAATGAAGATGACAAGTGCCAGTTTGAATCCACTAGTGTAGTTTTCTTGATGTTCTTCCATTGCTGTGAAGAAACCGGGAACACCCAAAACTCTAGTCTGGGTGATTGGGTGTTCTTTTTTCGTAGCAAAGAAAGCGAGAACCATCACAACCCAGTAGTTGGGTTTCCTCATTTTGCAATATTTTAAATTACGCGCTAAAATCTATCTTGTAATGTTTCAAATTATGTAACAACATATATCTTGCAATGTTTCGAATTATGTATCAAAAACAATGAAAAATGTTTGGAAACTGAAAATGCGTCAGACCACTGGGGGCACCTCCAGACGCAAACGGACAATCATGGCCCGGCCACCATTTTCATGTCCGCGGCAAGACGCAAACGGACAATCATGGCCGGGCCACGATTTTCATGTCCGCGGCAAGACGCAAACGGACGTCTAAAATGCACCAGGTCGCTGGATATGCCCTAACAGAAGACAAAACTCTCAGGGTATCTGTACATGAGATTCACACATTCGAGCTCAGCAGTTGGTAAGCAAAGTAGTACTCCATCCTTCCCATTAAAAATTCTTAGATTTATCAACAAATATGTTTTTACTTTAGACAAATCTAAAACAACTTTTATGTGACAGAGGGAGTAATAGGCTATCCCTACTTTTTGAACCAAAAATAGGTATAGGATCCTATCCATGTATGCCTCAAAACTATATTTACAATTTTGCATGAAGTGTCAACTATCAGCTAGCTAGACTGAATTTCACCATTTTGTCTTTTGTGAAAGCTGGGCCGAGTTTCACTAAAAGGGCATATTCTCGTGTGAAACAGATGAAGGTACTGGATCCTCCTCCAAAAATGGGACAGCCAGGTGAGATTTGGAGGGGAGTGAACTTATTAGCCCGGGCATCAACGTCATGCCCATCCCTGCGGTCCAATGGGAGAATGATAGGGTGCGTTTCATGATCCAAGGCATATCAAGTGCCATGCCAATTGCACATCCAGATCCTTGTCTTGTGTGACCAACTTACATGTATGTCACTGGCATGTCGTTTTTTTGAGCTTTTCTAGAGTACATTTCGTCAAATCCTTCCTAGAATTTGGCCAATCATAGTGTCTGAAGAGAAGGTTAAATTTCATGTTCGGACTGGTACTCGGATGGTGCTACCTCCATTGTAAAAAAACAAGGCGCATAAATTTACTCAGTAAGTGTAAAACATAGTAAGTTTAACAAAACATATAGAAGAAAATATCGGCATTTACAATATTGACTACACTTACATGGACATCACATGTCTTGTTCTTAATTTTACCGGGAAGTGACCATCTCCAACTGGTAAGATTTCGGTTTCGTTCCACCGTTGGATCCAAATCTCATGGCTCCTTATCGTCTTCACTCGTTAGCCACCTCCCATCCTACCTAGTCTACTCGGATGTCACCTCCTCCCTAGGTCACCCGCTCTCACCGGACCAACGATCCTTTCGCCACTCCAGTGATCTCTCTAATTAACCCATGCCCTCCTTAGATATCTTCTTCGGCGCCAAAGCCTACCTCCTGCACACAAGACCTATGTCCTTGGCTCCTCGCCTCCATAGTCTCCCCTGTGTCGCCTCCATTCCATGCATTCACTACAGGAAAGGCACTAGGTGCTGACGGCCAAAATCTGTGTCGACGGCTTTTTATCGGGGCCATCGACACAGGTACCAAACAAGGAAGGCCGTGAAGAAGGCCGTCGGCACAGGAAAGCCGTCGACGCATGGCAACCTATGCCGAGACTGCCACCGTCGGCACAAAAAAAGGCCGTCGACACAGGGGTGTCCGTGGTGACGGAGAGGCAACGGTGCTAGGACTAGGCCCTTTGCCAAGAGCAACACAACTTTTTTTTTGCTCCATGCACACCCCTGGAATCGCCTTTTCAGTTTGCAAGAAAATATAAGAAAATGTTAGAAATTTTAAAAAATTAAATACTTTGAGATGACCATGTATTATGAGTTCTAGTTGTTAGGAAAATTAACAAACATGAACTTTGATATATTATGCAAAATGGCGTCATGTTTTGGTAAAACGGCTTTTTTGGTTGCATACGACCTCCTACGAAAACGTTTTTATATGAAAATGTATCTCCACAAAAAGTTACATCCGATTTCAACTACCTACGGCCATTTACCGATTTTTTACATACCTCAAAATCAAAAAGGAAAAAAGGAGTTTAGTCAGCTTTTAGATTTTGAAAAAAATATTTTTTTTAAAGAAAACTATTTTATTGTTTCAAGATTTACTATTAAAAAAATGTATTCCATTTTCTTTAGTCAAATAATTGTTTGGAATTAAAATAATAAAGAAGTGTGATGTCATGGCCTAAGGCCTAAGGATTAATAGGATTGATAGGGTACTAGTGTCAACAAAGAATAACTCCTCTGCGGGAAGCTCATCTGGAAGGAAAGGAAGAAGTTATGCGTGCTGGGATGGGATCAGTTTGAGGATGGATGACCAAGTGAAAAGTTTAACTATTAATAAGTAAATCAACCTAATATTAAGCATGCTTAGAGATTAAACTTTCAAACAATTCAAAAAATTGTTTCAGAAAATTTGAAAAAAATGTTTTTTTAAAAGGATGATGTCGGCACGAAAACCTACCAAAGCAAAGGGCCATTAGACGTTGGCGGACCCAAAGTGGCTGTGCCGGTGCCGAGGCCTTGTAGTGCCGATGGCCAGGTGCTGATGACATTAGACGGCCAAAATGACCTATGCCGTTGGCACCTCGACTGGTTTTCGTAGTGATTCGCCATCCATGCCTCGATCACGAATGAGTCGGCTGTCGAGAAATTGACCGCATTCTAGCAAATTTTAACTCTTAGCAATTCGACCTGCCAGAGGCCACATAAATCCCCGTATAGAATGGCGTTTCAGTAGTTTGAAACAAATTAACTGATTAACATTCCAAATCTCATGGATCATTATCGTCTTCAATCTTGAGCCATCTGCCGCCTACTTAGTCTAATCGGATGTCACCTCCTCCTTGGGTCACCCGCTCAAACCAGACTATCGACCCTTCTGTCGCTCCAACGATCTCTCTAAGGCATGCCCTCCTTAGATAACTTCTCATGCGCTAGAGCCTACCTCTTGCACGAAAGATCTTTATCGTTGGCTCCTCGCCTCCACAGTCGCCCCTGTGTCGCCTCCATTCCATGCATTCGCCATCCCTTGCTCGGTCACGAACGAGTCAGACTGTCGAGAAATTGACTGTATTCTTGCAAATTTTAACTCTTAGTAATTCGACCTGCCAGAGGCCACATAATTTAATCGCGGCATAGAATGGTTTTACAGTAGTTTGAAACGACTTAACCGAGCAACATTCCACCTTCCTATCTGGCACACGTATCTGTTAGGTCGCGAACGTGTTTATCCACTTGATTCACGTCCCTGTCTCGTGTACCTATAGTCTACTTGCGTACCTTCTATTGTCGTCGTACACTATACGTTTCGCTTTCAGAGGGAAAAGATACAAGCAGAGCAGAAGATCTCATCTGCATCGTCCCTAATCGTACCCAGGGGGGGTCCAAAATGATGGGAGGGACGCGTGTCGAGATGCAAGTGGGCAGCCGAGAGCACTACAACTCCCGGAAACCAGCAGAATATATAGGCATTATACTAGCAAAAGTGCCCGTGCGTTGCACCGGAAGAAAAAACTTGAACACTCCAGTGTATCAACGTGAAACATGTTAATTCGAAAAAAATTAACTTGCGATGCTCTCGCTGCACCGACTTGCAATACCACAAACTTGTAGTGATTTTTTTTAAACGATAAAAGGTGCCAAAGGACCAGGAAATTGTATTTAAAAGGAGAATGGTATAATTTGATAGTAAGGCCCTAAGCGAATCACGAGTATGTGCACGCATGTCCTTGGTTTTCAAGAATTGCACATCACAAGTAATCGCGTCGGCCCGCGAAACAAAATCGAGTTCTTGTGCTCTGTCGCTAGGTGCAACCGTTCCAAACACCGCGGGGGAGGAAACCACTTGGGGCATCGGAGGTAGCGGACTCCAACGCACGGGTGATGAAGAAGAACCTTGCATGGAGGACGAACCAACTTGAGATGACAATACTTGAGCGTAGCTGGGCCAAACTCGTGGCCTAAGTTAGCGGCGACCACTCGCCGACGGTTGGGATTCGCTGCTGAAATCGCAACTGTCGTGGACTCTGGGATCTCCCGGCGCCATTCGTAAGATCCAGACGCCCCAGATCAACAACGTCCTCACCCTCACCACCACGGTCGACCAAGAGGAGAAAGACAACATGTAGGCGACCAAAAAGGTCGATGGCCAAGCTTGATAAGGGCCTTCCACCATGGAAGCAGAAAAAAACTTCTCGTTAACCACCGGTTAGTACCTCGCTCACGTTCGAGAGCAGGATGTAATCCCTAGCCACATCCAGAACAACACACGGCCGTGCTTCCTTTTTCCTCCCCTTCGACTTCACGACCAGCCGAAAGAAGGAAAAGCAACGTAGCTGCAATGCTGAAGGATAGGTAGCGGGAGGCTGCCTTCGAGTTTATTGAACCGGGACGCTGCAGAGATGCTATTTTTTAAAAATAATTTAAACAATTTGGATTTTAATGTAATATTTTTTTACCTTTATTATATCTTTAATTAATCCAATCATTTATTATAACTTAGATTTATTTATTTTAGATTTACTATTTTTATACAACAAAGTAGTAGGACCAGAAAGCCAACAGGCAAAGCCACAGCCCAAGGCCCAGGGGGCGAGCTCCCCCAACCCCCCAATCTTCTCATCTCCTCTATCTCAGCTTTCTCTAGATACGCCGCCAAACACGCACACACCAGCAGCACGCATGCGACCGGACTTCGATCCCCCGCCCGCAAGTACTCCGGCAGAAGCCGGCCGCACAAGCCGTCTCCTCCCCCGATGCCGGATTCTCTTCTATCCCATTCTTCTGCTGCTACCAGGCTGGCGCCGGGATCTCCGTGCAAGATACTCCTTTTCCCAAATTCGTCCTCATACCATCTGGCGTGCAATTTTCTCCTTTAATTTCCTCCTTTCTCAAATTTTCCGGATGGGATCCTTTCCTTCGTTTAATTCCCTCCATTTAATCCGGTCCCCCGGGCAGCGTTCAGTTCTTGCGCTCAATATTTGCTGATGTTTTCTTTGTTCCAAATCAGCTTGTTATAACCAGAAAATTTAGGCATATAAACCGGTGGAAATCGGTATATGCTAGCGAGGTGGGACTATTGACACAAATTATCTGTGCGTCGAGCGCCGCAATATTTTAAGCAAAAAGCCCAACGGTGGCCCTGTTTGGAGCGCTCAATCAGAGCCTAGAGAACCGGTTGAATTCGCGTGATTTGGGACGAGGCAGGAGCCCTCCGGGCGGACGAGAATGCACGGATCGAGCGGGGATCCGGAGCAGAGGAGGTGGCGGCAGCGAGCGGAAAGGCGAGGTGGCTGTCGGCGCAAGATGAGGTGGGCCAGGAGGAGGGCGAGGCGAGCAGAGGCACGACCGGGCGAGGTGGGCGTGAGGCCTGGATCTAGCGAGGCAGCGACGGCGGCAACGGGTGGAGAGAAAAGAATAACCGAACCGGTATAATGGCAAATGTAGTATTATGTATTTTGGTGGGAGGGCAAAACGGTCCAAAAAAAAGTTGGACGAAAATTCTGGCAGAAACCTTAGCTCCTTTATTATTAGGTATAGACTAGGAAAAATACCCGTGCGTTGCAACGGAAAAAAATTACCATAATAACACACAAAGTATGTTTTTCTTGTACAACTAAAGTATACATCAAAAAGTTTTAGTTAAGTAGTTGATGGAACATCATTAGTGGGAAGCGTCGCATGTACGCCCGATGTGTATTCATTGTCCAATACTATGTTTTGCATAAAAAAAACAACCACATTTACAGACATTAGACGAACCTTGTTGAATGTGTTATTGACATAAGTATCATATATAAGGATAATCAACAAAATCTGCATCATCGGGGCACAAACATCTTAAATCGAGTTCTCGTTTGTTCAACGGCAGCGGATGACAAATTCTGCGTTAATTCAGGGTTAGAGTTGCCGAGGAGTTCTCCATAGTTAATTTCATTGCGCATGAGAATAACATTCTAGTAGGCCGATGCCTCAATTATGCAAGTCACATAGCTTTATTTCAGATTAAGTAGGTCGATGCTTCTAAAAGACATTTCTATTTATTACACATCTATCACATGTGCATAAAAAGGGAAACTTTTCATCTGTTTAAAAATTCTGACGTATATTACTTGACAGAGCTGAAGAAATGCCATGGATTCTTACTTTATCTCCATATAAATAGGGAATAAAAATGCTTCTACAACTTTTCCTGCGGCTGCAAATTTCAGACACAGTCTGGTTCAACAAATTTCATAAAGAATATATGTACACAAAAATCATCCGCGATTATTATCACCGTAAGGAAACATGTTCAGATATAGTATCCTATCCCTGATCTAAACTTGAAACTTTCTCTGAACCTTTACCTAATGATGCAGACTATCATTAAGAAAGCTCCAGGGAGTATCACCCAAGCAGCACAACACCATCCAAAGCAGCTGGCGCCTGGCGGAGCTTCTTTTGTGTAGAGGTCGGAACAAATTCTGAAGGCAAAAGAAGCGACGAATTAAGAAACTGACGGACCGCCGGTGCTGCTGTTGCTGCTCTCCATATCCTCCAGATCACTAACCAGACCAAATCCACTACTGACTACACCTCCTCTCAACTGTGGTGGCGCTCCAATAATTGGAATTGCCGAGGATTTCGCATTTCCTTTTCGATTAGACAACACCGTCTAGCAACTCACAGTAGCCTACACATCAGCGACATCTCGAGGTCTTCTCCTCCTCTCGGCTATCCTCCGGCAAAGTAGCCTCGTCTGGCTCAGGCATCGGCACCGCAGCTTCGATGCTCGCCTGACCGTGTGCCTCTACAGAGCCACGACACAGATGTTCCAGGAGCGGGCCCTGCTGTCAGTTATGTTACCAGCGCAGCGGGCAGCCGCTTCGCGTGAGTCAACTAATCCCACATCCGGTTGGTTTTGCACCGGGATCTCGCGGCGAAGGCGGCGACTTCTCCGTACCAGAGCAGCGAACAGCCGGCCAGCCGCTTCTTGTGAGTCAACTAATTCCCCATACATTCGATTTTGCGCCGGGATCTCGGGGCTGAGGCGGGGCACGCCCATGATACAGGGACGAAATCGGGCAGCCATGGAGGCGCGCGTGGCAAGAGGTGGGTTGGAGGCGCCCGGATTCGGCAAGGCCGAGGTCGTGCCGGATTCAGGGCTGATGGACCCTGGTGAGGCCGTGAGGGGAGGCTTCGCCGGCCAGGAGCGGCCAGAGAATGTCTGTGTCAGTTATACGGATCGCATCCACGAAGCGTTTTTCTCTTGACTTGGCGGTGGCAGTCCAGTAATTTCGACAAGAATTAAGGGTAGTTAAAAAACGGACGAAAATTTTGGGGAGAAACCTTACTTCCTTTATTAGTAGGTAATAGATAGCAAAAGTGCCCGTGCGTTGCAACGGGTTTTAATTAAAAAGCATATTTTTTTCATCTAAAAATGCTAACAGTTCTTTTCTGGATCTAAAAAATACCATTACAAACAATTAAGCTGCTTATGCCCTCTAAATTTCATATTTATATCATTGTAAGTATAGTAACTTTTCACCCCTTGAATCTGGTAATAATATTTCCTTATTGGTCGCCTCCGCTGAACTGCACAAACCAGCTACCAATCCAAAATTGGCCAAACATATGCCCATGCATTGACACTGGATAGAATAGATGATCTAATTATAATTTTGTAGAGAAAACAAATTAACAACCAAAGTTCGGGACACAAATTCTATTATAGGAATTTAGTCATCTGAGTGAAGTTGTGAACCCAAAATTGAATCATGCTGTAGCTAATAATACTATAAAGAAGACATAAAACAAAAATACATTTCAGTTGTTAGGCTTACAAGGTTGTCTTGAGTATGAATTAAGGAGTACTAAACTGAGACATGAAATAAGTAAAGGAAATTGCCGTACATGAAAATATTTTCAGGTTCAGGAAACATGAGAAAAATGCTATGGCATGTAGATGGCATCTAAAAAGTTGATACCTGGAATAGTATCTTTGAGTGGAATTAAAAAGTTGAACTGAACCTGTTCTCTGGAAATAAAAGAAGTTCAACTGAATCTAATCCCTAAAAATAAAAGAAGAAATTTGAACTGAACCTAATATTTTGCTTAAGAGTGAACCTGATACATGTCGTTCAGGTTCCAACTGAACCTGATCTCTTGTTTGCTGACATGCTGCTTCTGCCTCCAGCTGCTTCCAAAGTAACATATGGTATCTGCCTGTCCTGTCCTTCTCATCAGCTTTACACGACTCAGTTTTCAGTTTCTCGAGCTATGTCAAGTTAAGAAGAACCTGTAAACTTCTGCAGTTATGATCAAAACGCTGATAGATGGAGCCCCTGGAAACCGCAGTTTTGAACGGAGCAGCGCACAAAATATCAACCAATAATTGCATGGTATCCACTGTTGTACAGAACGGATGGAGACAACCCATGACACAACGATGTAAAGAAGTGTATTCAGCTTTGGAAATGGCAGTATGTTGATTATATAACAACAGGAGGACCTTGTGCTTTTTAGGCTCCGTTCGGAACGGAGGAAACATGTAGGAATTTTGCAGGTTTCGTTTCCCGTGGAAATTTTTCCTTCGGCAGCGTTCGGAACAAAGGAACGGCAGTCGCAATTCCTTAGGAAAGGAAACCTTTCCTTCATTTTTTGCGGGAAACAAAACATCTACCAGGACTGGATTTTTTCGGGAGGCCCGAGGCAACCGCTGCAGTGCTGAACTGGATAGCCTCCGGTAAACACAACAATTGTAAAGTAGGTGGACTTTGTCTAGGTGAACCAAGGCCCAAGGGAAAGCATGTGACGGAAAACAGACGTGGTGCATATGGTCTAGGTTCATCCATAGAGTTGATCAACAAAGTAGCCTGCAAGCCTGACTGCTCTCAATATACACATAGGCGCCGCACGGGCCGCTCCAGCGTGCGGCGGGTTGCGTCGCGATTCTTATAAAAGTCGATCACACGGGTAAAAACCAGTCGTCCTACCCTTTATCCTTATCCCCTCATAGACTATTGCTGGCCACTCATTCTCTCGCACGCACTGGCCGCCATGGGAGGGCAGCCTCGAGGAGGAACCGCGGCGCACGGACGGCTCCGCAGGCAAGAGAGGAGGAGGTGCGGCCGCCGTCCTCGAGCCTCCGCCGACGAGGAAGGACGAGGTGAGGCGGAAGTAGAGCTCCACCGCCACAAACGAGCGAGAAGGAGGTGCGCCGCAGCGAGGGCTCCACTAGGCCAGCGAGGGAGGAGGAGGCGAGGCGCACGGACGGCAGACGGCTCCGCCAGGTCGCCATCCTCTAGCCGCCGCAGACGAGCAAGGATGATACGAGGCGCAAGGAGGGCTCCACCGTCCCCGACGAGCGACGAGGAGGTGCCGCGTTGCGAGGGCTCCACCAGGCCGCCGACGACGACGAGGGAAGAGGAGGAGGTGCGGCGCAGCGAGCGGTCCACCCGGCCGACGACAACAAGGGAGGAGGAGGTCCGGCACAGCGAGCGGTACGGTCCACTACTAGGCTGACGACAACAAAGGAGGTGGAGTCGCATCGCATGGCTTCACCAGGCCGCCTCCGTCAGTCGAGGAGGAAGCACGACGCAGCGGGGCTCCGCCTGCGATGCACCGCCGACGAGCATGCGGCATGGAGGCTGCCGCCGACCACGCAGAGGGGTGGCCCTGGTCGATGAGTACACAAATGTGCCGGTGGGATACTTCGCTGAGTTTTCCTTCTCTTCCTAATCTCGATTCGTTTGAGATCATCTGTGGCCTATTTTGGAACTTTACATGTGAACCAAATACTCTGATTCCTTTATCGTATGCGTCTCGATTTTGATTTTTGTGGAGTGAGATGAATCGCTCTTTTTTGTTCAATTAAATTGTCAATCATGTACTACAAACCTGGCAACTATGTGAAATTAACCTGGCAGTTAGTGACTAACATATGCCGGCAACTAAAATGCATCTTACAATTCTGGCAGTTATGTGAAATTAACCTGGCAATTACTCATTAAGTATAGTTAGCTTGGCAATCATGCACTGCGAATCTGGAGACTAAGTGAAATTAATCTGGCAGTTGGACACTGATTTTGGCTGGCAACTAAACCTAATTAACTTGGGGTATAATGCACTGTAAATTAGGTACTAATTTGACTGGCAAGCAAAATGTAATTAACCCTAAAATTATACACTGCAAATTAAGCAAGCAGGAAAAACAATTTTTGCAAACATATGTGTAAGTTGATGTTAAATATTATGTGAGAGATGATAAGTGCAGAAATTGTAGTAGTAATACTAGTACTTAGTACATCAGCAGTGTGGATCTTTTCTTCTAATTTAATAAGCTAGCTGACATGTACATGTACGAGAGTCACATCTCAACACAGCATGCATGCGACGCTTTTGGGGGGTGTATGCGCCGGTCGCCTGGCCCAGCATAAGCCGCCGCACGGATTGAGAATTGTGCGGCGCCGCTGCGTAGCACGGTCCTTTAATCAATTTGCTCCATGTCGTTGGTATCAACTCCCATCCTGTATTCCGAACACTAGCCAATGCGTTTGCTCCTCCATTTTCCAATCCTAAGTTTTACACATATACAACTTTCCTATTCCTCTGATTTTCGATGTTCCTTTGTTTTCTCACCCTATGTTCCGAACGGAGCCTTAAGATGAATCGATCGGAGGATTTAGGAGGCGTAATCTCTTGCTGGAATGAAATCGCTGCTGCCTGGAACCGTGGAAGCTGCAAATTCCATGGTCTGCCTTCTCAGTGTCGCGAAAGAAGGGCACCTGCGGCGCGCCGGCCTCCACACCGAGGCCATATGCTCGACGGACCACTCCCAGGCTACTATGCATCTGTTCCTCTTCCTTTCGTGTAGTGTGGCAAGGACGAAGCTGCCCGTCGGCTCGTCAAACACTTGCGCTGACTCCCTGACCGGAACGACACCTCCAGCTCCAACGGTATTCGCACGTTACCTTTGGGCTTTGGCCGTGATGCGGAATCCTAGCGCCGCCGCCTGATTGGTGTCGATGGCGACGCGGCCAGGTTCCCGGATTCAGAGTTTCAGACTAAGAAAAGGAGGAAATAAGAGTCACCAGAGATGACGAGTCTCCCACCGGGCCAAGCGCTGGCTGCAACAAGGCATCTTCCTCTCGTCGGCCTCGACGGAGCGACTCACCAGAGCCAAACTCGGAGCCAGGGATGGAGAGGGCTCCGCTCGTGGAGGTGCCGACGGTGCCAGGGCCGATGGCCCTGCACGCGCGCGGCCTGCATCCTTGCGCCACGTCGTTCGACTCGTTGCCGTCCTGAAGTAGGCGGGGGACCGCGCGACGGTGACCTCATGGAGACGTCGTGTCACGGCCGGAGGGAGCGGTGGCGGCAGGTCAAACCCTGGATCGGAGGCGAACTGCTTCTTTTTCAATCGAAGATTGTCTCCTCGCTCGGGAACCAGGAGGTATGTGGCTGCTTTGCTCTGGACTGCGGGATTATTTCGCAAAAGTTGGAAACAATATCTGGGATGGTCGCGCCGGTGGGATTCTCGCCGAGGTCGCCGCCGCCAGCGCTTGCCTCGCCGAGCAAGCCGAAAGAGAACCAGAGGGAGGCCGAGAACATATCTAGTGCTCCCACCCGTTTGTA
Organism: Lolium perenne; assembly: GCF_019359855.2. Lineage (NCBI taxonomy): Eukaryota > Viridiplantae > Streptophyta > Magnoliopsida > Poales > Poaceae > Lolium > Lolium perenne. Next base: position 61,286,062 of record NC_067250.2, on the reverse strand, counting down.
TGCTACCATTGCTATCGTATAAAAAATGTATTTTATATGTGTCAAAAAATTATGCGAAAAATTTTGAGTGCTCATGAAATAAGTCCCTACAATATCCCAAAATTTCATCTCCAAATTCGATATGGACACTGAGAAACAAAAAAGAGAAAATCTGCATGAATAGTGCTACCTAGTATCACAAAAAGACAAAATCAGAGAATGACACTATTCATGCTGATTTTCTCTTTTTTTTTCTCAGTGTCAATGTAGAATTTGGACATGAAATTTTGAGATGTTGTAGGTACATACTTCATGAGCACTCACATTTTTTCGTATAATTTTTTGACACGTATAAAATACATTTTTTATACGGTAGCAACGGTAGCATACGAAGGGGTGGGAGCACTAGATATTCTCTCGAGGGAGGCCGTCTTTGTTGGATCTGACGGACGACGCGAACCGTGTATAACCTAAGTGGTGGCAATGAATGTAATTTCAACCGAGAATCAGGGGCAATTTCAAACGGACGAAAAATAGGGGAGAAATCTTCCTTCCTTTATTAGTAGGTATAGATTCGGAATCTAACACGAATCTGTTGGGCCTAACATCTATCCGGAATGTAAAGCGTATACTGATTTGGCCTAAAAGCTTGGTATAGTTCAACTGGGCCACGCTCACTAAACTGGGTTCGTCATATTTATTTTCCATCAGTTGCCAAACCCGGCCTTGGTTCCATAGCTTGGGCTAGAGTTTCAGGAAACAAGAGTCTTTTTTTTTTTGTGTCGAAAACTAATTTTTTTTTTGATATATTGTTTCTAGAGAAATTCAATATCATGTTTTAGCCAGTTGGAGACAGCTTTTGAAAATGGAAACTACTGGCATCTTTTTCAAAATAAATTTTAGCCAAAAGTTCAAAATGTGAAAACTTCCAAATTTTTCGGTTCAAATCAGACCGAGGTACGTTCAACTCTACTAGAAAAGGCGGAGAAAAACAACCTCCTTTGCCGCATGGTACCTTACTAGTGGTCCAAACCTAGTAGAAATTGTGCCAATAACTTCCTCGTGAAACAACTTATCCGAAATGTGGGTTTCTAATATAATTGCTTTTGGTTGTGGTTTTACAAAACCATTGCCCAGGTAGTTGTTGTTTTCTAAACGACTCGGTCCTCCACCCACACAAGACATTCTCTTCACTTGGTGCTACCAAGGCATTCAAGACCTTCTCCGCACTCACGAAGCACTCAATGGCTACTGATGAGGTCATGTACCTTGGGTAAAAGGCGACATAGTCCATGGACTTGAGTGCTCCGACGCGCTGGACTGCAAACGCTAGCAACTTGGAGTACAAGACAATTAAGTTAAGACTAGTTTGTATTCAACGAGGACTCTACATGTGACCCTACGTACCCCCTCCACCCATATGAGGGGGGGGGGGGGGGTAGGGAGGACTCATGTGATATCCTCTCACAATTTTTCATTAGCCTCATACGACACACCACGGCCAGCATGAGAATACATGCTACGTTTAGCCACAAACATGATGTATGGTCTTAATTTACCATACAGTGTTTCTCGATGCATGAACATGTATAAATCATGTCTCTCTTGTGTGTAAGTGCTAACCCATCGGACCTTCGCATTTACGACGCTCGGTATAATTCATTAATGATAAAATGCATTCATAATACGGTTTGCTCTAGACAACAATATCTTTGGTGAACTCTATCTTTCTTTGTTCTCAGTGTTACCTCAAAAGACGGTACAGATGTAATGTGATCTTGTTATTGGGAAAATTATCGTCTTCTCCGAAAGGGAGATTGCAAATAGAAAAGGGTAAAAGAGCGATGAATGACAACCCCATATTCTTTTGCATCGACTCAATCCACATCATGGGTTGTATGTGGGCTTCCATCCTTTCTTAGGGCATCTCCAGCGGGGCGACGCATTTCGGACGTCCAAATTATCCGCTGGTGTCCGTTTGCGTCGCCTGGCGGACGCCAAAATGACCGCGAGGGGCGAAATGTCCGTTTACGTCGGGGGCTACCTCCAGCGGTCCGACGCATTTTGGACATGCAAGTGTTTTTTTTTGCTACTTCTTTTCATTTTTGTTGAATGAGCAAGTTTAAACGCGAAAAAGTAGTACTCAATGATGTCATGTTGCTCCAATCGAATAGATTATAGCCTAAACAATTAACCGGATACGTCAATCGAATAGATTCAAACATATTTAACATACAAAGAAGATCAAATTTAAAAACATATAAACTAAAACTAATTTTTAGCCTTCTTGTTAGAAGGCCCTGCCTCGTCGTCCAAACTCCTGCGCCTCTTGCTTGTCACCTCCTCGTCGGAACTGGAGGATGACGCGCCTGTCGAGGAGTTGAAACTGGAAGAAATGGCGTCTTCGTCGTCGTCGTCGGTGAACGGACGGCGACGCGCCGCCCGCGCCAGCGCCCTTGCCCGGGCTCTGGACTTCTTCCTTGCCGCCGCCTTATCGTCCACCGCCTCCTGCGCCTCCAACCGGGCGAACTTGGTGTCGGAGTCCTCCTCCTCCTCCTGCCCCTCCTCCTCGTCCTCGGCGTCGCTGCCAGCGCCGCCTCCGTCCTCCTCCTAGCCTTCGCTGACATTGTCGCCTCCGTCCTCCTCCTCCTCACTCGGCGTGGAGGCAGGGTCGCTGGGCGTGTGATGGCGCGTGAGACACACGTCTGTTGGGAACCCCAAGAGGAAGGTGTGATGCGTACAGCAGTGATGTCTACGGGTGCTTCTATTCTTGTAGACAGTGTTGGGCCTCCAAGAGCAGAGGTTTGTAGAACAGCAGCAAGTTTCCCTTAAGTGGATCACCCAAGGTTTATCGAACTCAGGGAGGAAGAGGACAAAGATATCCCTCTCAAGCAACCCTGCGATCACAATACAAGAAGTCTCTTGTGTCCCCAACACACATAATACACTTGTCAGATGTATAGGTGCACTAGTTCGGCGAAGAGATAGTGAAATACAAGTGGTATGAATGAATATGAGCAGTAGTAACGGCGCCAGAAAAGTGCTTGCTGGCGTGCATTTGATGGTAGTAATATTGCAGGAAGTAAAGATGCAAGAAACAAGAAACAAGCGATGATTGCAGTATTTGGAAACAAGGCCTAGGGATCATACTTTTACTAGTGGACACTCTCAACATTGATCACATAAATAAATAAGTTCTCTTCCTTTGTGCTACATATACTCTTGTTTGATAATGAACACCATTCGTTGTGTAGGGCTACAAGAGCACCTCAATGCCGGAGTTAACAAGCTCCACAACATTCGGCATTCATATTTAAATAACCTTTAGAGCATAATAGATCTTTGCAATTTAAACCGAGTACTAACATAGCATGCACACTGTCACCATCACACTACGAAGGGGGAATAAATCACATCAATACTATCATAGTAATAATTAACTCCATAACCTACAAGAGATTATGATCATAGCCTACACCAAGTACTACACGATGCACACACTGTCACCATTACACCGTGAAGGAGGAATAGACTACTTTAATAATATCACAAGAGTAGCACATAGACTAATAGTGATACAAGCTCATATGAATCTCAATCATGTAAGGCAGATCATGAGATCATTGTATTGAAGTACATAGGAGAGAGATTAACCACATAGCTACCGGTACAGCCCTTAGCCTCGATGGAGAACTACTCCCTCCTCATGGGAGACAGCAGCGTTGATGAAGATGGCGGTGGTGTCGATGGAGGAGCCTTCCGGGGGCACTTCCCCGTCCCGGCGGCGTGCCGGAACAGAGACTCCTGTCCCCCAGATCTTGGCTTCGCGATGGCGGTGGCTCTGGAAGGTTTCTCGTACCGTGGCTTTTCCGTATCGAGGTTTTAGGTCAGGGACCTTTAAATAGGCGAAGAGGCGGAGTCGGAGGGCTGACGGGGCGATGACACAACAGGGGGCGCGGCCCAGGCCCTGGCCACGCCGCCCTATCATCTGGGCCCACCAGGGCTCCCCTCTGGTGGCTCTCGGGTGTTCTGGAAGCTTCGTGGAAAAATAGGATGATGGGCATTGATTTCGTCCGATTCCGAGAATATTTCCTTACTACGATTTCTGAAACCAAAAACAGCAGAAAACAGCAACAGGCCCTTCGGCATCTCGTCAATAGGTTAGTCCGGAAAACGCATAAATATGACATATAATGTGTATAAAACATGTGAGTATCATCATAAAAGTAGCATGGAACATAAGAAATTATAGATACGTTTGGGACGTATCAAGCATTCCCAAGCTTAGTTCCTACTCGCCCTCGAGTAGGTAAACGATAACAAGGATAATTTCTGAAGTGACATGCTATCATAATCTTGATCAATACTATTGTAAAGCATATGAGATGAATGAAGTGATTCGAAGCAATGGTGAAGATAATGAGTAAACAAATGAATCATATAGCAAAGACTTTTCATGAATAGTACTTTCAAGACAAGCATCAATAAGACTTGCATAAGAGTTACCCATAAAGCAATAAATTCAAAGTAAAAGCATTGAAGCAACACAAAGGAAGATATAAGTTTCAGCGGTTGCTTTCAACTTCAACATGTATATCTCATGGATAATTGTCAACACAAAGTAATATAACAAGTGCAATAGGTAAACATGTAAGAATCAATGCACACAGTTGACACAAGTGTTTGCTTCTGGGATAGAAAGAATAGGTAAACTGACTCAACAATAAAGTAAAAGACTGGCCCTTCGCAGAGGGAAGCATGGATTAAATCATGTGCTAGAGCTTTTCAAGTTTTGAAATCATATAGAGAGCATAAAAGTAAAGTTTTGAGAGGTGTTTGTTGTTGTCAACGAATGGTAATGGGTACTCTAACTACCTTATCAACCAGACTTTCAAGAGCGGCTCCCATGAAGGACGTTATCTCTACCAGCAAGGTAGATCATCCCTCTTCTCTTTTGTTTACACATGTATTTTAGTTTCATTATTTATAGATGACACTCCTCCCAACCTTTTGCTTACACAAGCCATGGCTAACCGCATCCTCGGGTGCCTTCCAACATTCAGATACCATGGAGGAGTGTCTATTTGCAAAATTAAGTTGCTTACTGATGAATCAGAGCAAAACATGTGAAGAGAATTATTAATGAAGGTTAATTAATTGGGGGATGGGAACCCCGCGCCAGCTCTTTTTGCAAAATTATTGGATAAGCGGATGAAGCCACTAGTCCATTGTGAAAGTCTGTCAAAAGTAAATGACAAGATCGAAAGATAAAACACCACATACTTCCTCATGAGCTATAAAACATTGACACAAATAAGAGATAATAGCTTTTGAATTGTTTAAAGGTAGCACATGAAGTATTTACTTGGAATGGCAGAGAAATACCATGTAGTAGGTAGGTATGGTGGACACAAATGGCATAGTTTTTGGCTCAAGGATTTGGATGCACGAGAAGAATTCCTCTCAATACAAGGCTAGGCTAGCAAGGTTGTTTGAAGCAAACTCAAGTATAAAAGGTGCAGCAAAGCTCACATATGAACATATTGTAGCTATTATAAGACTTTAAATTGTCTCCTTGTTGTTCAAACACCTTAACCAGAAAATATCTAGACTCTAGAGAAACTAATCATGCAAACCAGATTTTAACAAGCTCTATGTAGTTCTTCATTAATAGGTGCAAAGTACATGATGCAAGAGCTTAAACATGATCTATATGAGCACAACAATTGCCAAGTATCAAATTATTCAAGACATTATACCATTTACCACATGCGGCATTTTCTGTTTCCAACCATATAACAATGAACGAAGCAGTTTCAACCTTCACAATGAACATTAAAAGTAAAGCTAAGAACACATGTGTTCATATGCAACAGCAGAGCGTGTCTCTCTCCCACACAAGCATGATGGATCATATCTTATTCAAACACAAAACAAAAATAAAATCACACAGACGCTCCAAGTAAAGTACATAAGATGTGACCGAATAAAAATATAGTTTCAAGAGAAATGACCTGATAAGTTGTCGATGAAGAAGGGGATGCCTTGGGCATCCCCAAGCTTAGATGCTTGAGTCTTCTTGAAATATCCAGGGATGAACCACGGGGGCATCCCCAAGCTTAGACTTTTCACTCTTCTTGATCATAGTATATCATCTTCCTCTCTTGACCCTTGAAAACTTCCTCCACACCAAACTCAAAACAAACTCATTAGAGGGTTAGTGCATAATCAAAAATTCACATGTTCAGAGGTGACACAACCATTCTTAACACTTCCGGACATTGCTCAAAGCCACTGGAAGTTAATGGAACAAAGAAATCCATCCAACACAGCAAAAGAGGCAATGCGAAATAAAAGGCAGAATCTGTCAAAATAGAACAGTCCGTAAAGACGAATTTTATAGAGGCACCAGACTTGCTCAGATGAAAATTCCCAAATTGAATGAAAGTTGTGTACATATCTGAGGATCACGCACGTAAATTGCCAGATTTTTCTGATTTACCTACAGAGAGGCATATTGAAATTCGTGACAGCAAGAAATCTATTTCTGCGCAGCAATCCAAATCTAGTATCAACCTTACTATCAAAGACTTCACTTGGCACAACAATGCAATAAAATAAAGATAAGGAGAGGTTGCTACAGTAGTAACAACTTCCAAGACTCAAATATAAAACAAAAGTACTGTAGTAAAATAAACACATGGGTTATCTCCCAAGAAGTGCTTTCTTTATAGCCATTATGATGGGCTCAGCAGTTTTAATGATGCTCACATGAAAAATAGAGAATGAAGCAAAAAGGAGCATCAAGAAGCAAATTCAAAACAAATTTAAGCCTAACATGCTTCCTATGCATAGGAATCTTGTACACAAATAAATTCATGAGGAGCAAAGTGACAAGCATAGGAAGATAAAAGACAAGTAACTTCAAAATTTTCAGCATATAGAGAGGTGTTTTAGTACCATGAAAATTTCTACAACCATATTTTCCTCTCTCATAATAACTTTCAGTGGCATCATGAACAAACTCAACAATATAACTATCAAATGAAACATTCTTATCATGAGCTATATGCATAAAATTATTACTCTCCACATAAGCATAATCAATTTTATTAGTTGTAGTGGGAGCAAATTCAACAAAGTAGCTATCATTATTATTCTCATCATCAAATATAGGAGGCATAGTATAATCATAATAAGCTTTATCCTCCATAGTAGGCGTGATACGTCTCCGACGTATCGATAATTTCTTATGTTCCATGCCACATTATTGATGTTATCTACATGTTTTATGCACACTTTATGTCATATTCGTGCATTTTCTGGAACTAACCTATTAACAAGATGCCGAAGTGCCGTCTTGTTTTCTGCTGTTTTTGGTTTCAGAAATCCTAGTAAGGAAATATTCTCGGAATTGGACGAAATCAGAGCCCAGGGGCCTATTTTTCCACGAAGCTTCCAGAAGTCCGAAGACGAAACGAAGAGGGGCCACGAGGCAGCCAGAGCATAGGGCGGCACGGCCCCTGCCCTGGCCGCGCGGCCCTATGGTTTGGGCCCCTCGCGCCGCCTCTTGACCTACCTTTCCGCCTACTTAAAGCCTCCGTGACGAAACCCCCAGTACCGAGAGCCACGATACGGAAAACCTTCCAGAGACGCCGCCAACGCCGATCCCATCTCGGGGGATCCAGGAGATCGCCTCCGGCACCCTGCCGGAGAGGGGAATCATCTCCCGGAGGACTCTACGCCGCCATGGTCGCCTCCGGTGTGATGTGTGAGTAGTCTACCCCTGGACTATGGGTCCATAGCAGTAGCTAGATGGTTGTCTTCTCCCCATTGTGCTATCATTGTCGGATCTTGTGAGCTGCCTAACATGATCAAGATCATCTATCTGTAATTCTATATGTTGCGTTTGTTGGGATCCGATGAATAGAGAATACTTGTTATGTTGATTATCAAAGTTATATCTACGTGTTGTTTATGATCTTGCATGCTTTCCGTTACTAGTAGATGCTCTGGCCAAGTAGATGCTTGTAACTCCAAGAGGGAGTATTTATGCTCGATAGTGGGTTCATGCCTCGCATTGACACTGGGACAAGGACAGAAAGTTCTAAGGTTGTGTTGTGCTGTTGCCACTAGGGATAAAACATTGATGCTATGTCTAAGGATGTAGTTGTTGATTACATTACGCACCATACTTAATGCAATTGTCTGTTGCTTTGCAACTTAATACTGGAGGGGTTCGGATGATAACTTTGAAGGTGGACTTTTTAGGCATAGATGCAGTTGGATGGCGGTCTATGTACTTTGTCGTAATGCCCAATTAAATCTCACTATAATCATCATGATATGTATGTGCATGGTCATGCTCTCTTTATTTGTCAATTGCCCAACTGTAATTTGTTCACCCAACATGCTGTTTATCTTATGGGAGAGACACCTCTAGTGAACTGTGGACCCCGGTCCAATTCTCTTTACTGAAATACAATCTACTGCAATACTTGTTCTACTGTTTTCTGCAAACAATCATCTTCCACACAATACGGTTAATCCTTTGTTACAGCAAGCCGGTGAGATTGACAACCTCACTGTTTCGTTGGGGCAAAGTACTTTGGTTGTGTTGTGCAGGTTCCACGTTGGCGCCGGAATCCCTGGTGTTGCGCCGCACTACATCCCGCCGCCATCAACCTTCAACGTGCTTCTTGACTCCTACTGGTTCGATAAACCTTGGTTTCTTACTGAGGGAAACTTGCTGCTGTACGCATCACACCTTCCACTTGGGGTTCCCAACGAGCGTGTGCTTTACGCGTCATCAAGCTAAATTTCTGGCGCCGTTGTTGGGAGATCAAGACACGCTGCAAGGGGAGTCTCCACTTCTCAATCTCTTTACTTTGTTTTTGTCTTGCTTAGTTTTATTTACTACTTTGTTTGCTGCACTAAATCAAAATACAAAAAAAATTAGTTGCTAGTTTTACTTTATTTGCTATCTTGTTCGCTATATCAAAAACACAAAAAAATTAGTTATTACTTATTTCATCATGTTTCCTTTTAATTTTACCACGAAAGACATACCGGTAGGACATGGGTCTATAGTTGGGAGAAATAATATAGAAGAATTTTTCAATCATGTTAGTACCATTGAAAATTTTGAAGATAGACACTTGGTAGACCTTGCGCCTACTTATGAAATTGCTGCTGCGCATTTAGTTCGCCTATTGGAAACTAAATTTGTTAATCTTAATCCTATAATCCAACACATGTTTCTCACACTTGGTGATATGGAAGAAGGGGAAAAGAAAGATTTTGTTTTAGAAACCCTTCTTAGAGAATTTGGTGGTCTAGCAAGAGAAGCTAGAAAGGTCTTTGCTAAATTTAATATGCTTGGTTCTCATACTAATTTTGTTAGTCTCCTTGAAAAGATGGACATGGATAGAATAAGATACACTAATAATATTGATGATGGTGGGGAGATCAAAGCACCAATACCATGTAAACTCTTAGCTATGAATGATGCACTAGAAAATAACTATGCTTGGCATGTTCCTGAAAATTTGTTTGATGAGAGTAGCACGCCTAAGATTAATGAAAAGGGAGATGCTAAAACTTATGTATCTAATATATTATGCCTGGTTGAGAAAACTCCGCACCCCGCTGAGAATGCACCACCCTTTGATAATACTTGATACACACTTTCTGCGCCTAGCTGAAAGGCGTTAAAGAAAAGCGCTTATGGGAGACAACCCATATTTTTACCTACAGTACTTTGTTTTTATTTTGTGTCTTGGAAGTTGTTTACTACTGTAGCAACCTCTCTTTATCTTAGTTTTGTGTTTTGTTGTGCCAAGTTAAGCCGTTGATAGAAAAGTAAGTACTAGATTTGGATTACTGCGCAGTTCCAGATTTCTTTGCTGTCACGAATCTGGGACCACCTCCCTGTAGGTAGCTCAGAAAATTAAGCCAATTTACGTGCATGATCCTCAGATATGTACGCAACTTTCATTCAATTTGAGCATTTTCATTTGAGCAAGTCTGGTGCCATTTTAAAATTCGTCAATACGAACTGTTCTGTTTTGACAGATTCTGCCTTTTATTTCGCATTGCCTCTTTTGCTATGTTGGATGAATTTCTTTGATCCACTAATGTCCAGTAGCATTATGCAATGTCCAGAAGTGTTAAGAATGATTGTGTCACCTCTGAATATGTTAATTTTTATTGTGCACTAACCCTCTAATGAGTTGTTTCGAGTTTGGTGTGGAGGAAGTTTTCAAGGATCAAGAGAGGAGTATGATGCAACATGATCAAGGAGAGTGAAAGCTCTAAGCTTGGGGATGCCCCGGTGGTTCACCCCTGCATATATTAAGAAGACTCAAGCGTCTAAGCTTGGGGATGCCCAAGGCATCCCCTTCTTCATCGACAACATTATCAGGTTCCTCCCCTGAAACTATATTTTTATTCCATCACATCTTATGTGCTTTTTCTTGGAGCGTCGGTTTGTTTTTGTTTTTGTTTTGTTTGAATAAAATGGATCCTAGCATTCACTTTATGGGAGAGAGACATGCTCCGCTGTAGCATATGGACAAGTATGTCCTTAGTTTCTACTCATAGTATTCATGGCGAAGTTTCTTCTTCGTTAAATTGTTATATGGTTGGAATTGGAAAATGATACATGTAGTAATTGCTATTAATGTCTTGGGTAATGTGATACTTGGCAATTGTTGTGCTCATGATTAAGCTCTTGCATCATATGCTTTGCACCCATTAATGAAGAAATACATAGAGCATGCTAAAATTTGGTTTGCATATTTGGTTTCTCTGGTCTAGATAATTTCTAGTATTGAGTTTGAACAACAAGGAAGACGGTGTAGAGTCTTATAATGTTTTCAATATGTCTTTTATGTGAGTTTTGCTACACCGGTTCATCCTTGTGTTTGTTTCAAATAAGCCTTGCTAGCCTAAACCTTGTATCGAGAGGGAATACTTCTCATGCATCCAAAATACTTGAGCCAACCACTATGCCATTTGTGTCCACCATACCTACCTACTACATGGTATTTTCCGCCATTCCAAAGTAAATTGCTTGAGTGCTACCTTTAAAATTCCATCATTCACCTTTGCAATATATAGCTCATGGGACAAATAGCTTAAAAACTATTGTGGTATTGAATATGTAATTATGCACTTTATCTCTTATTAAGTTGCTTGTTGTGCGATAACCATGTTCACTGGGGACGCCATCAACTACTCATTGTTGAATTTCATGTGAGTTGCTATGCATGTCCGTCTTGTCTGAAGTAAGAGCGATCTACCACCTTATGGTTAAGCATGCATATTGTTAGAGAAGAACATTGGGCCGCTAACTAAAGCCATGATCCATGGTGGAAGTTTCAGTTTTGGACATATATCCTCAATCTCAAATGAGAAAATTATTAATTGTTGTTATATGCTTATGCATAAAAGAGGAGTCCATTATCTGTTGTCTATGTTGTCCCGGTATGGATGTCTAAGTTGAAGAATAATCAATAGCGAGAAATCCAATGCGAGCTTTCTCCTTAGACCTTTGTACAAAGCATAGAGGTACCCCTTTGTGACACTTGGTCAAAACATGTGCATTGTGATGATCCGGTAGTCCAAGCTAATTAGGACAAGGTGCGGGCACTATTAGTACACTATGCATGAGGCTTGCAACTTATAAGATATAATTTACATGATGCATATGCTTTATTACTACCGTTGACAAAATTGTTTCATGTTTTCAAAATCAAAGCTCTAGCACAAATATAGCAATCGATGCTTTTCCTCCATGGAGGACCATTCTTTTACTTTCAATGTTGAGTCAGTTCACCTATTTCTCTCCACCTCAAGAAGCAAACACTTGTGTGAACTGTGCATTGATTCCTACATACTTGCTTATTGCACTTATTATATTACTCTATGTTGACAATATCCATGAGATATACATGTTACAAGTTGAAAGCAACCGCTGAAACTTAATCTTCTTTTGTGTTGCTTCAATGCTTTTACTTTAAATTATTGCTTTATGAGTTAACTCTTATGCAAGACTTAATTGATGCTTGTCTTGAAGTGCTATTCATGAAAAGTCTTTGCTTTATGATTCACTTGTTTACTCATGTCATATACATTGTTTTGATCGCTGCATTCACTACATATGCTTTACAAATAGTATGATCAAGATTATGATGGCATGTCACTCGTAAATTATCTGTGTTATCGCTTTTACCTCGCTCGGGACGAGCAGAACTAAGCTTGGGGATGCTGATACGTCTCCGACGTATCGATAATTTCTTATGTTCCATGCCACATTATTGATGTTATCTACATGTTTTATGCACACTTTATGTCATATTCGTGCATTTTCTGGAACTAACCTATTAACAAGATGCCGAAGTGCCGATTCTTTGTTCTGCTGTTTTTGGTTTCAGAAATCCTAGTAAGGAAATATTCTCGGAATTGGACGAAATCAAAGCCCAGGGGCCTATTTTTCCACGAAGCTTCCAGAAGTCCGAAGACGAAACGAAGAGGGGCCACGAGGCAGCCAGAGCATAGGGCGGCACGGCCCCTGCCCTGGCCGCGCGGCCCTATGGTCTGGGCCCCTCGCGCCGCCTCTTGACCTACCCTTCCGCCTACTTAAAGCCTCCGTGACGAAACCCCCAGTACCGAGAGCCACGATACGGAAAACCTTCCGCAGACGCCGCCAACGCCGATCCCATCTCGGGGATCCAGGAGATCGCCTCCGGCACCCTGCCCGAGAGAGGGGAATCATCTCCCGGAGGACTCTACGCCGCCATGGACGCCTCCGGTGTGATGTGTGAGAAGTCAACCCCTCGACTATGGGTCCAAAGCAGTTGCTAGATGGTTGACTTCTCCCCATTGTGCTATCATTGTCGGATCTTGTGAGCTGCCTAACATGATCAAGATCATCTATCTGTAATTCTATATGTTGCGTTTGTTGGGATCCGATGAATAGAGAATACTTGTTATGTTGATTATCAAAGTTATATCTACGTGTTGTTTATGATCTTGCATGCTTTCCGTTACTAGTAGATGCTCTGGCCAAGTAGATGCTTGTAACTCCAAGAGGGAGTATTTATGCTCGATAGTGGGTTCATGCCTCGCATTGACACCTCGGGACAAGTGATGTAAAGTTCTAAGGTTGTGTTGTGCTGTTGCCACTAGGGATAAAACATTGATGCTATGTCTAAGGATGTAGTTGTTGATTACATTACGCACCATACTTAATGCAATTGTCTGTTGCTTTGCAACTTAATACTGGAGGGGGTTCGGATGATAACCTGAAGGTGGACTTTTTAGGCATAGATGCAGTTGGATGGCGGTCTATGTACTTTGTCGTAATGCCCAATTAAATCTCACTATAATCATCATGATATGTATGTGCATGGTCATGCTCTCTTTATTTGTCAATTGCCCAACTGTAATTTGTTCACCCAACATGTTGTTTATCTTATGGGAGAGACACCTCTAGTGAACTGTGGACCCCGGTCCAATTCTCTTTACTGAAATACAATCTACTGCAATACTTGTTCTACTGTTTTCTGCAAACAATCATCTTCCACACAATACGGTTAATCCTTTGTTACAGCAAGCCGGTGAGATTGACAACCTCACTGTTTCGTTGGGGCAAAGTACTTTGGTTGTGTTGTGCAGGTTCCACGTTGGCGCCGGAATCCCTGGTGTTGCGCCGCACTACATCCCGCCGCCATCAACCTTCAACGTGCTTCTTGACTCCTACTGGTTCGATAAACCTTGGTTTCTTACTGAGGGAAACTTGCTGCTGTACGCATCACACCTTCCACTTGGGGTTCCCAACGAGCGTGTGCTTTACGCGTCATCAAGGCGGCACCAAAATACCACTATCATTATAATCATCATAAATAGGAGGCATATCATAATCAACATAAACTTTCTCCTCAATACCCGGAGGGCTAAAGAGATCATTTTCATCAAAACCGACCTCCCCAAGCTTAGAATTTTCTATATCATTATCAACAATGGTGTTCAAAGCGTTCATACTAATATTACTACCAGCATGCAAATAAGATTCCATAGGTTTTTTAATTTTCGCCTTAAACCATTCATGTCTTGACTCAGGAAATAGTTTAAAAAGCTCACAGATGTTTTCCATTATGCCTTACTAGTGTTTAACAAGAAACAAAAAGATGCAATTGCAGGATCTAAAGGAAATAGCTTCGAACACACACACAACGGCAACAGAAAAGTACTTAGTTACCTGGGACCGGAGTATGAGTGCCTTTTACCTTTCCTCCCCAGCAACGGCGCCAGAAAAGTGCTTGATCTCTACGGGTGCTTCTATTCTTGTAGACAGTGTTGGGCCTCCAAGAGCAGAGGTTTGTAGAACAGCAGCAAGTTTCCCTTAAGTGGATCACCCAAGGTTTATCGAACTCAGGGAGGAAGAGGACAAAGATATCCCTCTCAAGCAACCCTGCGATCACAATACAAGAAGTCTCTTGTGTCCCCAACACACCTAATACACTTGTCAGATGTATAGGTGCACTAGTTCGGCGAAGAGATAGTGAAATACAAGTGGTATGAATGAATATGAGCAGTAGTAACGGCGCCAGAAAAGTGCTTGCTGGCGTGCAGTTGATGGTAGTAATATTGCAGGAAGTAAAGATGCGATAAAAAGAAACAAGCGATGATTGCAGTATTTGGAAACAAGGCCTAGGGATCATACTTTCACTAGTGGACACTCTCAACATTGATCACATAAATAAATAAGTTCTCTTCCTTTGTGCTACATATACTCTTGTTTGATAATGAACACCATTCGTTGTGTAGGGCTACAAGAGCACCTCAATGCCGGAGTTAACAAGCTCCACAACATTCGGCATTCATATTTAAATAACCTTTAGAGCATAATAGATCTTTGCAATTTAAACCGAGTACTAACATAGCATGCACACTGTCACCATCACACTACGAAGGGGGAATAAATCACATCAATACTATCATAGTAATAATTAACTCCATAACCTACAAGAGATTATGATCATAGCCTACACCAAGTACTACACGATGCACACACTGTCACCATTACACCGTGAAGGAGGAATAGACTACTTTAATAACATCACAAGAGTAGCACATAGACTAATAGTGATACAAGCTCATATGAATCTCAATCATGTAAGGCAGCTCATGAGATCATTGTATTGAAGTACATAGGAGAGAGATTAACCACATAGCTACCGGTACAGCCCTTAGCCTCGATGGAGAACTACTCCCTCCTCATGGGAGACAGCAGTGTTGATGAAGATGGCGGTGGTTGATACGTCCAATTTGCATCACTATTTTATATCATAATTTGCTGTTATTCATTGATATATTTCATATTGGGACACAATACTTATGTTATTTCATCTATTTTGCATGTTTCATCATTATTGGAGGATCAAGCACCGGAGCTGGATTCTCGCTGGAAAAAGCACCGTCAGAACGCAATATTTCGGAAGATCAACTGTGGAAGGAAATTATACCAAAAATCCTATTTTTCAAGATGACGAAGGAAGCCAGAAGGAGGAGCCAGCTGGACCCAGGGTGGGCCCACACCATAGGGCGGCGCGGCCCATGGCCTGGCCGCGCCACCATGTGGTGTGGGGGCCCCACAGCCCCTTTCGCCTCCTTTTCTTCGCGAAACCCTTCGTCCCGAAAACCTAAGCCACAGAGGGTACCTCGCGAAGAGTTACAGCCGCCTCTGCGGGGCGGAGAACACCAGAGAGAAAAGAGCTCTCCGGCGGGCAGGAATCCGCCGGGGAAATTCCCTCCCGGAGGGGGAAATCGACGCCATCGTCACCGTCATCGAGCTGGACATCATCTCCATCACCATCATCATCATCTCCACCATCATCATTGCCGTCTCCACCGCTGGACATCATCACCGCCATTGCAATTTGGGTTTGATCTTGATTGTTTGATAGGGGAAACTCTCCCGGTATCGATCTCTACTTGTTGTTGATGCTATTGAGTGAAACCATTGAACCAAGTTTATGTTCAGATTGTTATTCATCATCATATCACCTCTGATCATGTTCCATATGATGTCTCATGAGTAGTTTGTTTAGTTCTTGAGGACATGGGTGAAGTCTAAATGTTAGTAGTGAATTATGGTTGAGTAATATTCAATGGTATGATATTTAAGTTGTGGTGTTATTCTTCTAGTGGTGTCATGTGAACGTCGACTACATGACACTTCACCATTTATGGGCCTAGGGGAATGCATCTTGTACTCGTTTGCCAATTGCGGGGTTGCCGGAGTGACAGAAACCTAAACCCCCGTTGGTATATCGATGCAGGAGGGATAGC
This sequence comes from Lolium perenne, assembly GCF_019359855.2. NCBI lineage: Eukaryota > Viridiplantae > Streptophyta > Magnoliopsida > Poales > Poaceae > Lolium > Lolium perenne. Next base: position 61,269,727 of record NC_067250.2, on the reverse strand, counting down.
AGGATCTCAGAGTTTAAGGCTGTGGTTAGATTTATTCTTAATTACTTTCTTGTAGTTGCGGATGCTTGCAAGGGGTATAATCACAAGTATGTATTAGTCCTAGGAAGGGCGGTACATTAGCATAGGTTCACCCACACAACACTTATCATAACAATGAAGATTATTTAGCCGTATGTAGCGAAAGCACTAGACTAAAATCCCGTGTGTCCTCGAGAACGTTTGGTCATTATAAGTAAACAAACCGGCTTGTCCTTTGTGCTAAAAAGGATTGGGCCACTCGCTGCAATTGTTACTCTCGCACTTTACTTACTCGTACTTTATTCAACTGTTACATCAAAACCCACTGAATACTTGTCTGTGAGCATTTACAGTGAATCCTTCATCGAAACTGCTTGTCAACACCTTCTGCTCCTCGTTGGGATCGACATTCTTACTTATCGAAAATACTACGATACACCCCCTATACTTGTGGGTCATCAAGACTATTTTCTGGTGCCGTTGCCGGGGAGTGAAGCGCTATTGGTAAGTGGAATTGGTAAGGAAAACCTTTACTGTTTGTGCTGATTTTATTTCTCGCTCTTTGCTATAAGTTATTATGGAGAGATCTTCTCTTCAATTTTGATTAGGGAAACCTACTACTACCGCAACGGTAGTGGATGAGGCGCTGGTGAGGAAGTGATACCATATAAAATACCTATGAAAATTATTGAACGTGTTATGGATAACCGCTATGAAGGGGATGGAACTGTCCATCCTGGTGATCATTTACTGTTTTTGCATGAATTATGCGGGTTATTCAAATGTGCAGGTATTGCTATGGATGAAGTGAGGAAGAAACTATTCTCTTTATCGCTGTCCGGTAAGGCGGCGCATTGGTATAAATTACTGGATAATGGGGATTCTCTTGAATGGAATGATATTGTGCCCCGGTTTTATTCTAAGTTCTATCCTCCAAGTGAAATTCACAAGGATCGGAATCGCATATATAATTTTTGGCCTCATGATGGAGAGAGTATTGCCCAAGCTTGGGGGAGATTGAAGTCTTCAATGCTCAAATGCCCCATTCATGAGCTTCCTGGTAATGTTATTATTGATAATTTCTATGCAAGACTTTCTTTTCAAGACAAGACCTTGCTGGATACTTCTTGTTGGATCATTTACACGCAACAAAGAAGAGTTTAAAAGGGACCTTCTTGATCGGATCCAAGAAAATACTGAAGGTTGGGAGAACGACAAGGATAGAGAATCAGGTATAATTTATGATTATAAATGCATTGAAGCTTTTATGGATACTGATAAATTTCGTAATATGAGTGCTACATATGGTCTTGATTCTCAAGTTGCTGCAAATCTTTATAAAGCTTTTGCCTCTCATTATTAATTGCCAAAGAAGAATTTTGATAAGTATCATGAACCGTATAAAGATAAAATTGATTCATCTATTAATAAATGCGTTGTAGTTGAAACTGCTGATCATGTGCTTCCGGAAGCTGATATTGAAAAAACTCCTTTCCCTGCTAAAATGAAGGAGTACTCTGTTATAAATAGTGCGGTTCATAAAAGTGAAAAGAAACCTGTAGAACCTGAAGAACAAATAAAAGTTGAACCTGCTGTTGCAATAGTTAAAGATCTTGTGACTAAAAATGTGGAGGATGGTCATATTATTTTCTGTGAAGATGCTTCTAATATTGTTTCACATCCTAATAAACCCAAACAAGTTAGTGTTCCTATGCTATCTGTTAGAATTGGTGATCATTGCTATTATGGATTATGTGATATTGGTGCAAGTGTTAGTGCTATTCCTTATGAGCTTTACACGGAGATTATGCACGAAATTGATTCTTGTGAACTTGAAGATATTGATGTGGTTATTCAGCTGGCTAATAGAGAAACTATTTCTCCAATTGGTATTGTTCGAGATGTGGAAGTTCTATGCGGTAAGATTAAATATCCTGTTGACTTTTTGGTACTTGGTTCTGCAGCTAGTGATTATTGTCCTATTATTTTTGGTAGACCTTTTCTAAATACTTGTGGAGCTATTATAGATTGCAAGAAAGAGAAAATTTTGACTAAATTTGCTGGTGAATCTTATGAGTTTAACTTCTCTAAATTTACCAAAACTCCTTATAAAGCTGATTTGCCTAATAATGATTTTAAAATGGAGCAAGTGTGCATCTATTGTTCTTGTTCCTAATAATCCTTTGCAGCAACATTTGGAGAATAGCGAGAGTGAAGTTTTTAGGAAAGAAAGAGATGAGCTTGAGGAAATTTTTCTCCGCCAACCTATTCTCAAGCATGATTTACCGGTGGAAGATTTGGGTACAACACCGCCACCAAAGGAAGATCCTGTTTTTGAATTAAAGCCTTTGCCTGATAATCTTAAATATGCTCATATTGATGATAAGAAAATATATCCTGTTATTATTAGTTCTAAGCTTTCAGAGATTGAGGAAGAAAGGTTATTGGAAATATTGAAGAAACACCGAGGAGCTATTGGCTATACTCTTGATGATTTGAAAGGGATTTCTCCTTCTATTTGCCAACATGCTATTAATATGGAAGATGATGCAAAGCCTGTTGTTGAACATCAGCGTCGTCTAATTCCGAAGATGAAGGAAGTGGTAAGGAATGAGGTATTAAGACTTCTTGAAGCTGGTATTATATATCCTATTGCTGATAGTAGATGGGTTAGTCCTGTGCATTGCGTTCCCAAGAAAGGAGGAATGACTCATTGTGCCTAATGATAATGATGAGCTCATCCCTCAAAGAGTAGTTGTAGGGTATAGAATGTGCATTGATTTTCGAAAAGTTAATAAAGTTACTAAGAAAGATCATTACCCTTTACCATTTATTGATCAAATGCTAGAAAGATTGTCTAAAAATACTCATTTTTGTTTTCTTGATGGTTATTCTGGGTTTTCACAAATTGTGTTAAAACTAAGGATCAAGAGAAAACCACTTTCACTTGTCCCTATGGAACTTATGCTTATAGACGTATGCCTTTTGGTTTATGTAATGCTCCTGCTACTTTTCAAAGATGCATGTCTGCTATTTTTCATGGTTTTTGTGAGAGTATTGTAGAGGTATTCATGGATGATTTTTCCATCTATGGGAATTCTTTTGATAGTTGCTTGCGAAACCTTGATAAAGTTTTGCAGAGATGTGAAGAAACTAACCTTGTTCTTAATTGGGAGAAATGCCACTTTATGGTTAATGAAGGAATTGTATTGGGACATAAAATTTCGAGAGAGGTATTGAAGTTGATAGAGCTAAAGTTGAAGCAATTGAGAAGATGCCCTATCCTAGGGATGTTAAAGGTATTCGTAGTGTTCTTGGTCATGCTGGGTTTTATAGGAGGTTTATTAAAGATTTCTCCAAGATTTCAAAACCTCTTACTAATCTTCTTCAAAAAGATGTATCATTTGTTTTTGATGATGATTGTAAGGAAGCTTTTGAAACTCTAAAGAAAGCCTTAACAACTGCTCCTATAGTTGAACCTCCTGATTGGAACTTACCATTTGAAATTATGTGTGATGCTAGTGATTTTGCTGTAGGCGCTGTTCTTGGACAGCGAGTAGATAAAAAACTAAATGTTATTCATTATGCTAGTAAAACTCTTGATGCTGCTCAAAGAAATTATGCTACAACTGAAAAAGAATTATTAGCTGTAGTCTTTGCTTGTGATAAATTTAGATCTTATATTGTTGATTCAAAAGTTACCATTCATACTGATCATGCTGCAATTAGATACCTTATGACAAAGAAAGATGCTAAGCCGAGGCTTATTAGATGGGTGCTTCTTTTGCAAGAATTTGATTTACATATTGTAGATAGGAAAGGTGCTGATAATCCTGTTGCTGATAATTTGTCTAGATTGGAAAATATTGCTTATGATCCTGTTCCTGTTAATGATAGTTTTCCAAATGAACAATTGGCTGTAATAAAGGTGAGCTCGCGAGATAGTCCTTGGTATGCTGATTACGCTAACTTTATTGTTTCCAAGTACTTGCCTCCAACCTTTTCAGCTCAGCAAAGGAGGAAATTCTTTTATGACTTGAGGCACTATTTCTGGGATGACCCACACTTATACAAAGAAGGAGTGGATGGTATTATGCGAAGATGTGTTCCCGAATATGAACAACAAGAGATATTGAGTAAATGTCATGGTAGTGCTTATGGAGGACATCACGCCGGAGAAAGAACCGCGCAAATGGTTCTACAATCAGGTTTTTATTGGCCAACTCTCTTCAAGGATGCGAGAAAGTTTATTTTATCTTGTGATGAATGCCAAAGGGTTGGTAACATCTCCAGAGGTAATGAAATGCCTATGAATTATACTCTTGTTATTGAACCGTTTGATTGTTGGGGATTTGACTTCATGGGACCTTTTCCATCTTCAGAAGGTAACACTCACATACTTGTTGCTGTTGATTATGTTACTAAATGGGTGGAAGCAATACCTACAAAAAGTGCTGATGGTGAGACCTCTTTAAGAATGCTTTTAGACATTATTTTTCCTAGATTTGGAGTGCCTAGATATATTATGACAGATGGAGGTTCTCATTTTATTCATGGAGGTTTTAGAAAAACTCTTGCTAAGTATGGTATTAATCATAGAATTGCTTCCGCTTATCATCCTCAAACTAGTGGTCAAGTAGAATTATCAAATAGAGAGATTAAATCTATTTTGGGAAAGACCGTTAATAAAACTAGAAAGAATTGGGCTAGTAAATTGAAGGATGCACTATGGGCTTATAGAACTGCTTATAAAAATCCCATGGGAATGTCACCTTATAAAATGGTTTATGGGAAAGCTTGTCAATTACCTTTAGAACTAGAGCACAAAGCTTATTGGGCAGTTAGAGAGTTAAATAAAGATCCTAAACTTGCCGGTGATAAGAGGTTGTTGCAATTGAGTTCTCTAGATGAATGGAGAAGTGAAGCTTATGAAAATGCTAAACTCTTTAAAGAGAAAGTTAAAAAATGGCATGATAGAAGGATTATCAAAAGAGAATTTAATATTGGGGATAAAGTCCTATTGTATCGGTCTCGTCTCAGATTCTTTGCAGGGAAATTACTCTCGAAATGGGAGGGACCATATGTTGTCGAGGAGGTGTATCGTTCAGGAGCAATCAAAATTAGCTCTCTCCAAGGCAATGCCACGCAAGTGGTGAATGGACAAAGACTCAAGCATTATATCTCAGGTGATTCCTACAATGTTGATGTTGATATTATTCAAGTGGAAACACCGGAGGCTTTCATCAAAGGGCAAATTGACAGTCCGCCAGAACTCGACTTTGAATAGGTAACGATGCGGTAATGAAAAGTACGCAATTTACTTTTCGAACAATATTTTTGCTGTTTTTGGAAAATATGAAAAATTACGAGTTCGAAACGGAGTGGAAAGGACGCACGAGGGGGTGCCACCATAGGCCGGCGCGGCCTGACCTGGGCTCGCGCCGACCTATGGTTTGGCCGCCTCGTCGCCCCTTTCCGACTCTGGCTCGATCTGGTACTTTCCTTTTGTCGTGAAATTTTTTGCTATATAATCCCCCGGACCCCTGGAGGTCCGTATATCGTTTTCTCGACGTGTTTTGTTTCGAGCTGTTTCTGCCAGGATCTGTTTTCGGTCTAGAAGCACCATGGCCTCCAACAACAAGGGCAAGGGGCTTTCGGAGGAAGAAGTGAAGAAGGTGCCATCAAGACAAGAGCAGCAAGCCGGTGGGAGCAAGCAAATCTTGGTGGGATCTGTTGACACTCGACGTTCTTTTTCTCATAACCTGCAGGGACCTTTACCACCCGCTCTTAGCCTCGACTCCTTCCCTATGTTGGAAGAAGTTCTACGGACTACCGATGAGTTTTGTGATCAATATCGGGCTCTAAGAAGAGAAGTGGAGATACTCCAGGAGGAGAATTGCCGTCTCCGAAGAATGCTGGAATACCACTCGATTCGCATCACAAGGTCATCATCGCCAACTTCAGATAACAACGAATCTCTTCGAGTCTTAGTGCAGAATTGCCAAGCTGAGAAACTGAAGTTGAAGGAGTTCTGTAAGAAGCGCGGGAGGAGTTCATCATCATCATCACCAAAGGAGTAATTCATCATCGGTATTGGCATCCCCTTGGTTTGTTCCAAGCTTGGGGGAGTGCCGCGGTATCACATCATCACTCCCTTTTATTTTTATTATCAAGTAGTGTCATATCATGAGTAGGGAAGTTATCATATAAGATGGGTTGCAGTTTGGAAGTATCTCTCCTTTAGTTGGCTGTCTATGTATCCCTTGGTTTGAGTTATCGTTATGGAATATTAATGAGAAGTCTTATCATTTACATATTGCACATCTTATTCTAGTTTGCAATCTCTATTATATGATTTACCTTGTTGTTAGTATTGGTATCACTTTGGGAGCATTAAATAAATCTATTTGGTTTTGGCAAACTTAGCATTGGTCAATAGCAACAACACTTTGAGGTTTAAGTAGAAAAGAGAAATACATGTAGTTGTTTCATTGTCTTTCTTTCTTGTTAGCTCATAGCTTATTATTCTGAAGTTAAAATTGTTTGTGCTTACAAGGAAGATGCATGATTGTTTCTATCACATGTATATTTGTTTGTTTCCCTCGACTCTTATGCTTGCTAATTAACCTTGCTAGCCAAAGACCTGTACTGAGAGGGAATACTTCTCGTGCATCCAAACCTTAACCCAAACCTATGCCATTTGTGTCCACTATATCTACCTATTACATGGTATTTTTCTGCCATTCCAAGTAAATACTTCATGTGCTACCTTTAAACAATTCAAAACTTAGTATCTCTTATTTGTGTCAATGTTTTATAGCTCATGAGGAAGTATGTGGTGTTTTATCTTTCAATCTTGTTGGGCAACTTTCACCAATGGACTAGTGGCTTCATCCGCTTATCCAATAATTTTGCAAAAAGAGCTGGCAATGGGATTCCCAGTCCCAAATTAATTAAACTAAATAGACACTCCTCCATGGTATGTGATTGATGGACGGCACCCGAAGGATTCGGTTAGCCATGGCTTGTGTAAGCAAAGGTTGGGGGGAGTGTCATCATAATAAAACTAAAATAAAAAGGCACTCCTTCATGGTATGAGATTGTTGGCAGGCACCCGAGGATTCGGTTAGCCATGGTTTGTGAAAGAAAGGTTGGAAGGAGTGCCACACAAAATAAAAATAAAATGGGAGCCGCTCTTTGAAGGTTGTCTGGCAAGGGGGTTAGAGTACCCGCTACCAGTCGTTGACAACAACAAACACCTCTCAAAAATGTTACTTTTATTCTCTTTATGATTTCAAAACTGAAAAAGCTCTAGCACATGATTTAATCCCTGCTTCCCTCTGCGAAGGGCCTGTCTTTTACTTTATGTTGAGTCAGTAAACCTATTTCCCTCCATCTCAAGCAAGCATTTGAGTAGTTGTGATCAAACCATTATATTGTGATTTGCTTCATCATGTCTTTTATTCTTCCTTGTTTAGTACAAGTTTTATCTGAATGAATATAGCTTTGCAAGTTATCAATGATCATGAAGAGACCATTATGATTGAGTATGCAAGTTGTGCCTTATAAACTTTAACATGAGAGCGCTGCTCAATGAGATAAGTATAATCTGTTAATTGTTCTCTGACCAAGAACGAAGTTTGCCATCACCAATTATGATTTCTTATGCACCTTTATTTGTGATTACCTTATACTTGTTTCAAGTTGAGTTATATGAGGAAGTTGTCTACTATAATGTCTTGTGCGAATGAATATGATGCTTCTTGTCCGTATTTTATTTATCGACTCTTCACTCCATAAACATGTGGTCCTGTTTACTGAGCTCAGTTTCGCTTGGGGACAAGCGAAGTCTAAGCTTGGGGGGAGTTGATACGTGATACGTCTCCAACGTATCTATAATTTCTGATGTTCCATGCTTGTTTTATGACAATACCAACATGTTTTGTTCACACTTTATGTCATATTTATGCGTTTTCCGGAACTAACCTATTGACGAGATGCCGAAAGGCCAGTTGCTGTTTCCTGCTGTTTTTGGTTTCAGAAATCCTAGTAAGGAAATATTTTCGGAATCGGACGAAATCAACACCGAAAGTCTTAGAAATACGCGAAGCTTCCAGAGCACCGGAGAAAGGCCAGAGGGGTGCCAGGGGGGCCCCACACCCCAGGGCGGCGCGGCCCAAGGGGGGGGCGCGCCCCCTATGGTGTGGGCAGCCCGTGGCCCCTCCGACTCCGACTCTCGGCCTATTTAATCGTCCCTGACCTAAAAACCTCGACAAGTTCGACGGAAACAGAGAAAACCATCCAGAGCCGCCGCCATCGCGAAAGTCCAATTCGGGGGACAGAAGTCGCTGTTCCGGCACCCTGCCGGGACGGGGAATTGCCCCCGGAGCCATCTCCACCGCCGTCTTCACCGCCATCTTCACCGCCATCGCTGCCTCCATGATGAGGAGGGAGTAATCCACCCCCGAGGCTAAGGGCTCCGCTGTAGCTATGTGGTTCATCTCTCTCCCATGTACCTCAATACAATAATCTCATGAGCTGCTTTACATGATTGAGATTCATATGAGTTTTGTATCACTATTCATCTATGTGCTACTCTAGTGATGTTATTAAAGTAGTTTTATTCCTCCTACACGGTGTAATGGTGACGGTGTGTGCATCCGTGTTAGTACTTGGTTTATGCTATGATCATGATCTCTTGTAGATTGCGAAGTTAACTATTGCTATGATAATATTGATGTGATCTATTCCTCCTACATATGCATGAAGGTGACAGTGTGCATGCTATGTTAGTACTTGGTTTAGTCGAATTGATCTATCTTGCACTCTAAGGTTACTTAAATATGAACATTGAATTGTGGAGCTTGTTAACTCCGGCATTGAGGGTTCGTGTAATCCTACGCAATGTGTTCATCATCCAACAAGAGTGTAGAGTATGCATTTATCTATTCTGTTATGTGATCAATGTTGAGAGTGTCCACTAGTGAAAGTGTAATCCCTAGGCCTTGTTCCTAAATACTGCTATCGCTGCTTGTTTACTGTTTTACTGCGTTACTACTGCTGCAATACTACCACCATCAACTACACGCCAGCAAGCTATTTTCTGGCACCGTTGCTACTGCTCATACTTATTCATACCACCTGTATTTCACTATCTCTTCGCCGAACTAGTGCACCTATTAGGTGTGTTGGGGACACAAGAGACTTCTTGCTTTGTGGTTGCAGGGTTGCATGAGAGGGATATCTTTGACCTCTTCCTCCCTGAGTTCGATAAACCTTGGGTGATCCACTTAAGGGAAAACTTGCTGCTGTTCTACAAACCTCTGCTCTTGGAGGCCCAACACTGTCTACAGGAAAAGGAGGGGGAAGTAGACATCAATACGTCCAATTTGCATCACTATTTTATATCATAATTTGCTGTTATTCATTGATATATTTCATATTGGGACACAATACTTATGTTATTTCATCTATTTTGCATGTTTCATCATTATTGGAGGATCAAGCACCGGAGCCAGGATTCTGCTGGAAAAAGCACCGTCAGAACGCAATATTTCGGAAGATCAACTGTGGAAGGAAATTATACCAAAAATCCTATTTTTCAAGATGACGAAGGAAGCCAGAAGGAGGAGCCAGCTGGACCCAGGGTGGGCCCACACCATAGGGCGGCGCGGCCCATGGCCTGGCCGCGCCACCATGTGGTGTGGGGGCCCCACAGCCCCTTTCGCCTCCTTTTCTTCGCGAAACCCTTCGTCCCGAAAACCTAAGCCACAGAGGGTACCTCGCGAAGAGTTACAGCCGCCTCTGCGTGGCGGAGAACACCAGAGAGAAAAGAGCTCTCCGGCGGGCAGGAATCCGCCGGGGAAATTCCCTCCCGGAGGGGGAAATCGACGCCATCGTCACCGTCATCGAGCTGGACATCATCTCCATCACCATCATCATCATCTCCACCATCATCATCGCCATCTCCACCGCTGGACATCGTCACCGCCGTTGCAATTTGGGTTTGATCTTGATTGTTTGATAGGGGAAACTCTCCCGGTATCGATCTCTACTTGTTGTTGATGCTATTGAGTGAAACCATTGAACCAAGTTTATGTTCAGATTGTTATTCATCATCATATCACCTCTGATCATGTTCCATATGATGTCTCGTGAGTAGTTCGTTTAGTTCTTGAGGACATGGGTGAAGTCTAAATGTTAGTAGTGAATTATGGTTGAGTAATATTCAATGGTATGATATTTAAGTTGTGGTGTTATTCTTCTAGTGGTGTCATGTGAACGTCGACTACATGACACTTCACCATTTATGGGCCTAGGGGAATGCATCTTGTACTCGTTTGCCAATTGCGGGGTTGCCGGAGTGACAGAAACCTAAACCCCCGTTGGTATATCGATGCAGGAGGGATATCAGGATCTCAGAGTTTAAGGCTGTGGTTAGATTTATTCTTAATTACTTTCTTGTAGTTGCGGATGCTTGCAAGGGGTATAATCACAAGTATGTATTAGTCCTAGGAAGGGCGGTACATTAGCATAGGTTCACCCACACAACACTTATCATAACAATGAAGATTATTTAGCCGTATGTAGCGAAAGCACTAGACTAAAATCCAGTGTGTCCTCGAGAACGTTTGGTCATTATAAGTAAACAAACCGGCTTGTCCTTTGTGCTAAAAAGGATTGGGACACTCGCTGCAATTGTTACTCTCGCACTTTACTTACTCGTACTTTATTCAACTGTTACATCAAAACCCACTGAATACTTGTCTGTGAGCATTTACAGTGAATCCTTCATCGAAACTGCTTGTCAACACCTTCTACTCCTCGTTGGGATCGACATTCTTACTTATCGAAAATACTACGATACACCCCCTATACTTGTGGGTCATCAGTGGTGTCGATGGAGGAGCCTTCCGGGGGCACTTCCCCGTCCCGGCGGCGTGCCGGAACAGAGACTCCTGTCCCCCAGATCTTGGCTTCGCGATGGTGGCGGCTCTGGAAGGTTTCTCGTACCGTGGCTTTTCCGTATCGAGGTTTTAGGTCAGGGACCTTTAAATAGGCGAAGAGGCGGAGTCGGAGGGCTGACGGGGCGATGACACAACAGGGGGGCGCGGCCCAGGCCCTGGCCGCGCCACCCTATCATCTGGGCCCACCAGGGTTCCCCTCTGGTGGCTCTCGGGTGTTCTGGAAGCTTCGTAGAAAAATAGGATGCTGGGCATTGATTTCGTCCGATTCCGAGAATATTTCCTTACTAGGATTTCTGAAACAAAAAACAGCAGAAAACAGCAACTGGCCCTTTGGCATCTCGTCAATAGGTTAGTTCCGGAAAACGCATAAATATGACATATAATGTGTATAAAACATGTGAGTATCATCAAAAAAGTAGCATGGAACATAAGAAATTATAGATACGTTTGGGACGTATCAAGCAGCAAGTTTTCCCTCAGTAAGAAACCAAGGTTATTGAACCAGTAGGAGATGAAGGCCACGTGAAGGTTGTTGGTGAAGGAGTGTAGTGTGGCGCAACACCAGGGATTCCGGCGCCAACGTGGAACCTGCACAACACAATCAAAATACTTTGCCCCAACTTAACAGTGAGGTTGTCAATCTCACCGGCTTGCTGTAAACAAAGGATTAAACGTATGGTGTGGAGAATGATGTTTGCTTGTGAAGAACAACAAAGAACAGAGTTTGCAGTAGATTGTATTTCAGATGTAAAAGAATGGACCGGGGTCCACAGTTCACTAGTGGTGTCTCTCCAATAAGAAATAGCATGTTAGGTGAACAAAATTACAGTTGGGGAATTGACAAATAGAGAGGGCATAACAATGCACATACATATCATGATGACTACTATGAGATTTAATTAGGGCATTACGACAAAGTACATAGACCGCTATCCAGCATGCATCTATGCTTAAAAAGTCCACCTTCAGGTTAGCATCCGCACCCCTTCCAGTATTAAGTTGCAAACAACAGACAATTGCATTAAGTATGGTGCGTAATGTAATCAACACAAATATCCTTAGACAAAGCATTGATGTTTTATCCCTAGTGGCAACAGCACATCCACAACCTTAGAACTTTCTGTCACTGTCCCAGATTCAATGGAGGCATGAACCCACTATCGAGCATAAATACCTCCTCTTTGAGTCACAAGTATCAACTTGGCCAGAGCCTCTACTAGCAACGGAGAGCATGCAACAACATAAATAACACATATATGATAGATTGGTAATCAACTTGACATAGTATTCCATATTCATCGGATCCCAACAAACACAACATGTAGCATTACAAATAGACGATCTTGATCATGATAGGCAGCTCACAAGATCTAACATGATAGCACAAGAGGAGAAGACAACCATCTAGCTACTGCTATGGACCCATAGTCCAAGGATGAACTACTCACACATCAGTCCGGAGGCGATCATGGTGATGTAGAGTCCTCCGGGTGATGATTCCCCTCTCCGGCAGGGTGCCGGAGGCGATCTCCTGAATCCCCCGAGATGGGATTGGCGGCGGCGGCGTCTCTGGAACTTTTCTCGTATCGTGGCTCTCGGTCATAGGGTTTTCGCGACGGAGAGTTTAAGTAGGCGGAAGGGCAGAGTCGGGGGGGCTCACGAGGGGCCCACACCATAGGGCGGCGCGGGCCCCACCTTGGCCGCGCCGCCTTGTGGTGTCACCACCTCGTGGCCCCACTTCGTATCCTCTTCGGTCTTCTGGAAGCTCCGTGGAAAAATAACACCCTGGGCGTTAATTTCGTCCAATTCCGAGAATATTTCCTGTGTAGGATTTCTGAAACCAAAAATAGCACAAAACAGGAACTGGCGCTTCGGCATCTCGTTAATAGGTTAGTGCCGGAAAATGCATAATAATGATGTAAAGTGTATATAAAACATGTGAGTATTGTCATAAAACTAGCATGGAACATAAGAAATTATAGATACGTTTGAGACGTATCAGCGTGGAGCCCGGATCGCTTGGCGTCGCAGGGGATTCTCACCAATGCAGAAATCCGGGCGACTTGCCCTCGCTCTCCGAGTCGGACGGCAGCGTGTAGTCGCTCATGGCGTGCCGGTGTTGGAGAAGAAGAAGAAGAGGAAGAAGAAGGAGGCGGTTGAACTTGAATTACCGTAGACGCATGAGTTATAATCTGCGGGGATTAAGGGCGGCGCGTATAACGAAGAGGCCGTCGGTTGCTCTTCCGCGGCGGTTTGGCGCTCCATTGCGGCGGTTGGTCGGCGCGGTTGCCACACCGGCGCTCGTTGTGAATTCGAGGCTGATCGAACCTGGGTCGCTGCCATGAGGGCCCGTGGGGATGCGAGCGGACGCTAGGCGCGACCCCGAGAGTCCGCGGAGACGCAAACCTGACGCATATTTGTGTCAGGTTTGCGTCTCCGTGGACGGTCCGGTCACTTTGCGTCGTCCCGCTGGAGGTGGTGCCAGATGCATTTCCGGTCCGCGCGGACGCAAACGGTCGCTGTCCGTTTCCGTCGCGCCGCTGAAGATGCCCTTATTCCCTACTCGTGGGCCGGATGTGGGCTGCCATCTGCTTGGCTTGGGCCATCTAGAAGTCACCAAGGAGAAGGGCAGCAACAGCTCGGCTTGGGCCTCCACAGCTTCTATCTCCTTCCTCTCTGTTTCTCACTTCCTCCTCCGTAATGAAAGAATTGATTATTGCCAAAAAAATTGCCACTTATTCCAAGTCTCAGACACATCACTTGGAGCTTCTGGCTGAGATCCACATTCTATGCGGCACAGCGACCATCCACTGCTCCGATCCCGTCAAGAACAAACAGTCTCTTCAGTCCTGCTAGTACTGTTCGAGGCACATGCGGGCAGCATGCCTCCGCTGCTGCAACGATCGAGGTTGGCCCCTAGGCTTAAGCATCAAGAGCATTCAAGCGCGTGGTAATGGCGCGGCATGTGCGGTGTCGTTCATGGCGCTCCACCAAGCTAGACGCCGACCAGCCGTACGTTCATCTCTTTATGGCTCTCTTATATTGCCTTTTCGTGCATGGCGAATAGGGATGCAAAGCGTCGATCACACAACAAGCAGCCACGTACGGGAACACTGGTCTCGTTTTGTCAAGATGCGTCACTGCAGCTAGTTAACATTGTGCGAGTACAGAGATATATAGTGTTAAGAGAGTACGTACCTGATAGTAACATGCAAGTGAGACGGTACTCTCTAATAAGGAAAAGGAGATCAGCCACTTAGGTCGAGTCAAGTTGCCAACCCTGCACTACGAGTGTACGATCAAAATCAAGACGCGGACATGAACTGTTCTTTTGGAAAATTATATCGAGCAAATGTGATTTTTTTTTTTTGGATATTTCGTTTGAATTACACTAGTGCAGAATAGCCTGTTGGTGGTATGTCAGAATCAGTGTTAACTGTTAAGTGACATGTAGTGTCACATTAACCAGTGTATCGCCACTGGTAAGGTGACGTGCCTGCCCCGCGCCACCATCTTTAAAAAAGTACTGGTGGCATGTTAAGCGATATGTCACCACCACTACTAGCATAACTACTCTTAGTGTAGCACTGTAGCATGCCACCATTTCATATTTGACAGCCAAAAAGTTATAGCGAATCTTGGCCGAAATTCAGCATT